>NC_140254.1:5223343-5338789 GCF_949987555.1 Borostomias antarcticus
CTCATGGCCATGATTGTGTATAATTCCTGTGTGAATGTATGGTTTGAAGTGTGTGTGTGTGTGTGTGTGTGTGTGTGCGCGTGTGTGTGTGTGTGTGCGTGCGTGTGTGTGCATGCTTAAGCTTGCCGATGTGTGTGCCTGCGTGTCTGTGTGTGTGTGTGTGTGTGTGTGTGTGTGTGTGTGTGTGTGTGTGTGTGTGTGATGGTCTTTGGGGAGGTCAGGAAGAGTATTTCCGGGGGTCGGCCTGACAACGAGACAGCGCCACATGCATGTTGTTCCTCATGGAGGAGGTCAAGTAGACCATCATCAGTCAGGGGTCAGATCTGGTCATGTGACGCAGGCGTCAGAAGAACTCTGACCTTTCACCCTAGTCTAATGCCTGCAAGTCCTGTGGTCCTGCTCCATCGCAATCCTACTGGGAATACCTAACACCTCCACGCACCTAAGCACTCAACAGTATCCTAGTACAAAAACCTTCACAGCACTCTTGTCCACTCCTGCAAATGTACAATGCAAAAAGACTTCTCTTACTTGTTGACATTTATTTCAGGAATTTCATGTTCGTTGTAGCTCTGCACGTACAATGCGTGGGTCAGCAGATTTGCGTCTGCTTATGTTTTAATGTGCTAAAAGCGTTTTTTAACATGTGCGTGTGAAGATTTAATACAGCCTCCTAGACACCGAATGAAATCCATCATCTCCGAAAAGCATTGAAAAACTGAGCCTCTGTGGGGATGCGTGGGAGCTGATCGTATGCACAGACACAAGAGAGGGGTCACGGCTGAAACCCTCCGCATGTAAACCCCCCCGAAGCAATATTTATTCTCAAACGACTATTACATCTTTATTCAATGTCGTTCCGCTTGCCGTGCAGCCAAGAAGCCGAAACCCAGGAATTTCTCTCAATGGCGATGGCCTGATCCAACCCCCCCCCAACCCCCCCCCCCCCCCACCTCCACCGTCTCCCATGTGCATACAAATAGCAAAGAACATTGAACAAAGAACATTATGACATGGTCTTCAACATCTCTGGAGGGATTATTTCATAAGCTTTCTGCACAACAACAATATCCCCCATTAGGGATAACGTGGGCTTTTCAGTAATAGAACATGGCAGATAAAAGGCCGGCTGTGGACAAGACTAAGGGGCCCCCAGGCCTCTCCAACGCGTCCCAGCGAGCCTAGCTGCAGTCAGACACGTCTCGTCTGCAGTGTGCAGAGCGAAAGAGAGAGACATATTTATGATTTTCTTTATTTGCCAGTGTTCAGGAGGGGAACGGAGCAAGCTGTGCGCCGGGGCGTGGTCCCGGGTCTAGGGGGGCGAGTGGCGGGCGTGACTTATGGCACTTTGGGGCTTGTGTTTATCCTCCAGAGTGGAAGTCCATGTTCCACCCTCTGTCGCTCACACTGGGTGGTGGATGGAGTCTTCCGGAACTCACAGACTCCATCGCTGCATGGTTGAGGCTGTTATGACCGGGTTGGAATTGGACCGCGCGTTGCATTGTGGGTCCACCGGCGAGCTCGGAGGAGTGGAGGGTGTTGTGTGTGGAGGTGGTGCCGTAACGAGGCCTTGCATTATCACTCTCTTTCTCTTCGTCTGTCTCTCTCTCTTTCTCTCAGCCTGTCTGTCTTATTCTATCTCTTTCTCTGCCTCTATCTGTCCCTCTCCCCATCTCTCTTTCTGTCTCTCGGCCCTCTTCTCCATCTCACTCCCACCCTCCAAACTCTATCCGTTTCCCTCTCTCTCTCTCTCTCTCTCTCTGAAGGGCTCTGTTGTTTCAGGTATAAAGCACAGTAAATACTTGAACATTGTTTACCTTTAGGGCCAGTGCAGATAAGACTGAATCCAATCTACAGAATTATCAAGACCTATGTATAAGCCCCCCAAAAATAACCAGAAGGTATTTTGACTGTGTCTGTACCTCTAAATTTGGTGCTGTAAATGAATGATTTAGTGCTACCCTCACACATTTCCTTAAGCTTACTGGAGTGCGCTTGTTATTACAACTTGGCTTGTCAGCTCAGTGTACTGATAAAGGCATGGCGTATTTTGATACAATTGAATCATCTCTTTACGTGGAGACACATTGATTGTGTCCAAGATATTTTGAGAAACCTCTGATCTCCGTTGACCCCTGTAGTTCTTAAACGATTGCATATTATCATAAAAATACCACAACCATACCCATATGACCTCCGTTTGTATAACTTCCAATAATGTGCTGCAATACCCCAGAGTCCAGACTCGTTATGACTCAAATTGAGAGTGCAACGAATTGCAACGAGTGCATTAATGACGTGCAGCATGAGCGCCGATTGGCGTTTTTATTTGTTTTCAATATCCTACATCCGGCTGCGAGGGAGAACAAACCAGCCGCCATCTTCCATCGGGCGAGAGGAGGAGGAGAAATGGCAGGACACCAAAAAGGCTCTTCCCCCTCGGGGTTTCATTGAGAAAGTGCAGATCAATCCCCCACAATCCAGCGTTTTTGTGTATTAATGAGCCTTGGCCAAACGCGTTCGCTGAGTTATTCAGCCTGGCCCAGGGTGCCTGTAAGGCTGCATCGGCTACACAGATGTTTGACCCCCCGTATGAAATACGGCCTGAGATCTGACAGGCTGGAGGATAGACAGCAGAACAACTGCACTCACAGGAATAAAACGGCTCTTCCTCTTGAGTGACGCGACTCGACTTCTTAGGCTGCCCTACTTCTCACCCGAAGGATATAATAGACCCGGACAGGAGAGAATATAGATGTCAATGTTCCCGGATTAGCGGCTGCTAAAGACAGCTGGCCCCGTGAAAATACAGAAGAGACCTATTTGTCGGGGCGGCTCGCAGTGTCATGCTTGAAATCCCTGTTGATGATGTGCCTTGGCGATGTCTCTGCGTGGAGATCAGAAACTCCTGCAGACAGGCCTCTAAAAGTACACCCAGGTCTGGGCTGAGTTTCCCAGAGGCATCGTAGCGCTACGTTCATCGTAAGCTATGGTGTTCATCATAGCGCTACGATGAACGTAGCGCTACAATGCCTCTGGGAAACTCAGCCCTGCTCTTTATCAGGGAAGTAACAGGCTCTTTCCTGGGCTGACTACGGTTCTTTCCTATGGGAGCAGGCTGAAGCGAGGACTGAATACCGCCGGATACAGCGAGGCAAGGCTGGCTTTACAGTAGGGGTGGTCCAGGAGTTGGGCATTGCTCACCCAGAATTTCATGTTGGCCACCCAACCCGCAGTCATACAATTGTAAATGTAATTAATCAGCTACAATACAGACCCGATTTCCCAGAGATATCACCTCAGAATGGACCCTGAGGTGAGGCAGAGGTGAGGGATGTGTGTGTGGCGAGGCAGAGGTGAGGGATGTGTGTGTGGCGAGGCAGAGGTGAGGGGTGTGTGTGTGGCGAGGCAGAGGTGAGGGATGTGTGTGTGGCGAGGCAGAGGTGAGGGATGTGTGTGTGGCGAGGCAGAGGTGAGGGATGTGTGTGTGGCGAGGCAGAGGTGAGGGATGTGTGTGTGGCGAGGCAGAGGTGAGGGATGTGTGTGTGGCGAGGCAGAGGTGAGGGATGTGTGTGTGGCGCAGTACGTGCCGGAAGGACATCTGTGGTCTTCAGGAGACAGGGTAGGATTCCAGCACGTGTCACAGATGATGGAGCACTGAACGCACACAAACACACGTATGTACAGTACCTTATGCACATGTGAATGAACATGCAAACAGACCCCCCCCCCTTCCACACACACACACACACACGCACACACACGCACGCATACACACACGCTTAAACTGTCCCATATATGTATGTACTGTATCTGACATACTGGTACCTGTGTTACAAAAGGGCTCTGATTAGGTGTGTGACTCACCCATGTATTTTTGTATTACGAGTATTGGTTTAGCGGGGGAGCGAATTCCCTGTGTGACATCGTCACACTTTTTACGCCCGGTCCGAATCCTCCATTTACACAGCTGTCTAAATACCGGAGTCATTCACGTCAAGTGACTTTCCTCAGGAATCCCACATACCCTTGTCTCCCTTCGGAGGAGGTCCGGCCTGATTTCCCTCACAGCTAATACACGTTTTTCCTTGTAGAGTATCTTCCCCACACCACCAACACTGAAAACCGTCCGTACGAGATGACTACTGAAATTTATCATCCACGCAATTAAAGCGTTATTTGATTCGGGTAATCGTTCCCACAAGAAAGAAACGATCCCAACTCGGGGAGAATGAGATATTGGGAAAACAGAACTGTAGCGAAACGTCTCTGTCCACCCTTTCCCTGGTCTGTTCCTCCGTATGGGAAATGATCTGAGGAAATTACAGTGGAAACAGAACTAGGTCGTCTCAGTGTGTCGACCTCACTGGCATGGTCCACTAGTACTGTACGCTGGAAGGCCCGCTCGCCTATGGGGAGAGAGAGGCCAGTGCGTGGGACGATGTGGTTTTAGCGAAGGGTCGGATGAGGGTTAGCGAAGGGTTAGAGCAGGGCAGGCCTCAGAACGAGCTCCTAATGACGGAGGCCACAGTGGGATAGAGGGAGGACCTGCAGTACCTCTGGTCCTAGAGACCGAGACTGAGAGCGTTTTACACCGGCCCGGACACACCCCCTGGTGGAGTGCATATGCGCATACACGCCGCGTTCCACATCTGAGAGGCCCAGAGTGTTGGGGAACCCTAGATGGCTTTGAAATATTGTGTGCGTGTCTGTGTTTGTGTTTGTGTGGGATGGAATGATGATCTGGTCTCAGAGGGGTATTTATTTTGACACTGCAACACTGTATTTTTCAATTAGATGAGAGTACAAGATTGGTTGATATGTGATCCCCCCAGGACCATCCTCTTCAACAGCCATGGTGCCCCAGACAGGGGCTCCTGTGTGTCGTCCCCCCCCCCCCCCCTTTCCTCTGCCAGGCCTGTGGATCCGCGCATCTCTCATCAGTGCAGCTGGAGCTCTGTGATTTACAGGTTCCACATGTGCAGGTTCCAGAGAGCGGCCCCTACGGACCCCTGTCACACTGTTACTGTCTGTAAAATAACGCTTCAGGTTGCATGTCTACATGTCTTCAGTTCAATATACTCTCTCTCTCCCACACACTCTCTTTGTTTGCGCTTTCCATCTCTCTCTCTCTACCCTCTCTCTATCTCTCTCATTCCCTCTCCACTCCGTATCTATCCCTCTCTCATTCTTCCCCTCTTTCTCTCGTCTTCTCTTTTTTCTCCACTCTCTCCCTCTCGCTCTCCCTCTCTCTCTCTCTCTCTCTCTCTCTCCCATTCTTTCTCTCTCTCTCTTTCTCTCTCTCTCTCTCTCTCTCTCTCTCCTCCGTATAGTATCTCTCTCTCTTTCCTAATAAAAGCAAGGCGGTGGCGGCCTCTCTGTCAGAGAGGAATGTAGCATATCCACACAGGAAGGACAGTAGGCACATAACATAAAGACTGGACATCGCGTATTGGAGGCATCCCGCCCTTTCTCCCTCCCTCCCTCTCTGTGTTTTCCTAATGTTGTTCCAGGTGGACGGACTGTTTGCCGAGGAGATGCAGTCAATCACTGTTGAAAGCACGGCTCTCTCAGGAAGTCTCGCACATTGTTATGTCTTCTGTCTTGCCGCATTAATACGGCTCGCACTCCCATAATAACCCTTGTCCTCCCTCGCCCTGTCTTTCGCACTCTCCTCCTCCTCCCCCTCCTCCTCCTCTCCCCCTCCTCCTCCTCCTCTCCCCCTCCTCCCCCTCTACACCTCCTCCTCCTCCTCTCCCCCTCCTCCTCCTCCTCTCCCCCTCCTCCCCCTCTACCCCTCCTCTTCCTCTTCTCCCCCTCCTCCCCCTCTACCCTTCCTCCTCCTCCTCCTCTCCCCCTCCTCCCCCTCTACCCCTCCTCCTCCTCCTCTCCCCCTCCTTCTCCTCCTCTCCCCCTCCTCCCCCTCTACCCCTCCTCCTCCTCCTCCTCCTCCTCCTCTCCCCCTCCTCCTCCTCCCCCTCCTCCTCCTCTCCTCCTCCTCCCCCTCTACCCCTCCTCCTCCTCTACCCCTCCTCCTCCTCCTCTCCCCCTCCTCCTCCTCCTCTCCCCCTCCTCCCCCTCTACCCCTCCTCCTCCTCTCCCCCTCCTCCCCCTCTCCTCCTCTCCTCCTCCTCCTCCTCCTCCTCTCCCCCTCCTCCTCCTCCCCCTCCTCCTCCTCTCCTCCTCTCCTCCTCCTCCTCCCCCTCCCCCTCCCCCTCCCCCTCCTCCCTCTCTCCCCCTCCCTCGCAGGTTGTTCCTGAAGAGCCATAGTGGAACGGCGGGTAGACAGAGCAGCCTTGTGATCCACGGCGCCGACTTCAGCACCAAGGACACGGACAACGACAACTGCATGTGCAAGTGCGCCCTCATGCTGACAGGAGGTACGTGCGGGGACAGCCCGGCCGCGGAGGAAGTCACGGGGTAACGCGAAGATAGGCGGGCTGAGACGAGACCCCCGCCACCGAAACACACGAGAGAGAGGCTTAAGCTCTTGTTAAAAAGATATGGAATGCATGTGCTCTCTCTGCTTCACTGTAGTGGGAGGCGACAACGACAAAAGCCTGTAAACATTCTCTGGGGAGGGGGGGAGCGGGGGGGGGGGTGAGAACAGAATGTTTCAGTTCCGCTGTGCTCCTAGGAGAGAGACAGTCATCCATACTGGTTTAATAAGACAGTTAAACCTCAACTCCCAGAAACAAAGATTGATCCAATCCCCAGGTCTTTAGAACATATCTCCATGGGAACTGGTCTAATGGGTGAGCCAATGGGACTCTTTTGCCACTGTGACCCCATGGAAGAGAAAAGAGCAGCAGTTCTCACATAACTCTCGGAGGTCTTGTGAAATGCCACAGGCCACCCGGACTTTCAGGGTTATGCCATGTGATTGGCACATGGTGGCATTTCACCGTGTGTGTGTCGTGCGTGCGTGCGTGCGTGCGTGCGTGCTTGTGTTGATCTGACCTGGAAAAAAAATGCTATACTGTAGTATCAAGTGTTCTGCTGCAAGTGTGATCTTCTGAGGAGAAACACACAGTAGGACATTAGTGTTAACTTCTTAAGTTAGTAAACTATTCTTATTATGCAAAGACTGTTGTCTTTCTCAATGCCGTTCCCAACAGCATGTGCATGGACTCAAATGGACTGCCATTGAGTCCATGCACGTTCTGCCTTTTGTCAAGATACAATTGATTGTGACTGGATTCCAAAAGGGGTAAGCAGTAGGTCCTGGCAGCTACATTAGGATGACCCTACATCACAGCTACCAGACATAGTGTAGCGATGCCAGACTTTGGAGGTCTCTGCTTCCAAAAGTCTGGAGACATCTCCATTAATAATCATCTCTACAACAGGTTAGAAAACTGACACTACCAATCAGAGCCACTGCCTACATCTCCAATAGGGTGAAGGACCCGCCTTACCAGAAATGATGTCCTCCAGTGTAGAAGTGTAGAATCAAAACAAAACATTCCCTGCCCCATTAGGAAGAACCGCCAAAGATGTTGGATGGGCTCTAAAATGCTGGGGTTTTTTCAATCTCTCAAATTGTTTTCACCCACTTTTAGCAACGAAACCAGGACAAATGTCTTTAGTCTCTAGTTGAGCGCAGCACTCAGAGACTGACTAGTGAGTCTACCCAACACATGGTGAAAGGTGTCTGAATTGCTGCCATGGTCCCTGTGAGATTTCAAAGTGGCATAGTGACAATATTCAACTGAACATCACCTACAGGACTTTTTGTTCTACATGGCCAAGATAAGTTATAGAAAGACTCTTTGGTTGTACTGTACTAATTAGTTTCAAGATATGGATCTCTTTGGTACTGCTTCCTACTGCAATTGTGTTTGAGATGTTAACTCATCTTTTCTCCTCTTCCGTTTGTCTCCTGTCTCTCTGCTCTGTCCAGGTTGGTGGTTTGACGCCTGCGGCCCATCCAACCTCAACGGCATGTACTTCACACAGGGGCAGCACGTGGGCAAGCTGAACGGCATCAAGTGGCACTACTTCAAGGGCCCCAGCTACTCGCTACGAGCCACCGCCATGATGATCCGGCCACTAGACTTCTCATAGGACTCTCTACACTCTTCATGGCCTCGCCCTCCTCCCCCCACCCCCACCCCCAAAGACTTCTGGGACAATGAGTTGAGAGGACTTCCTTTTCTGGTCCTTCTTCTATCCTGTCGCCTCATGTCTCTGTCAAAGGGGCCTGGGAGGTGTCATGGTGACCTTTTCTGTGGAGGGAAGTGGGGGCCTTACCACAGAGTGTTAAACTACAGTGTGAGCGTGAGAGAGCGCGACTCACAACTCTGTCGGGGACAGAAAACCATCTGGCTCTTTCTTCTATATTTGAGGCATAAACTCATATCTTTCAACTGTCACCTCACTCTGGACCGGTGGACTACTGGCGTTCTGTAGACCTGTCTCCGTTTAGGCTGGAAGCCGATTGCCACATAGCAGCGCTGTTTGTCTGTGTAGACTCTCCCAGACAACATGATGACTCCCTATGTGAACTTTGTGCATCTGGAATGTCCCCCACAAACGACATGGGAGATAGGCTATTGACTTTTGTGTAGACATATTGCGCAATACGATTGGGGAAATATATAACTGTATTTTATATTTTATATTGTTTGTTTGATTTTTTTTGTATTCTAGCTGTATACAATAACCTAATACTATTTTTATGACCTTTCTGTACATAACTAAACCACAAGCTTACAAGGTCACCTTGAGTTTGAGATGTTTGTGTAGTGCGGACTTGCTGCATAGTCTAGCAGCAGCTCTGAGAATAAGGCTCAGTCCATGATTCTGCTGCCACTTACATAGTTGTTGTCCTGCCAAAATACTCTGATTACTTTCAAAGTTCCTGATCCCATGTTGTTATTGGATTTGGACACCAATGGGGATTTATCTGAGTTTGTTATTGGCTGACAAACAGCCAATTGCTGCCAAGGCTCAACATTTTGGTGATCACCTTTCTTCTTTTGAATCCAAGAACATGAATTCAGATGCATCAGTACACAGCAGGAGCATTGTCATGACTGTTACAACTGAATGTGAGAGGAATATTACATTTTTGTGTGTTGTTTATGGTTATTACCAATTGAAGGGAATTTGTCAGTATTTTGAAACTCTAACCACTGGTGACAGGAGAAGTCGTGAACGCCCAAAACTCCCCCACAATGTTTCTCTGCATCGTCAACCTCACTGAACCCCTGATGCAGACGGTTCTTGTCTTTCATCAATGCAGCTCAGAAAAATTTAGTCGGACTGAAGCATGATTTTATGATTCCTTTAGTGTTCTGTGTGTACTTTATTGCATACTGTAACTACCAGCATGAAACGACACAACAAAGAATGTTACTGTTTCGTATTACCAATGGTACATGAGGAAGAAATAGGTGTGGTACAGTATCTACAATTACAAAATGACATGTTTATTAATCGACTAAAATGGTATACCTTTCCAGAGGAAAGCTACTCTTCTTTTTGTTTTTATTCCTCAAACTACAGTGGTGTTTTGAAGATCAGCATAAAACAGGTGTTATAACAGTAGTGGAGAAATGTGCCTTCTGAGAGATTGCTTTTTACCTCATACAATTGTTGATTTTCCCATTTATTTATGCTCCTTTTTGTAACAAATTGGTCAGTGTTGTGTTGATACTAAATAAAAAAGCATGTGATGCGCTAATGTTTTCACTATAAATTTGATTGTTTTCCACTTAAAGTACGTTTTGCCTTACTACAACCCTCTTCCCTATACAAACACATTCGCACCATTGTGACACACATCAACGTGGCGATATCTCGTCCTTCACATTAAGACAATCGGTCTTCCAATGACAATATTGACAGGTAAGGAGAGTTGGTGGGACGAGCAGAGGAGAGGATAGACGGCCCTCTCACTCTCGGGTGCTAAAAGACCCTACTAGGCCCAGGCAGTGAGCGGACATTGTCTGGACGCCACCTCGGCTTGCTCTCGGCAGTGACAGATTGCCAAGGTGTCAAACGATGCTGTCACGACCTCCAGTGTCTCCCCATAGCTGGCATTCCTGGGCCTAATCAGAGGTTAAGCAAATTACAGCTGCCTGCAAACCATCGCTTGTCCCTCAGCGCCTGTGCTGACCTGACACCCCAGCTGGAATGTATGCTCCATACAGGGGGCTGAAGTAAGTGAGTGGGTGCTGTCCGCACACACACACACACACACACACAAGAGCAACAGGGTGAGCAGCCAGCGTCAAAACTTCACCCCCGTCCAGAGGTTTTCTCTCGACGCGTCCTCTCCGGACGTGCAGAGTGAAGGACGGAGGACGGGGAGCCGCTCCGCGGAGGAGGAATGTAGCAGCCGACAGAAAAGAAACGGAGCTGATGCTTTTTCTCCCTTTATAAAAGGGAGGAGACTGATGGCTTCCAAAGAGGAGGCGGAGGAGGAGAGCCCAGACCCGTCTCACATGGTCAGGAAGTTAGGTGAAGTGAAGTCTGACTCTGTCCCCCCCTCCCCTCGCCTCCCAAGGCCTGTTGGCCGGGCTGAAGACGGATCATTTCCTGTTTGCTGAGGGCGTTCAGAGAGGGGGGTGAGTGGAGGGACTGTAGTGGGGGCAAAGGGGAGGGAGGTCCCAGAGGGAGGCTGGGCCTGGCCTGCAGACGCTGCTGGGCCCTGGTCAGATCAGATTAGAGGGAGGACAGTACCTACAGTGTGAACACAGAGAGCCATCTCGCTCTCCTGAGACCACCTACCCACACGCAGAAGAGGGAAAATGAGGAAATGGAGAAAATGAATGTCTGAAAAAAAGGGGGGGGAAATTCACTGGAACTCCTGATTTAGATTGAAAAGATTATTAGAAGATAAGTCCTTGAGGAAAACAGGGAAACTATACCTGGAATACAAATAAAGACTGGAACTCCGGAGAGAACTTTGATGTCATACAGTGACTATGCAGGAAACCGACTGTTCCAGTTTAGTAATCCACACTTGATGTTTCTGAATCCATTTCCTAATTGATTTAAATGTGTTTCTCCTGAAGGTCAATATGTTACATGCTAGCCAGATGGACTGAACAATTGAGTGTCTAAGCAATATATGTAGGGTGTGAATGAAAAGGATGTGTTAGGTTTCATGGTGAAATCTAAATTGGTTTTAAACAATAGGAGCCAGTGGTTTTTCCACCCTTACACACATAGGCCGTTGCATTACTGCTGTTGTCTTTAGATTTACTGAAAAAGACTAATTTAAGGATTCAGAGGATGATATTTACTTAACCAATAGCAGCTGTTTACCTCTGAAAATAAAATATGAGGGGGAGATGCTCATCTGTGAGATATTAGTTCACATTTTTTGTAGGAAAATATAGAAACCTCAGAATGAAAAGCAGCTTGGTAAGCTCTGTGTGCAGCCAGTCAAATTCAATATCAACTACCACATAACAATGTCTGGGATCAACCCCTGAGGTCCCCTGAGGAGGAAGCAGGAAAGCTCTGTGCAAATAGTATTACTAGTACTACGATTTGAATGAGATTGCACGCATCTTTATGCTTTGCAATACGTGAAGTGGTGTGGGCCTGCCCTACACAATGCAATAAAATGCAAAAGCAGAGACATTCCAATGTGGCAAACCTGCTCTCCAACTCTGGAATGACTGATTAACTAGACTGGAAGATTTCAGATTCGAGCTTGTCCATTGTTCACCTTTCACATCTTTTTTACAGTCACTGTGCAACCAAATACTCACCAGAAAGGTAACAAGGCAAGAAAAAAGAATTATGAAGGGTTATCACAGATCACTGGAAACAAACTCATAAAATCATCACATGCAAGTCAACCGGAAATAATTCCATCATGTACTGTATTGACATCAGTGCAAGCAATTCCAAGTCATTCCCTTGCTTATTGCCGCATGCTCTGGAAACCCAAAACCTCTTTCCTCTAGTCTCTGTTGGATTGTTACAATTAGGTGTTGGGTCATGCCTTTGCCGTTAATGGCTCTTTCGTAGAAAATGAAAGAATAATTGTTTTCATCCAAATGTGCTAAGCGAAGCCATTTAAAAAGTCTGAGATGGGATGCATATCAATTTGAAGTACAGATATTTCTAACTTCTTCGTTGGATCTGTACCATGTGTAAAATAAATCTGCTTCTGATGAAACAATATTCTTGTTCATGTCCAAGATGATGTTGCAACAACGAAGACTGCCTGTGAACTATTCTTAAATCACCTAAAAGGTCAACGATTCCCAAACCTACATTCCTGACTTTAGTAAAGAGAGTGGTTGCTGTTGGCACTCCCCTATTGTTTTTTTTTAGATTAATAGTTATTATGTCTGGCAAACGAGAGAAAAAATCGGTAAGAGTGTTGTACTAAAGCATGTTGCATCATTAAAAAAAAACGTTAAAAAAAAACTCCTGCAACATTTAGATAAATAAATGGAAAGGAACAAGAATGTAAACACGAGGTGAGGTTCACGTATCCCCCCGTCTAGAAATATCCAATAGGTGTTCAAAATGACGGATGGTTTGTGGTGGTGGATTTGACAGTTGGTTTAGAAAGGGTGTGTGAGCAAGGTAAGGCTGTAGGCTAGGCGATGGCTGCTCGCAATGTAAAGGCTTTGGATAAGCAGGCTGGATGAATTACTGTGCAGTTTCAGGGCACTGGCAGTCAATTGCATGTTAAACTGTCTCTTTCCTATGTTGGCGGAGGCAGAATCAGACCCTGGGGAGCCCCACTAGAATGGCCTTGAGTCCTGTTTAAGAGTCCTCTGTGACAAGCGGCTGGAGGCGGGTTGAAGCTGGGAATAAGCTCTTTTGTTTGTTTAATTTTATGGGTGACAATCTTGTCTTTTTATGTCTATGGACATTCTTTACACTGCAGAGCATTCATACAATGTTACAGGATGTCGAACAAGTGGGCTGCATGTGAGTGTCGCTGCCTGTTAGACTGCACCCTCCACCTACAGCTCCATACCCTCCACCTCCAGCTCCATATCCTCCACCTCCAGCTCCATACCCTCCACCTCCAGCTCCATATCCTCCACCTACAGCTCCATACCCTCCACCTCCAGCTCCATATCCTCCACCTCCAGCTCCATACCCTCCACCTCCAGCTCCATATCCTCCACCTCCAGCTCCATATCCTCCACCTCCAGCTCAATATCCTCCACCTCCAGCTCAATATCCTCTAGCCATTTTTTGTGGCATCGTCATTATTTTTCGAGGTAGTCTTCTTCAACTGCCATACAACTCTGCATACCGGACAGGGCCCCATCTGGTCGGAAATCCTCGAAACTACCTCGAAAAATAATGACGATGCCGCAAAAAAACAGCTAGAAAGATCACTTAACGGTAGCGCCGAGCTTTCAAAACCCATCGTCTGTTAGAATAGGCGTTTCTGCTTTGGTGAGTGGCTTTGAAATGTTTATTTGACACTTTTCAATATGAGCACCAAGCGCTGCCAACTTCGCGACTCTATGGACATTCTTTACACTGCAGAGCATTCATACAATGTTACAGGATGTCGAACAAGTGGGCTGCATGTGAGTGTCGCTGCCTGTTAGACTGGATAAAACCTGCAGTGCTGGGATATGGGTGAAGACTCCTCACAATACTGTCGCTAATACTGTGAGGTTAGAATTTCCAAATCTAACACCACTATATGTTGACAGCAAAATACTGGATTATGTTGAATTATGCAGTTAAGAACTGCATTTGTTCTATAGTACACACTTCAACTTGAAGGATGAAAAGTGTGTGTGTGTGTGTGTGTGTGTGTGTGTGTGTGTGTGTGTGTGTGTGTGTGTGTGTGTGTGTGTGTGTGTGTGTGTGTGTGTGTGTGTGTGTGATTACGGAGCGCTTCGGAGACACTGGCAGGGCTGCAGATAACGAGGTGTGATGGCTGATGAAGAGTCATATGCCAGGAGTAACACCTCTTAACAAGGCCTGAAGGACAAAGACCCTCCAAAGACACATCATGCTCACTTAAAAACGGATTAGATTGCTCAGCATGGTACTGTACAGTATATCGCAACCAATAAGAATTATAAAAGGTATATTGTTTCTGGAGAAAATGTGTGCACTTATTGAAAGCAGTAACAAGTTTTAGTTTACATAATGTCAACAGTGACACAATTTTTCTGTAGTCTAGCTGTTGTATTTGTTAAACACCTATTTCAATGTTTCATCCTAAGACACAATTCAATTGTGGTGTAACACTGTTTTGGGGGTGGCTAGGGTGGTGAATGCAATCAGTTTACAAAAAACTGCTTACTCCTTAGCATTATCTATAATGCCATTGGCAATGACAAGACAGCCCATAGATTCACTTTAATGGAAAAAGTAAATGGTTCGGGAGCGCTGGAGGCGTTGAAATCCTTGAAGGTCAAAGACGATTGATGTGAAAACATACTGAGCCCTGCACCTCCAGATACCCTTCACCTCCAGCCCCATACCCTCCACCTCCATCCTCCACCCCCAGATACCCTCCACCTCCAGCCCCATACCCTCCACCTCCATCCTCCACCCCCAGATACCCTCCACCTACAGCCCCATACCCTCCACCTCCATCCTCCACCCCCAGATACCCTCCACCTCCAGCCCCATACCCTCCACCTCCATCCTCCACCCCCAGATACCCTCCACCTCCAGCCCCATACCCTCCACTTCCAGCCATATACCCTTCATCCCCATACCCTCCACCTTCAGCCCCATACCCTCCACTTCCAGCCATATACCCTCCACCTTCAGCCCCATACCCTCCACCTCCAGCCTCCACCCCAGATATCATCCACCTCCAGCCCCATACCCTCCACTTCCAGCTCCATACCCTCCAGTCCCATACCCTCCACCCCCAGCTCCATACCCTCCAGCCCCATACCCTCCAGCCCCACACCCTCCAGCTCCATACCCTCCAGCTCCATACCCTCCAGCCCCACACCCTCCACCTCCAGCTCCATACCCTCCAGCTCCATACCCTCCAGCCCCATACCCTCCAGCTCCATACCCTCCAGCCCCATACCCTCCACCTCCAGTCCCACACCCTCCACCTCCAGCTCCATACCCTCCAGCCCCACACCCTCCACCTCCAGCTCCATACCCTCCAGCCCCACACCCTCCACCTCCAGCTCCATACCCTCCAGCCCCACACCCTCCACCTCCAGCTCCATACCCTCCAGCCCCATACCCTCCACCTCCAACTCCATACCCTCCAGCCCCATACCCTCCACCTCCAGTCCCATGCCCTCCACCTCCAGCTCTTTACCCTTCACCTCCAGCTCCATATCCTCCACCTCCAGCTCCATACCCTCCACCTCCAGGTCTTTGCCCTTCACCTCCAGCCCCATACCCTCCACCTACAGCTCCATACCCTCCACCTCCAGCTCCATATCCTCCACCTCCAGCTCCATACCCTCCACCTCCAGCTCCATATCCTCCACCTCCAGCTCCATATCCTCCACCTCCAGCTCAATATCCTCCACCTCCAGCTCAATATCCTCTAGCCATTTTTTGTGGCATCGTCATTATTTTTCGAGGTAGTCTTCTTCAACTGCCATACAACTCTGCATACCGGACAGGGCCCCATCTGGTCGGAAATCCTCGAAACTACCTCGAAAAATAATGACGATGCCGCAAAAAAACAGCTAGAAAGATCACTTAACGGTAGCGCCGAGCTTTCAAAACCCATCGTCTGTTAGAATAGGCGTTTCTGCTTTGGTGAGTGGCTTTGAAATGTTTATTTGACACTTTTCAATATGAGCACCAAGCGCTGCCAACTTCGCGACTATTTAAAAGTCAAAATTTCCTATGGTGGTAGAAAGGACTGTGGTAGCAGATGCTACGTCATCAGCGCACTCACAGTTCCTGAGAAAGGCTTCAAATCCTCCAGCTCCATATCCGCCAGTCCCATACCCTCCACCTCCAGCTCCATATCCTCCATCTCCAGCTCCATATCCTCTAGCCCTTCTCAGGAACTGTGAGTGCGCTGATGACGTAGCATTGCCACCGAAAACATTACCTTTCGCCCTGCGCTGTCACTGGGGCAGAGGTAATAAAAACCGTAACAAACAAGAGATTTAAAATTAGGTCAAATGAAATAAGATTAACATATATAATTTTTGATGCTTGTCAGACACAGCTCTACAGTACAGTAAATTATATAGACATGGTGAGTGAGTTGATACAGTAAGTAAGTACAGAATATCTTAAAGTGGTAGTTCAGAACTTTGATATAGAGCCTAATTTAGGACTTACCCATAATGTTGTTGATTGATGGAGAAAATTTTCAGCTCATCCCATGCTGTCCGCTCAAATGTTCTGGCGTTAGCGGCATGCTAATGCTACTGTAGAGCAATCAAACCGAATTGGCTAGCATTCAAAGAAAACACACTTATAAACAAACAAGTAAGGATCGCCAGATAAACTAAACTCCTCATCAAACATATCCCTTTCAAACGGGGCCATTGCAACCTATTTTTGTGTTGATAGTAAGAGAATAGTCCACTCTTCTATTCCTTGTTGTTGTGAAGACAATAGTGGCGGCTAATTACGTATCGCTCTGCCTCCCGATTTACAGAGAGAGCCATATAGGTCCATGTAGGTACATAGGTCTATGTACAAAATTCTGACATACCCCTTTAAGGAAGTTGTCAGTTGAGTCTCGTAATATGTATATTTGACTTCTTCTTAATGAATAAAATACATCAAATCCTCCAACCTGGAAGATGCAGAGGGTGGGTTTGGATCTTTCCAATTAAGTAATCCAATTCCAATCTCTTTTAGTCAGACTTGTCATGTCCTCGGGCACATCAAAAATAGCAATCAGAGGACTGGGTTCCAATGTGATATTGAGAGCTTTAGACAAATTATTGAAGAATACGGACCAAAACCCAGCTAATTTTGAACAGGAGTAAAACATGTGAGTCTGATCAGCAATTGATGAGGAGCACCTATCACATGCATTGCTCAACCCTGGAAATAGTTAAGAGGGTTTGGCTTTGGTGAAATGTATTCTGTGCAAGACCTTGAACTGAATCAAAGTCAGGTGAGCACATGAAGATGTATAGTTTACTCTATCAAGAACTGTCTCCCAACAATTATCTGTAAGGTCAAGTTCTCCCTCCCAGCTACTCCTAGTCCCAGAAAGAAAGGGAGTATCAGAAGATAAAATGAGATCATACAGGATTGATATCATCCTACGTGACTTGGGGAGTGAGAAGATCATCTATCAAGGAACATCAGGCAACAGAAGGAATGACGCAAAGAGAGGTACAAATAACTCTTAAATCTGATCCACACCGTGCGTATATACAGTAGATGTAGGCCAATTTAAGGTTCACGCCAATTTATGACACTTGAGCTGCTAAACTGACGTACCAGTACAAAGCGCTCATGGAACAGAACAGGCTAGAGGGGAGCAAAAGGTTTGCTATATTTAGGCCTATAAAATTAACCTCACAATTCACCCTCCACTCCCTACCAATTACAGTTCTGACAAGTGTTCTAAAAGTCTACAAAATCTGTGATATGTGTAGAAGCATTGAGCCATTTGATGATTGAAACCACAAACAGGAACCACTTTAAGGCCTGAATTTCTGAGGACAACAGGATGTTGCTAAAGCCACATAGTCTATAACACATAGTCTATAACACATACTACCATTTCTCAGAATAAGGTTAAACATCCTCATGCTATTTTTATCTATGTCTGTCACTTTAAGTTTGACCAGAGGTATGAATAATGGTCTTGTTTTGTCTCAGTGGTGGAAATATTGCACTAACCACAGTAAACAACCAGGCACACTGAATGCAGCACACCAGTGACTGAATGCTGCTAGACATGTATAGCATGAGACCATGCATTTCAATTTCCATTAAGCCAGTTTGTTGATTTTAGAGAAAATTTTATTAAGACAGCATTTCTGTGATAAAGTTAAAGTATTAGTTGAGTTCATCCCTGTGTTGTCTTTCTTGATATTAAAGAGAGACCATGGGAGGCGCTAAAAATCTATTACTGCATTCAGACACTTCATACTGTACAGTTGGCGTGCAATACAACATGAACGCATAAGATCAAGGGTGATCAGACTGTCTGGAGCAGTCATGTAGTGTGACTGCTAATCTCCAAAATCTTACTTCTTTACCTTTAGTGCCTTTTGTTGCATGATATATGATATGTAAATGCATGATATATCTAAAGTAAATCATCGTCCTTCTTGGATTGGAGTCCTTTCATATTCATTGTAGTTCTCCAAATTCTGAATGACTGAACCACAAAACTTTTCAGATTAACTACACTAACATCAAAGATTCAACAAGTACTACAAACATGTCTGCCAGGAAGTGTTCATGCAAAAATGGGTGTGTCAATATGTTAATGTCTTGCAATAAGCCAATGACCCCAGGAAGACTAGCTAATGTCATGGCATTAGCCATGGGGATCCTAATAAACAATAAACAATAAACTGTACTTTCTTGCTGTACATTTAAGGGACTTTCATCAGACTCCCTCAAAAACATCTTAAAGGTTCTCATTGATTACTTCATACAGGTCAAGTAAACATCATGGCGAGAATCCTTTTTGCTGTGACTGTCCTGTTTTGTAAGTGAATAAATGTATTATCAGTCATTCTATTAGTCATCTTGTTATATATCATGTGCACGATTTGGTGGTTGAGAGATATTTTCAGGAACGGTATTGTGCTTTAATATATCTTTTTCTTCTAAATAGCCTCTATACTATTAAAGGCTCATTCTCCAGAGTCACTCCGTCAAAAGAATGGAACCATGAATGTCACTGTCAAACCTGGTGGCTGCATCACTCTGAACTGCACTGTATCACACAACAAGGAAACCATTTGGTTTGGACAGAAAAATAGGAAGTTTCCCTTCCTGATAATGTCAGTTACTATGAATACTTTGAAAACAACAGTAAATAAACTCAAATGTTTTACCACCAATTGAATTGAAAACTCAATCAGTCTGACCATTAACAACATCAGTAAATCTGCTCTTGGGTTCTACTATTGCATCAACTTCAAGAGCGGAGTCGGGTCTGGCTACAACCTTCAGTATGACAATGACAGTATGTACTGTATCCTTTCACATTACATATAACAATATTTCCTGATGCAATTTTCTAGTCAGTGAGTGATTGTTTTTTGCCTTGGGGCTGTCTCGGACCATTACTGGGCGCATGTGGTTCTGGCGGCTCTTCTCTGTGCTGCTGTGGCTGCCCTTCACACAACCTGGGCTGTCTGTCGGAGGAGAGGAGATGGTGAGGCATGATAGAGATACTGTAGGCTCAATGCATCAACAAGAGACCAAGTAAAAAGGGAAAATAATGAGTTTTGGTATGAAGATTTATGGTTAGATTTCTTTCTTTCCAAAGAAACAATATACACTCTCTTAATTAAAAAATCATAATCATCATGTACATGCAGTATAATAGGTTATAATTGAAATACTTCTCAAGAAGGACACCTGAACCTTGGCATCTTAACTTTTGAACCTCATTTTGAAACAGAAAGAACATTTTATGGCCTAAATGCATAAAGCATCTGTTTTGGTTGTTGTTGTTTTTTTTTGCAGTTGGAGGATCATGGAGTTGCTCACAGTGTATTGAGTTTCCCAGGGGGTCAACATGGAAAGAGACATGCAGTAGTAGGAGGATGTTCCCAAGAAGCAGAACGAATCCAGTTTTTGCAGCTTGAGGTAATACTTTCACTTTAGCTGGGTGTAGGGCAACATGTTATCATGCCACGGCATTCATATCCTGACCCACTTTGGTATTTTAGAAGTGCCATCACTGAGGTATGTCTCAGATATTTATCCATAGAGAAGCAATGCATATTGCTTATTAGACACATACTAGCAAATGTAATGGGCAAGCTTAATAACTGTTATTGGCCTGCTGTAGTTTTAACTGCTTTAATAATTGTAACCTTTAAGACAATGGCTGTCTATATTACTGATGCCATTCAGACAGCTGTTTTTTTATGAATTGTACTTTGTGGAATGCAATTGAGAACATGGTTTAACTGAATAAAAAAGATTCAGCAAAATATCATTAGTTAAATCAACCAATTGACTTTGTGTGAGTTATTTTAATCTGTATTATATCATGTCACATAGATTATTTTAATCTATGTGACAGGATATAACAGTCACAACTGCTGAGAGGGAGGATGTAACTGTGACGTTTCCAACCACTAAGCAGGGACAACAGATAGGCTAACAGATGACAGGAAGCCAGACACTGAGCTTGATATTAAACAGATTAAGACACAGTTCCCATGCAAGCTGTTTTTCCTCACATAATGTGAAGGGCAAGATCTGAAAATACATGCTTATGATATTTGATATTATTTCATCTTGAAGTGGTAGGACAGTAGTGACAGCCACCTCCTTACACTGTTCCTGGATGGCTGGGCCCAGCCAATGCAGCACATTAAGGGGCACAAGTTGCCTGTCAGGGAATACACACACACACACATACACACACA
This sequence comes from Borostomias antarcticus, assembly GCF_949987555.1. Lineage (NCBI taxonomy): Eukaryota > Metazoa > Chordata > Actinopteri > Stomiiformes > Stomiidae > Borostomias > Borostomias antarcticus. Next base: position 5,243,830 of record NC_140254.1, read on the forward strand.
TGCACGCACGCACATACACACGCATGCACTCACACACACACACACATACACAAACACACACACACACACACACACAAACACAGCATGGATATTTGCATCAGATACACATACATGTGTTGGTCATCAGCACTAGATCTAGATCTAGAGCATGATAATCTGTCTGTGTCCAGTAGGAGTGAGTGAGTGAGTGAGTGAGGGTGTGTGTGTGTGTGTGTGTGTGTGTGTGTGTGTGTGTGTGTGTGTGTGTGCCCATCTGTAGAGGTCAACCCAGAGGCTCAGCTCTGGAGAAACTGACAGGGGAGCTGTCAATGTCTTACAGTATCTCCTCCATAGACGCTGAACCTCCCCACCTCCATCCCCAGTACTCTGATCAGAGAGAGAGCGAGTCAATCTTTGTCCTGTCCAGCCACAGCAGGATGGGCTTCCTGCTCTGGGCCCTCCTCCGGTCCTACCACGAAGGGTTAACTTGCCACTGTCACTCATATCTGGGCTTGTATTGATCATGGAGGTTTTTACCAAGCAAATGGTCTCACTCCAGGTATCCTGTGACTAGCATTGATAGAATAATGCAGGTACAGTATTATGTGGTTTGGGTGCAGTAGCACAGAATTAGCTGAGATATGAAACTGGTATGAGGAGGATAGAATTAGGTTAGGATATTGAGATATAGGATATTGAGAAGATTCCTGATAGATTGAATACCCAACTCTGTCACTGCACAGTACATGACGGTTGTAAGAGTTGTGATGTTGAGTTTTGTGATAGTATTTTAAACTGGTCTAGTCAAAAGATTTACCAAGATACGTTCAAAAGGTTAAGTCTGGTTTATTGTGAAAAACAATACGTGCGCAAGGACTTCCTGAACAACGCAACAAAGGTGGTTTCGTCAGAGAAGTGAATTCAGCCTCTTCTAGCTGTGGCTTATATGCAGTCAAAACACAGGTAAGGTCCTTCTAGGATGTGATTGGCTAACTCATTGCACGTCATGTGAAATGGCAGGCGTGGCCAAGAGTATAGACATGTGACAAACAAAGAAAACAAAAGGTCTGAAGACGAAGGTGTGGCCCTTCTGACTTAAACAAAGAGATGAGGAAGAGCGAGGCAGAGGGGGTGTTTACAATTACAAAAGGGGGAGAGTTGAGGTGTTTACAATTACAAAGGGAGATTGAAACTAGGGGTTGCAGGGGACTTGATGAATACTTGGGGGGAGGTGATGAATTACAAGAGAAGTGAGAGGACAAAGGTTTAAGGTGTTTGGATGTAAATTCCTGGACAATCCCCCATTTGTGCCTGAACAGGTACACAAAAATAAAATATAAAATCCAAACACAGTGTAAACAGTCAGCTATGCTATACATGTGGAAAGGAAATAATCTCTCCACTAGGTGGAGCAAAAAAAAAAAAAAAATTTTTTTTTTTTTTATTATTTTCTTTCCACGTGCAAAATCACGCACCAAAACCCCTTGTTTCAGAAATTTGACAGGAAACAAGATAAAAAAGATGACATGATTATATACTATTTATAGTCTAAGAGTGGACAACCATTCACCAAAAAAACTTGATTTAACAAGGCAAAAAAAATAAATGGTTACCAGTGTAAGAAGGGCAAAAAACCTCTTGGTCAATTTAGAGGAAAAACCCAAACTTATTTATCAACTCATGTTTCAACCATTGTAACTCTTGTAAACAAATATGATATTTTTCAGATTATTTCAAAGTTCATTCACTCTTGTGAATAATCGCATGTGATGTCCTATGGAACATAGCTTCCATGTGTGCGTCTCTGAATGTTTAATGTAGGTTCCAGTGTGTGCGGTCCATGTTGTCATACCACAACCACAAGAAGGAGGTGACCGGCAAGGTCAGTCTCCGATTGCTCATCAGAGGAGAGGAGAGTGTGGCGGTGGCTGTCAAGGTCACTCATGTTCACAGTGTATATCCAACAGTCATTTAGGTGACACTTCTCTTTTGGGCAATAGAATGTCATTGGGGAATGCAAGGCGTCTTCTCTTCTAGATCGCAACTTCAATGTCGCGTTGTTTGAAATCAGTTATGTTCAATGTTACTGTGTGCAGGTGTGTGTGCGTGTGTGTTGCATCTTGTGAGGTCATGGCTGTGGAGTTTCTCCATGTTGCCATCATAACGATCATGAGAAGGAGGTGACCAGCAAGGTCATTTTTCCTCCGATTCCTCGTCAGAGGAGAGGACAGTTGTGGCAGCCCATGGCTTTGGCCTCTGAGCCCTCTGGTTCAGCTGCATCCTTGATCTCCTGGTGTTGGCGATCCTCTGGTGGACCGTCCTCTGCTGCTTGGACCCGTCGGCAATGGCTTGCATGGATCCACGAAGTCCTCTCAGATCGCTGTCTGCGTGGTGAGTAGAACCTGGTACGGTCCGAGCCACCTCGGCGAGTTCCAGCTCCTTCGTCTGTGGTCGCGGACCAGGACCCAATCCCCAGGAGAGATGTGCCTTAGCCTCAGGAATGGCCGTCCTCACTCTGTTGAAGACATCCCTGGCATGGAGAGAGTTCAATAAAATCCATTATTACATGTTCCCATGGCCCACTTGGCCGAGGATGTGCTGACAGTTCCATTTTTGACGGGTAGGTTCCTCCGGCAACATCTACTTCTCTTCCATGTTTTCTGGCCTGTTCTCAGGCTGCTTATCTGCTCCTGGTAGTCTCTTGTCTCCCCACTGGGCAGGTCCACATAGAGCGGTCAGCCAGCGAGCTCTCGGCAGGTGAGGAGGGAGTCCCTGTCCTGGTTCAGCAGGGTGAAGGTGCGGTGGGACACCACACAGCCAGGGCGCCAGCAGCACGTACAGGCTCTTGAACTGAACCCGGTCCATCCCTGTACTGCTCCACGTAGGGTCGGCCCGGGTCGTGCTGCTGGAGGGCTCACCTCGGCGCTCCCGCTCCCCCAGTACAGGCTGATGAAGTGCTCCGTCTGTGGATCCACAGGTGAGAGAGACAAACAGAGACAAAACAGAAGAGCAAAAGGAGAGTCCTCTGGTCTGGTCTCCCTGTTCCCCTCTTTGCTCAGGAACGGTTATTCAAAGTCTGTTGGAGATTCTCAGAAACATGGTTAAGCGCAAGCTCCTGCTTTGGGGAAAAATGTTGTTATTCAGTCAGGAAAACTTAAACATGGTGTCTGTTCAAGTGTCATTTTAGAGCCAGTCTGCAGTAGCCTACAGTGACATCAGGGGCAGCGTTAGAATGACTTCAACACGCCCAGTCCCCAGTCATGATCAAGGCAATTGGATTTGGCTCTAGAATTTCTCTCGCGATTTTATGAAAATAAAATAAAAATAACCACATTCTCGTCTCAACAAAACAACACCCCCTAAGGGTGAAAACAAAATTTCCTGAAGTCAGGATAAAAATAGAGATGGGGCAAAGAAAATGACACTAAAATGAACTGGCTTCATTTACAATTAACTAATCAAAAAACGCTTAAGTCTTTCGGACCTCCCATCAAAGCTTCATTTGTAAATTTGTATATCTAAAACCTCCCTCTTCTGCATTTGAGGACAGAGTATTTGGGCACTGCTTCGGACAACAATGGTCTCTTCTCTGTTTCATACTTATCTGTCGCTCACAGTGAGTTGGTGACATGGCGTTGGCCTTGCATCTCACGAACCCCAGATCGCCCATCTGTAGGGAAACAGGCCAGTAACCTCCATCTCCACCTCCGGTCCTGTGCCCGTCTCCTGGTTCGGCATTCACCCATCACTCCCGGAACGACAGTTGTCTGTAAAAACACTCAGAAAAAACACTCAGGCCCGATGAATGTGCCTCAAACTATAAACATGAGATATTTAACATAACCATTTAAAAAATATATAATTGGGTTATGAGATGCTGCATTCAGATTAAGACACTGGCAACCCTTATCTATTCCCCCCACTATTATGCACAAACCTTATGTCTTAAGCTACATATCAGAAAGAGAGACAAAACAAACAGTTAAACAGACAAACAGCAGGTTCCAAGCAGTTCCCAGGAAGGCATGATCCAGGCTCCTCAAAGACCTGCCGCCCAGGGTCCATAGCACCTGAAAAATAAGACTCAAACACAGACTGGGTTCAATAGCAGAGGGGAAGGCCTAAAGCCAACTCCTCAAAAACACATCATCATTATATGAATGAAATTCATACAGTAGAATGCATAAAACGAACAGCTTATGGCCATTCATTGACTATTGAAACAAACTCCTGAATCAAACACCTATTCAAAACCCTGTCAGACTTTTGAGTTCCCACCAATACCTAAAAGATCCGCTCAGAAACATTAACAACAACTTAAGACTCAAAGGCTCTACATCTATTTCATCCTGTTTATTTACCTTAAAAATTATATATATATATCTCTATCTTGGCTAGTTAAAATTTCCCTTGTGAGTTGTTCAAGGGAACTCCAGCAGGTGGCGCTCGACCCCAAATCGGAGGCTCTTCCTTCCTGACCTGTTCGGACGAATACCTCGTAGAAGGGGCGCGCTTAACTCGTAGAGAGAAGGGGCGAGGCTAATGGCGGGAGCATGAAAATGGGGAAGGACAACAGCCTGGTTGGGTGTGAGCACAGAGCAACGAGTCGAGGGGGGGGGAATCTAATTTTAAATCAGAGTTATTCTGCTGGGGAAATGGCGGAGAGACTGTTTGCTGAATCTCCTTATCTTTCCTTCCTGACCTAAAAAAACTCTCTCGTGCTACTCTCCCAAATCTTAAAAACAGACCAGTCTATAGAATTAACAGGCTTTTCCCTTAACCTAATCATCTCAACCACCTCTAGCTGAGCCCGAATCTTAGAATTTAACACTAAAATGTCAGATGGGGATGTAAGAAATCGAAAATGCTTTAGCACATAACGAAATCTGCCAACAAACGCTCGCAGAATAATGCTTCAGCGCAACAATCTCCTCAGGCTAGACAAGATGCAAGTTAGCAGTAGAATCCTGTTGCATATAGCATATTTTAATAGCTGGTGTTACAAGGACACCTAGTGGTGCTCCCAAAATGTTGCATGTATGACCCGGATGTGGTCTATGGCCGTGCGCGGGGAATTCAGTTTAATAAAGGCTATACTGCGAAAAACCCTAATAAACACGACGCAGCCTGAAACCCCAAAACAGCAATGAAAGGAAACCTTATAGTTAACTCACGGCGGGAAAGAATACAATTTCGAAAGAAACAAAGACACATTAAATTCGCTTAGTACTCACCCAGTCAGGAAGTCCTTTGTTCTCTGGCTCAATGGCCGATCACCGCGAGAGCGGAGGTTTCCTGCGTCTCCTAGACAACCAGCTAGCCTACTGGAATCTAGCAGTTACGAATGTTAACAGTCTAAAAAGTGTACAAAAATACTTACAATACTTTACCTGGATCCATGACGCGCGTAACAAACAATACAAATCAAGAGCCGAGGCTCAAACAGAGAACACATAAGACACATAAGACGAAACAAAGGCCCACGTTACAAACAAGCATGCCCGGCTGCACCAGCAACTTGGTCAAGGCTAAACCGGATGTCTAGATCCTACCAAATACTGTACAGCCACTTGGTCAAAGCTAACTTTCGTTAGGTTTACCAACTTGGTCAAAGCTAACTTCTCGTTAGGTTTACCAAGTCACCCGGGATCAAAGGGACAAACGCTTCTACCAGAAACGCGGATTGCAAAACTCTCAATCACTCCCGTAGCTACAGCTCGTTGGTAATCGTTCTTCAACGAAACATCAACAATCACTTCGAAGCTAGTTAGCAATCGTGCTAACACGAACATCAACAAACGGGGCTTAAGCTAGTTGGTATCGTTCTGAAACGAAACATCAACAATGAGGCTTAAGCTAGTTGGTATCGTTCTGAAACGAAACATCAACAATGCTCGCCCTACCCTCGGTAGGACTAAATACCCACGCTGGGGTTCCTGTTTTCAACACTCCAGACCAACACAACTGAACCAAATCAAGGCAAATACAACTCAGAACCATAAGAGGGTTCTTTTAAACGTACCTGTGAGCCTCAAGAATCCAGTGGAAGAACTGAGGAAATAATCTCGGCGTGCGCTCTGGCGCAAGAGAGAAGATTGATTTTCCAACGCCCACTATGGACCGACACGTCTGTCGATCAGTTCATCCACTGGAATCCCGAAGCAACACGCAGGCAGTCCTCCCAGTACCATTCCCGTTCGCCAACTGTGATAGTATTTTAAACTGGTCTAGTCAAAAGATTTACCAAGATACGTTCAAAAGGTTAAGTCTGGTTTATTGTGAAAAACAATACGTGCGCAAGGACTTCCTGAACAACGCAACAAAGGTGGTTTCGTCAGAGAAGTGAATTCAGCCTCTTCTAGCTGTGGCTTATATGCAGTCAAAACACAGGTAAGGTCCTTCTAGGATGTGATTGGCTAACTCATTGCACGTCATGTGAAATGGCAGGCGTGGCCAAGAGTATAGACATGTGACAAACAAAGAAAACAAAAGGTCTGAAGACGAAGGTGTGGCCCTTCTGACTTAAACAAAGAGATGAGGAAGAGCGAGGCAGAGGGGGTGTTTACAATTACAAAAGGGGGAGAGTTGAGGTGTTTACAATTACAAAGGGAGATTGAAACTAGGGGTTGCAGGGGACTTGATGAATACTTGGGGGGAGGTGATGAATTACAAGAGAAGTGAGAGGACAAAGATTTAAGGTGTTTGGATGTAAATTCCTGGACAGTTTCTTGCTAGTCCTCCCGAGACAACACGATTAGATGCTTCACTTAGCCCGCCGAAAACATGAAACGCTCATAACAGGAAAACCCTTTCCTCGTGTCCTTTCCTTGTGCCGTTTCTTTTTACTTTCCCTCAAAACACCAGATCTGTCTCAAAAGTGCGCTATAAATCCAAATTAGAGAGCTTCGGCACTCCTTCGGCTTCCAATGAGATCATCTGGCTACATGGGTCTACTCAGTCATACTGTTAATCTCCATGCTGGGGAGGAGATCTCCTCCTCCTCCTCGTCTTCCTCCACCACCTCCTGCTCCTGGCCAGCCAGCGTTGACCCCAGCCTGTACCCGAACTGATACAACTGTCCCATGTCCTTATTTATGAGGAGCAGGGGGGAACAGCCAGACCCAATCAACAACACACTGAACTGCAGAGGGAGGCAGGGAGGTATTAGCGGATTAAGAAAGATGGTTTTAGGATAGATTCTCTGACATGGTTTACTTTCCCCGGCCATGGTAGATTTGTTCGTCTCTGCTCTCCGTTGAGGTCACCGCTGTCAGGGTAGGGGGGAACGCTGTGTGGCTGTGTAGAAAAGCATGGAGGGGAGGGATCGACTGCCTGTGGCTGTCCACTGTACTGTCGTTTCGTAGACACTGTCAACACATGCAAATGTTTGGATGTTGTTTATCTAGTTGACTCGATCGGGAAAAGACACCAAATTCATCAAATTCTGAAATGCCGTCCCAAGAAAACACTGCAATATCCAGAGATTCCTGTTTAGATTGGCTGTTGTCAAATATCTGCTTTCTAAGCAATGGACATTCCTCCCTAAATTATTGACCTGAGAAGAACATTCACTGATTGTATTATGAGCCCAGGGCGATCAAGATACAAAAGCTGAAAACATCTTTATGTTTGATCAGTGCATAGTACTTAACAATCTTGGTAAATGCAGGTAGATTCAAACAACATATGTCTAACTATCCATAGGCAGCAGCCCACACTAAGCAACCCCACAAACCGGCATCCCTCCCTGGGGTCACCGAGAGCCTGAGAGGTCTCCATTGCCTCGATCCCAGAACTATTAATCTCGATGGCCAACCAAAACAACCTTGGGAATAACTGCTGACTCTAAGGAATAAAAGGCAAATAAAACAGTCCGTTTTGATACACACCACGAGAGACAGGTGCTCTGTCTCTTCTCCAGACCTCTTCTCTCCACTTAGTTGGACGTGAGGGGCAGGAACCCCCCCACCTCTCCCCTCCCCTCCAGTCCAGGTGGCCTGAACGCTCAAGAGTGGTCCTTTCATTAAGAAATGTAGTGTATTTACACCTGGGCCCCTGTGGTGCAAAAAAAAAATGTCTATTTGAGTGAAGAATGCAATTAATCAGTTTATGAGCAGAGCCAGAATGAAAACCATCTGAATCCTGGGCCCTGATATGGACCACAGACTGATGGATAGCGGGGAAGCTGTTGCGGAGGGGGAGGTGAAGTCTGATAGTCTGCGGTACACAGGGCCAGAGGGTGATGGGTTATGGCCGGTCTGAACACACAAACACTAACCACAGGTCTGGGTCAATGTATGACTGCTCTCCTACCTCACAAACCCAATGCAACATGAACAAAGCTATTGTCTAGAGGGGTGAACAAAGTTGTTGTCTAGAGGGGAGTTGAGCTCTTGGTAGACTGTAGAACCCATGCTTCCTCTTTACACTGACCTTGTGGGGACCTCTACTGGCACAATACTGCCTGCACAGTCACCCATGGCAACCATTTATAGTCGTGACTCATGAGTGACAGTTTCATTACATCTGCTGTATCAATTATATAAAATTTCGTAATAATGATGTCCATTTGAGCTTGCAAATAGTAAAAATCAACAACATGAACACTGCTTTTATTTGTTCTATTGTGGGAAATCCTGTTAATTTAAAGGTAATGGACTCATTTAGCCATCAGGGGGAGCACTACGCTGCCTCTGAGTGCATCTGTGTCTGATCTGACCTGAGAGGTAGGTGGTCCTCCAATCCTGCCCACACTGACACACTTCCCCCCCACATGACTGACATCGAACAGCTGTCCAGATTCTATAAATACATCCCTCTTTCTCCTTTAACATAGGCTGCACACCAAATACTCACACACACGCATACACACACGCACGCACACACACGCACACACACAAACACACACACCAATAAATATTCACAAAGAAATGTGGTTATCTGGTGTACAGTATATTCCACAACTGAACATATACTAACTGTACAATCCCATACACAGACGAGCCATGCTATACTTTATAAGTATATGCAGTCTTGAGGCAGTGCCAGGCTCCCACCTCCGAGCAGGGATCTGTGATCTCACTACCAGGTGCGTCGGGTGCAAGACTAAACCCCACGTGCGTAAGCAGGCGCTCTTCGTCTTCCACGGGTGTCACATTATTTCCTGGTTAAAAGTCCCTGTACCTTTTCAACCCCCTGGATCAAGTGTCTCTGACCGCCCCCTCTCTCTCCTGTGACCCACAAAAACCTCCTGTGCTGGGCAGCTGTAGCTTCTCCACCCTCACCTCACGTCATATGTTTGCATGGTAGCACCCAGAGAATGGACATAATCTGTTCTGGTGATAGTGCAGTAAGTCTTTGTGTTTTATGGAATTGAACCTGACAGCGAAAGTGCCAGAATTCAAGCTGTGCTGTTGTTTCTGTGGTGTCTAGTATAGGGAGATATCTTTTAAAGACTTCCTGCTGTTCATGTGAATAATGCTTTGCTGTGTTGTAGCATTCCCTTCTAATACGGTACTATCCGGTTGTCGCGTTGTTATACTGTAAGAAGCCAAAGCCCATGAGATTATTTTCAGTTATTGGTGCATTGCATCTTATTACTGCATTGCAGCAGGTTCATTTTTCCTTCAAGCTATCGTCCCTCTTTACATGCGCAATCAGTTGCTGCAGCATTGGACTGTTATGCTCCAAATGCTTCATGTGGATTCCAATTGCCAACACAATTACTGTATTAGGCTACTGTAACATTGGTTTGTGTCTCACACACGCATGCACACACACACACACACACACACACACACACACACACACACACACACACACAGGCCACCCACCCAACTAGAGTGACACTGTTAAACAAGAGACTTGGCCATTGGATCTTTTCATTATTTAGGCTACAAGGTCATCTGAACTGGTGGTTGCGTTTTGACGGGAGTTTCTAAACAGCTGCTGCATTGTCAGACAGGCGATGCCCTGACAGTTGTGACGGGCTGTCACCTCCTGGGCTACAGTGAAATATGTTAGGAGGACATACAGCCATCTTGAAAATGATAGATTTCACCCTGATGTTTGTTATTTTCCTCTCCCTGTTTATTTCCTGTTTCAGCTGACTGTATGAAGGACGACAACTCATCGGGCCCTTGAACCATCTCTCTGGACTTCATTATAATGCCTGTCTAGGATGACGAACTTTAACTATAATGCCTGTCTAGGATGTAATACTTTTTGTTTTTTTAAGATTCAGCCTGACAGTGTTGCCCATGGCATTATTTCCCTGAACACATAACTCATGTTGCAAGACTAGGTGACAGGGCTTCCCTCAGTGATCCCACAGCCAAACAAAGAGAGATCACACGAAGGCGACGCAACCCGATAAGCTGAAACAGATTGTCTAGTCTTTGCGTCTGTCTGTGCAGCCATGACAGAAATTAGCGTGCCGTCGATGCGTTGCCTTGTTTACGTCTGAATATAGCCTACGACCTCTGATGCAGCATGAGCTCCTGGCAAATCCCCTTGGGGTCCGGGTGAAGGAAAGACGATAGGGAGTTTGGGATGACAGGAATACTTTCCACAGTCATGTAGGGTTCACTCTCCCGGTTTGAAAGCCATTGCTTCCACAGAGGAGAGTGAGAGAGGGTGAGAGTAGCAAGGAGCAAATAAACAGGTTGTTTGAACATTGGGAAAATCATAGAGAAAGAGTTGGAAGCTCTGTGATCTTTGGGGAGTCAATGAGCTGAATGATCATCGGGGAAGTTAATTTGAGAAGAAGTCTACAGTAACACTTACAGGCGCCAACCATGTCGGAGACATCCACAGCAGCAGCAACTCCCCAGAGGAATCCCTCCACCAACAAGAACATCAAGAAGCTCCGTACCATCAGCGCCGTGTGCAGCCTGGCCCGCAGCTGGCAGCAGTGGGTGTCGGAGAACGAGAACAAGCAAGCCAGCGAGCCCACCGGCTGGGCGCCCGATTCCGTCAAAGGGCCCGGAGAGGAGCCCAAGAAACATGACCATCTCAAGGCGGCGCCATCCGAGAAGAAGGCCCGACCCAATCAGAACCCGACTGCCGGTGCGGAGAAAGCAACAATGAACCAAGAAGGTCCTGTCTTTCAGACGGAGGACAAAGGCCAAACTCCAGCTGCCACGGCTGCAGGAGGGGATAACGATCGGATCAAGACCAAGCAGGTGGTGAAGACGGTGACGAGCAGTGCCCAGGAGCATAGCGCCGGCATCGGGTTCCTGGCCGAGCGGATCTGCAAGGACCCCCTGCCCTCGGGGGAGGAGATCGACAGGATACTGAGCAAGGGGGGCTCGCCCACGCGCCGCAGGAAGTGCTCCAACGTGGTGTCGTCAATGACGCGCAGCCTGAAGGAGGTGTCGAGGGGGAAGCGGCAGGGGATGGAGGGAGAGCCGGGGGAGGGGCGCACCTATAGCGTGGACACGGAGGACAGCGGGTACTCGGAGGCGGAGCAGCGGGGTCCGGAGGTTGAGGGCGGACGGACGGACAGTACCACGGCCTCTGGAGAGGCGGAGACAAGGGGCAGGGCCGGCACGCCACCCGAGGGACACGCCGAGTCATCGACGAGGATCAAACGACCAACAGCCGCTCTGTGAGTTCGCTGTCCTCTGCTTTCTTCGCTGCCATTTTATGTGTCGTCATTAATATGCTATACATGATGGATAATTAGGTTAAGACATAGTTTTTTCTAAATAAAAAAATGTATCCTTGTTTCTCAAAATGAATTGCTGCCAGTGGCTTTGACAGTAAAATTAGGTTATAAAAGAAGAGAGACTGTGTAAGCAAATAAAATAAAAAAAATAAAAAGGTATATCAGTCTGACCCCTGTCTGATCGTAGGACCATTGCCTGAAATGAATGCCTCAGATGAAGGGGTCAGATAAACTGAAGGACTGATAAACTGAAGTAGATGAACTGAAGGAGTGATGAACTGAAGGAGTCAGGTGATCTGAAAGACTAATGAACTGAAGTTGTCAGATGAACTGAATGGGTCAGATAAAATGAGAAGTGAGTGTCGACTGGTCATTTCTTAACTCTTAACTCTATTTTTGAAAGTGTCTGCCCTTTTCCAAAGAGTTTCCCACGGAGAGTTCCCAGATGGTTGTGTGAAATAAACCATCTGGCGTGTCAGGTTATGGAAATGCCAGCATTGTGTAGGCTGCTAAATTGCTTATTATAGTGCCACCTAGGGTCAAATTGTGCTGACTTTTTGTGCCATAATACGCACAATTTCAAGACTTATTCAAGCATTTCCAGGAAAACCGGAACACCAAGAATTACTATAGGGACTCCTATAGGTAGGACCCCTAAAAAGGCTGATAGTTGATGTCTTCCTCATCTCTCACAGGGTCAAAAAGGAGGTAGAAGACGCACACAAGATCAACGCCCTCTCCAAGAAGTACAGCGCGGTGGGCAGCCTGAAGAGCCGCTGGCAGAACTGGGCCTCGGATCACTCGGAAACCCAGAAGCTCAACCCCTTCAGTGAAGACTTTGACTACGAATACTCCATGTCCACCCGCCTCCGTAAGGGTCAGGAGGGTTACGGTCGACCCAAGGAGGGCTCAAAGACGGCGGAGCGCGCCAAACGGGCCGAGCAGCACATTCACCGTGAGATAGATGACATGTGCTACGTCATCAGGATTATGGCCGACCCAGACCCGGACGGGAAGACGCGCATCACGTTTGGAGAGCTGTTTGACAGATACGTTCGCATCTCTGACAAGGTGGTGGGCATCCTGATGAGAGCCAGGAAGCATGGGAAGTTGAAGTTTGAGGGCGAGATGTTGTGGCAGGGCCAGGATGATGCTGTTGTTATCACCTTGCTGGTGTGAACTGTGGGGAACTCAAAAACCAAGGGCTGGATTGGTTGCCTGGCTAAAACAACAAACTGTTCACCCTATGGGTCTTCCATGACAAACAGAGCTTCAGAGGATTGAGGCCTTTTCCTAACAATTCACTGATGGAAAAAAATGGCTGCTACTTTGCTTGGATACGTTTAACTATGACCTACTGTTTTTATGTTATTTGGTACGGTTACTTATCCTGTCATGGACAATGTAGTTCTTGTCTTATTTTTGAATAGTACTGACATGCTTGAAGTTCATTGATTGTATTAGGTTGCATTTATGCTCTGTATCTCTATAATGTTTGAATTGGTCTTAAATTGCTTTGCATTGTCTTGTTTAACAGACCTTGTAAATCATATCCAAACATGATATCCTATTAAAGACATACTTTAATAAACAGCTGCCTGTAAAGTACAGTATATTGTGTAATTCAAACAAGATTTGAGTTTCACTGCATGTAGGTATGCCAGCTCTCATTACATTCGACAATGACAGATTTAGAAACATGAAATCTGAGCTATCACTCTTCCTCACCAAGTGTCTGTGTTCATGACAGACACTTTGCAGCATGAATGCTGAGCATCTTTGGCACATTAATTTGAGGACTTGGACAGTTTCAGCAGAGGACATAACAAATATTATGTCTTTGCTTCTCACACAAACATTACTATTACTAATTATTATTGGTCTTTAATGTGACTCTGGGGGTCTTTGCATACCCGCATTAAGTCACATCTGAGTAGTTTTAGTCTGTACCAGTATTGGTTGAGCTATGTGTGTGCTCAAGAACTAAGACTAAGAGGAACTATTTCTTAGACCAAGAAGACTGATAATCAACTATCTAATGAATGAGGAAAGTTCCAGAAAACAAAACTGTGGATACCTAGACAACAGGAAAGGCTCTATCAGATTTTTTTTCTGTTTTGCTTTTGGAGCAGATGACGTGACAAAGAATTTCCCCAGAAAGGAACAAAAATGTTCATTTCACATTTCCTTTAAATGTCATGGGGTACAATACACAACGTGACAAACAAGGATTCTGTTCTTGTCTTTAATTCTCTTCCACTAAATGTACATTAATTTATACAAATTACAGTTGACTTACATTGACTTAATATAAAATAAGTTACATATTCATAACCAGGATTATTGTTAACATCCGCAGCCTTTAGAGACAGACTGATCTTAATCTCAAACGCACATTCTTCTCTTTGACGCACGTGCCTGTAGTTTCACACAAGAAACATCTGGGCATGTTCTAATTGTGCCCTGTAATAAGGAAGTGCTTCATGTTCTCTCTTTTATCACCAGTGCTCTCCTCTCTCCTCTAGGCTCACCCTGACTGACTGGTCAGACAGTACCAACTTCATACCAGGATGGAAACAGAATAATCTAGTAAAGCGGAATGAGTACCACCAAAACCAAAGTTTTGGCTTCCTTGTTCTTCTGTCTCTCTGACTGGAAGCCAACAGTGATGCATCCTTGAAGAGACATTAAAGGATGCTCAGGAATGTGCCCAGCAGCAGGTGTTTGTATAAGTACAGGAGAGCCAAGGTGTTGACTCCACTAGCCTGTAAGATTCCCCGGACGCTGATGCTTTGACGGATGTCTGACATCTCACCACTTATCTGCTCCACCGTTGACTCCTGAAGCTTGTGGTAGGTTACTGTATATACATACTGTATGCACACCTGAACTGTGAGTACTGTCTTTTATATTTCATATTTCTGATAACTACTGTATAACAGAAATGTGAAACAAAAACCAAACTGACATCCCTTTGGTTGTTTTCAGCGAAGCAAGCAATTTCTCAACAAAGTAATTCATTTGGTGTTGTTTGTATTTTAAGTTGTACACATGTAGTAGATACAAATAATAACCATAGGAGGGCAACAGCGTTCTTAGGCAGGTGAAACCAAGCGATTAGAAGGTGCTCTTTGGTCAGTAGGGAAAGGTATAAATCCACCAAAGCAGTGAATCAAAGGCACTCTGCATTTGATTAAAAAGCTTTAATAATATAGGCTTGTTCATCATAGAACAATTCAAAAACATGCCAGCATGTTTTGACCACACATGGCCTTCATCCTTATTAAGCCCTGATGAAGGCCATGTCAATGTCAGTGTCAATGGTATTATATTTCTATAGCACCATTCATACAAATCAATGTAGCACATAGTGCTTTACATAAAAAGATGGATAAAAACATAAATCATGTAAACACAGTGAGAACAGATTTAAAAGAAGCAATACAAGGACATTAATTAAAAATTAAAAGATAATATAAAACAGAATAAAAAATATAAAAACACATTCTTTATATGGGCCTCGAAGCTAAGATCAGAGTCCAGCACGGCACCTAAGTTTCTGGCCTGGCATTTGGTATTCAGTGACAGTGTTTTTATGTGCATCGATAGTCTCTCTCTTTCACCTTTTTCACCAATGATCAATACTTCAGTTTTGTCCTGGTTTAACTGGAGAAGTTCTGTGACATCCACACCTTTATGTCAGCAATACATTCTATCAAATGGTTAACTGAGCTGTAGTCGCGAGGGGTCACAGAAACATAGAGCTGGGTGTCATCAGCATAGTTATGCCATACTGTACCACTTACTTACAGCTGTCTTCTGTTTACTGTAGAGAATGCAGTATTATGTGATTTTCACTCTGCTCTGCACTGCAGCCTGGGCCCAAAGTAAGTGTCCTCCCACAGACTACACTGTATAAGCCTTTACAGTTGTATATATATATATAAACATTTGTATATATATATTAAAAATATATTTTTTTTTTTTTTTTTTTAATAAAAATTTAAAATGTTTGTTAACAGTTATAAATGGTAAGAAAATGATTAAAGTAAAGTAAATATATACACAGAATCACTGTATGAGGTTGATGTACAAGTAGGAATCAAACCACAAACAACTCAGTGGAGCCGGTCAACTGAAGCTCATCTACACTACACGCTCATCTGTACTAGACATTCCCTATATCATTGCATCACCAGGTGGAGATCTGTGTTCGATCCTCATGCAGTGGTTCTGTATATAGTCAGCAATCATTTACTGATCATTCATAATTGCTTGCAAACATTAGTTTGATCATTCATCTTATATGATTGCTTTATTAATTGCTTTTAAAGGATCGTTATTATAAGGTATAGTAACCTGTGTGTGTGTGTGTGTGTGTGTGTGTGTGTGTGTGTGTGTGTGTGTGTGTGTGTGTGTGTGCGTGCGTGCGTGCGTGTATGCGTGTGTGTGCGTGTGTCCGTCCTCTATCCTCAGACCCGCCTGAGTTCTACTCCTACTCCCAACCGATGGGGAGGGATAATGGGACACCCTACACCCTGTCAGGGTCAGGCAAGATCACCGCTGTGAGGATGTGGGAGCACGACAGCAACTACGTCAGGGGGTGAATATACCATATGTTGAAACGCTCTTTTCATACACACTTTTAGATTATTATTTTACATTACACTTTTATTTTACGTAAACCTGGACCTTCAGATTCAGACTTCAGATTCAGGTTTTATTTCTCACAATAATGTATATTATTCAACGGTTAGTTCTGGTTCTTGATTCTGATTGGCTGGAAGCCGTGTTAAAATACTTTGTAACACACACCTGGGACCGCATATCATTCCATTTTCAGTATTAACGCGCCTCCCATTTGATCCAATGCATTGTAGTAGTTGTTGTTGTTGTTGTTGCTTGGCAACCCTTTTGTTAGGGGAACTATTTTGCGTGGCAGAATTGAGGGAATGATGCTTCGTTTTGAATAAATGTTAATATTTTACATTGCTGTGTGTTTATTTGACACTAATAACTGTAGTAACCGTTGTATAAAAGCAATAAACCACTCGAGGCCGTGTGTTATAGTGATTTTATAACAGCTAGGGGTCATCCCTATATTCCCCGGGTCCTATGTTCCCCGGTCAGATGTTCCCCCCAAAAAAGGGTTCTATGTTCCCCGGGTCCTATGTTCCCCGCGTTCGATGTTCCCCCCAAAAAAGGGTTCTATGTTGCCCGGGTCCTATGTTTCCCGCGAAACGCCAAAGATTAACGTGATTATGGCATCGCATGATTTAATGCCAAAAGGGGCAGATTATGCGCCTATTTAAAGAAAGGTTGCATTTTCAGCGCAATAATCGCCGAATTCTGTGTAAAATATGCGCACATTTTTTCACATCAAGTTTAAAAAATGTTGCATAAACTTGACATGGATCAGACTAGCCTAGCCTATGTGATGATGCGTAGGAGGCCGAGTGTGCCGTTTCTTGTTTTCTTACACACACAAAATGCAATGATTATGCAATGGAATATGCAGGGTTTAATGTTTTAGTTCTTCTTCTTTTTTTTCTTAAGTTAGGCATATCACTAAATTAGATAACTGTTGTCTATATTTTTTCATAGGCCTACAGTATGTGTGTGATGGCCTATTTATTAAACTTCAGTTATATCAAGCGCATAGTGGTTGAGTGACTATCATTTTTACTGCGACCGGAACCTCTCTCCACGGAGATTTTTCCCCCAACGGATTTGCGCCTCTCATGAGCCATATCCCAACTCACAGCAGGATGGGTTTGGACTGGGGCACTGTCAACTTCACGAAGGCATCAAGCAGCTTCTCCATTCATTGACATAAAACCAGTAGCCTAGTAGGTTAGCCTTACAATCTAGAATAGCCTACATGTCAGAGCTGCTTTGGGAAGCCTAGGCCTACTGAGGCGATATGCGTTGCGCATCACAGGCTAGGCTACGTCCCATGTCAAGTTAACATGCAACATTTTTTAAACTTGATGAGAAATAATGCGGGCATCATGCAAGCCTTGCATATTTTGCACCGAATTCTGATATTATTGTGGTGAAAATGCAACCTTTCTAAGGTGCATAATCTGCCCCTTTTGGCATTAACATGCGATGGCATAATCACATTTTTCTTTCGCGTTCATAGGACCCTTTTTCGGGGGGTACATAACACCCAGGTAGCATAGAACCTGGGGAACATAGGACCCGGGGAACATAGGACCCGGGGATAGAACCCATTTTTGGGGGGGACATAGGACCCGGGGAACATAGACATGTTCCCGCTTCGCGTCGTGCCTAACAACGCCCCCTAGCTGTTATAAAATCACTATAACACACGGCCTCTCGTGGTTTATTGCTTAAGTTTACAATCACAGTGAAATGTTGCTGCCGGCTCTGTGATGTGCTCATTACAGATAATTACAAGTACACAATTTACAAATTACACAAGAAATACAAATCTATACAATATAAAGATAAAAATGATTAAGAGAGATTCAATTTAACATAGGCTAATTGTTTAAAGTTGATTACAAGTACACAATTTACAAATTACACAAGAAATACAAATCTATACAATATAAAGATAAAAATGATTAAGAGAGATTCAATTTAACATAGGCTAATTGTTTAAAGTTGATTTAAACACACTTCTTGCGCCCTGTATTCCAACAAGAGCAGGATGTGACAAAACAAGAGGTCAAAACCTACTGTAGAAGGCCTGGCTGAACCGTTTATAGGGGTGCAAAATTGTGGCCAGTTTGTATAAATGTGCATAACTTAATCAGACTTAGGTGTAACTTTGTCTGTCTGTCTGTCTGTCTGTCAGTCAGTCAGTCAGTCAGTCAGTCAGTCAGTCAGTCAGTCAGTCACAGACATTTACGTTTATAGGGCTGCCCCCCCCTGTTGCGGTCCAGCCAAAAAAACACTGTGCTGTGTAGCCTAGGCCAACAACAATTGGCCTACTCTCTATCTCCCTGTTCAGTCTCCAGGTCCGCTTTGGCAGCACCTGGACCCCTGTCGTGGGCTACAGGGGCGGAATTCAGCAGGAGTTCGAGCTGTTTGAGGGCGAGACCATTGTCCAGGTGTCAGGGAAGTATGGATACTATTACATACAGACCATCGTCTTCACCACCAGCAGGGGGCGCACCCTGTCAGCTGGCCAGCCTTCCGGCAAGTCCTACAACCTGTATCCCAGCCACAGCCAGGCAGAGCTCCGTATCCTCAGTGGTCGCGTCAATGGGGTACTCAGCTCCATCGGGGCCCACTGGGCTGTCGCCTAGGCCTACTCCTCATCCAACAGCACCGCTCTGCAGTGAGATGGACTTCCAGCTCCAGCAGATCTGGGTCAAATACATAGATCAAATATTTTGAGGTATTTTAGGCACATTTTATTTGAACTCATGGACTTGTCATTCTTTTGTGACTGCTCCATTGGTTTCATTGTGCTGGATTGGATTAAGATTAAAGATTCTGCTGTGATACACTCTCGTTCTCTTACATCTTTTCATATACTTATAAATGACATGTTGCCTATTTAATAAAGAATGTACCATCTCAGGTAACCTTCTCAAATAGTGACCCATTGCAGTTTATATGCTGCATGCCTTGTGATCAGAGATAAAGTAATACAGATTGCCTTGGCAGGAATTGCCTGTCTAAGCTCAGTGAGGGGCATTTTATTATTTTCAGCAGCACTGCATGCTTTGGCCAGTAGCTTTTCATCAACAGGATATATAATTGCTATGTAAATACATAGCCTTGCATACCAGTTTGTGTTTTGGACGGGTTTCAAGATGGATTCGCTCCTGGCTTTTCAAGACAAACCTGCCCAGAGTTACCGTAATAGGTCAATGAGGATCCGGTGAACATGGTCCCATTATGCCAAACCTCTCTATTACTGCTGCATCAGTGACTGACGAGGTGGCCCCTCCTCTTGCCCCGTAGAGCCGGTGAGAGACATTCTGCACTAGTGAAATGAAATGTAAAAGGTTGCGCAATAATCAGGCTACACTGTGAGCTTTTATCCCTTGCCTTGTTGAAAATTTTCATTCACCAATAACATTTTTCATCCACCTGTCAAAGAAAAACTCTTCACAAAAGACTTAATGCTGACCCATTTTATTATTATTTAAGATCTGGAAGTGCAAAAGTGACAGTGCAAATCAGTAAAGAAGCCTACAAGCTTCCCTTTTCACAGAGAATCTACAATGCATTCAAGTTAAATACATAAGTAACAAGGAAGGAAGAAGTCCCAGGAAACTTCACCCATCAGTTGTGGGCCATGGTGGTGGTACTGTTGTGGTCCATAGGGCTTGGTGTGGTGGTGGGGGAGTCCAGCACCCCCCAGTGTGACCCCAGCGAGGTGATGCCTCGGGAGTTGAAGCGTCCACTGAGCAGCCTAAGCTCGCTGTCAGGGTGGGTGGGGTAGTGGTTGAAGGAGATCTGGAGGGGCTGGCCGGCTGTCAGAGAGCGCCCTCTGTTGGTGGAGAAGCGCAGCTGGTAGATGTAGTTGCTGGGGTTGTATTTGCCGGAGACCTGGATGATGGCCTCGCCCTCAAACAGAGACATCTCCACCTTGTTCCCGGTTTTGTGGCCCACAAGGGGAGTCCAGATGTAATCATACTGCAGCTGGAACCTGAGAGACAGGAAGGAAGGGTATTCTTAGTAA
The DNA here is from genome assembly GCF_949987555.1 of Borostomias antarcticus. Taxonomy (NCBI): domain Eukaryota; kingdom Metazoa; phylum Chordata; class Actinopteri; order Stomiiformes; family Stomiidae; genus Borostomias; species Borostomias antarcticus. Next base: position 5,264,145 of record NC_140254.1, read on the forward strand.
ACCAGTATGAAAGATTAGCCTACTGTACACTCCTTGAGGCCTACAGTAATACTATTTCCAAGGCATGGAGGAGTGCCTGAGCAAACATAGAAGTATGTCTCAGAAACAACGCAGAGAATAGGACTAGTTATCCGTTGAATAGTAATGGTGATGTGCATTCTGTCTAGAAATTAGTCGAAAATACCATTTGAAATCCTTTCAATGACTTTATCATTCTACAGTAGGTCTCATTCTCCCCTAGCCAGCAACGCTGAAGGGAGGGACTTTATATCCACCCCTGTACGTTAGTGCCCACGTCCGGCACAAATGTACCCAGTCGGGGGATGTTCGCCACAATTAATTTTTCCCATTGCCAAGTACGTTTTGCTTTGTACATTAAAAAAACGATATGCTTGGTGCCTCAGTAAAAATATAGTCTATTCTACTCAGGACCCCGGCTACAGTACTTACTAAATCCACAGAGTTCAGGGCTTGAGGTAAAGCTCTTTTGGTGGTTATTCTTAGACATTGTATGCTAATGCAGATCCATTATACAGTGGCACAGTAGCAATGTACGGACGGCAGAAGGAGGCATAGACCAAATTAATATAATCATACCATGCATGGCCTGTTTTAATTTTTAAATTGTTAGGGGCCAAGCCCCGAAGGGGCGAAGACCCTATTGTTATTGGTAGTGTTATTATTATTCTTTTTCCGCCATGGGAGCCTATGCCAGGCCCTATAGCCGATTGGTAACTTTTTACGAAACTTTGCAAGATGGTAGAGGCTTATGGCCCAAAGCCATGGAGCAAGTCTCACATTGATTGGCCAAAAGGGGGCGCTATAGCAGCCGACTGAAGTTGCGAACTTTGAACAGGCATATCTCAGGCCCCATTTGACCTACAGACATGACACTTTGCACACATATGTCTCTCCTCATGATGAACAAATTTGCCTCAAGGACCCATAACTTCCGGTTATATAGATTTTCCGCCATTTTGAATTTTTTGAAAAATGCTTAAAATCTATCTTCTCCTAGAGACTTTGACCAATCTGCATGAAATCCGTTACACACAATCTAGGGAACAATATCTAAAATTCCATCTCGGCAAAAGTTTAAAAAGTTAAATTTAACAGCAACTATGAGCCAATGAAAATGGCATGGGGCGTGGCTTTTCACATAAAGTGGTATACTTTCTTAAGGGTTGTGCAGAACACCACGCCACTTGGTAGACATCTGTGCAGATATAACCTGAGGCGGCCACTGCATTATTGGCCCAATCAAACCAAATGGGGGCGCTAAAGAGCTCATTTTCAGTTTAGGCCTAACCGCCATGCAGAGCTTTCCGAACCACGGTACAGTGTTACCAGGGTATGTCTAATGGTCACTGGAGAAAGAAGAGCCTGATTGGCCACAGGGTGGCGCTATAACAAGACAAAATACATAAAAGGGGCTAAAATGCAAACTTTGAATGGTCATATGTCATGCCCCGTTGGAGCTAGAGTCATGCAGCTTTGGAGGCATATATGTCTCATCAGGGTGAACAAATTTGCCTCAAGGAGCCATAACTTCGGATTATGTTAATTTGCAACAATTTTGCATTTTTTGAAAAACACTTGAAATCTATCTCCTCCTAGGAAGTTTTGTCAATCTACATGAAGCACAGTAGATAGAATGTAGCAATGAATATCTAAAGTTCCATCTCGGCATAATTTAGAAAACTTGATGAAAAGAGCCACTATGAGCAATTGAATATTGCAGAGGGTGTGTCTTTTCACAAAAAGGCCTATAACTTCTGAAGGAATGCATGGAACACCACAAAACTTTGTGTTCATACCGACAATGTCAGCCCGAGGCAAAGCCTCCATTACTGGCCAGATTTAACTGAATGGGGGCGCTAGAGAGCTCATTTCCTGTTCAGGCCTAACCGCTTGGATGGTATTTCCGAAAACAGATATAGTAGTACCAGAGCATATCTTGAGGTAACTGAAGAAATATGAAGCAGTTAGGCCAAAGGGTGGCGGTACAACGAGGCAAAATTCTTAAAAGTGGCTTAAACGCAATTGATGGCTGTAGCGCCCCCCGTGGCTAAATGGGGTTCATAATGCTTGTATGGGTAGCTGATGGCATGCTCTACAACTTACTAATTGGGCACAACACTGTCAGATTACATTTTGATGTTTATATAAGCATTGTTGTGCAAAGGGACCCCCATTGCACTTTCATTGTATTTTCATTGCTAGAATTAGACCAATGTGTCGTCTCTTCTTATATGAAGAATGTGCTTGTTTAACTGAAATAATCAAGATCACTACAATTGAATGCATATGGACTCCACTTTAGTTTGACAGTAGTCATTCAGGTCAATTGGATGGACATTACCTTACTTTAACTGTGAGACTTCTTAAACATTACAGACATGTCATTAGTAGCCTTGTAGGCTAGGTTTACTGCAACACATTAAGTGCAAATCTTAGGTAATTGACACAATTCCAATCTCCCAGAAACACTATTATCAGCTATTTTATATATAACATACTTCACAGGAAAAGGGAGAGTAGCCAATTAGACTACAGAATTATACCCAGGGAGAGGGTAGATTATTGATTGTTTTTGAATCTTCTAGATGCTGTAGGGTAGTTCCATTCTTCCCATTTCATCCCGGGAGAGGGTAGTAACTATTAGCCTAGGGAGAGTGGAGTAGTCTATACCATACACATTTCATCTAGGGAAAGGAAATGGTCTATAGCATACATGCTTCATCCAGGGACATCGCAGTAGACCTTAGATTACATAGCCTACTTACACCAAATGTATGGGTGGGAGAGGGGCATTCTTCTGAAAACTGTGAGGTTAAGAGAGAAACAAGAATTGTGATTGTTGTTCACAGATTACTGAATTGTCAAGCTATCCCTGCAGTAATACTTGATTGTTAAGGTGGGTCTCCCAGGCAGATGGAAGGCCGGGAGAATGACCATGTGGGATGTAGACATGCAGAGAAATAGGTCCTAGAAATATGTCCCAAAAAAGAAGAAATGTGTTGAGATGCTTAAAAGGACCTGACACTCACTTGACATCATCAGATGAATTAACTGTGATAGTGGTTGTATGATGATGCTGTTGCATGAATTTAACCTGATGTACCTAGTCAGGCGACAAAGACAGTCACATGCATAGCTCAAATGTGGCTATGGCAGATACTAGCGATGTTTCTGTTACACAAATGCTATCAGCGTTCATAAAGAATTGATGTGTGTGTACATCTTTAAAGTCTGCTTTAAGACTGGATATTGTGTAGAGCCATTGTAAATGAACTGGCTTTTGTAGGAGTCAGTGTGTGAGAGGCATTTAGTGTAAAATGTGACATAGGTAGAGAGGTGATAGTTGGAGAAGGGTGCAAATGAGATTAAACTAGGGAATGTTATGACAGGTTTGATGGGAAGGTTAGTTGTCCAAAGAGTAACGAGTGCAGTGGTGTGTATTGTATGTGGCATGGGTGACAAACTGGATGGTAGAGTGGTAAAGAGTATCAAGTTTGGATAGTGTACCTTTTGCAGTATATAGCTTACACACTTCAACCAGGGAGAGGGTTTTAGCCTTTAATCTAAACACTTCATCCTCGGAGAGGACAGTAGCCCACAGACTACATAGCCTACTTACACCAAGTGTAGGGGGGCCATTCTTCTGGAAACTGTGAGGTGTAGAGAGAAACAAAAGTTGTGAGTGTTCTTCATAGGTAGCTGAATTATCAAGAAATCCCCGCACTGAGACTTGATGGTAAAGGTGGGCCTTCCAGGCAGATGGAAGGCCTGGAGAACGAACATGTGGCATGTAGACATGCAGAGAAATAGGTTCTAAAACATATGTACCAAAATACAATCAATGTAATGACATGCAAAAAATAAACCTCACACTCACTTGATGCCATGAATTCAATGTGATTGCACTGATTCATCTGGTCAGGCGACATATATAGATACTCACATGCAAATGGAAGGCCTGGAGAATGATCACGTGGCATGTAGACATGCAGAGAAAAAGGTCCTAAAATGTAGATAGCTCCCAAATTACAATGAATATAATGAGATGCAAAAAAGGACCTAACACTCACTTGATGCCGTCAGATGAATTGAATGTCATTGCACTTGCATGATCATATTTTTGTTGCATGAATTTAACCTGATTTACCTGGTCAGGTGACACAGACACTCATATGCATGGTTCCAATGCCACGTTTCCCTTGTTGTCTTTCTTGCGTCCATTGTGCTTGGCCCCGTTATTGCTGCTTGCAGCTATATTTCTTTTTGTAACCATTGTCATTTATTTTTGTCCTACAGAAAGTTAAAATCTCTTGAGGCTCTTTTCATATTAAACATTTAATCACTGCAGCCTTACAGTATGTTCCTCAAGGAACGAAGAGGATTAAGTAAGTAAGTAAGTAAGTAAGTAAGTAAGTAAGTAAGTAAGTAGGTAAGTAAGTAAGTAAGTAAGTAAGTAAGTAAGTAAGTAAGTGAGTAAGTGAGTAGGTAAGTAAGTCATTTAATCACTGATATTTGCCCATACATATAATGGGCCTATATGCCAGCTCTACAGATATATCTAAACTAAAAGCCCACTCCACTTATACAGCTTCAGCTATGCTGACCACATGCATCACGGGTGGATGGGTGGGTGACGACAGGCTGGCTGTGAACTTGTTTGTTTATCCAGTTGATGCAGCCAGTTAATGATCCAGCCCCCCTAGCTTACCCACTGATGTGGCTGTTGGGCAGCTCCCACACTCGGACCATCATGATGCGACCCCTCGCAGGGGCGGCGAACGCCGTGCCTGTGCCGCTGCCCACTGCCTTGGAGTAGGAGTAGTGCTCTGAGTCTGGAACACAGAACAGGCCACATTAGAACTGCCTCGCAGACTTGGACTCATCGGCAGACCTTGCGGTGTGTCGATTGCTCTCTGTTTCAAAGACTGATGGTTCTGTGATTGAGAAGTTCCTGAGGTACTCACAGTCAGCCAGAGCACCGGCGCACAGAAGCACCAGAACGAGGAAGGACAGCATATCTGCATGATTAGATCAGTTTGTTGTTTGTTTCCTTGTAAAGAACAGACAGCATACTGTAGCTCAGTTAGGTGTATGCCTATGTCTATGACATTTCACTATTGGAGAATTGCATTGTCATGCTCAGTCTTAAAGGACAACATGGACAGGTTTTTTTGGGGGGGGTTCATGTGGTACACCTGGCAGTCTGAATGTTTCAAAGTAATAAACGTTATTGTTTATTACTGTGCTTATATTTTTGTGACCATAACGTAACTGTTTATTGCCGTGCTAATACTTCAAACATTGATTTTCAGCATACAATGTTTGCCTGTGTTGGTCTTAAAGAGTCTAAACTTCTTTCTTAGTCAAAATGAAACATTATTCTTTCAAGTCATTCATGTTCTTTGTCATTGTTGGTTATGCATTAACTATCAGTTCCAAATGTCAGCAGTTGTTAAAATACCTTTATTATTATGGCCTAAGGGACACCTGGACAAACAAATTATGTTTTCAGAGGGCTTTGCTTTTGTGAACTTTAATGAACTATATTATTTTATTGAAATTCACTTGATTTTATTTACAACACGACCTTATGTTCTTAACTATGAACCACATCTATTTAGTTACTCAACATTACAACTAAACTCTACTAAGAATTTTTCTCTCCATAAATGACTGTGCTGAAACATTTGTTTCTTTATAGGCTAATAAATGTACTGGAGCAAACAAAAGTGCGATCTTCCTTTTCTTCTGAAAGTCTGGACTACCCCCAGCTGGTCGGCACCTCTTGGGTGTGCATCTTTCCTCCTTCAATCAAATCAATCAAAGCTTTATTTGTATAGCGCATTTCATACCCAGAGGCAACACAATGCGCTTTACAGAGAACAAGGGAGGTGGGCATACGACCCACCCCTACATATTCCAGAGGGAAGCAATAATGCAGGCATTATTTCCCTGAACGCATAACTCATGTTGCAAGACTAGGTGACAGGGCTTCCCTCAGTGATCCCACAGCCAAACAAAGAGAGATCACACGAAGGCGACGCAACCCGATAAGCTGAAACAGATTGTCTAGTCTTTGCGTCTGTCTGTGCAGCCATGACAGAAATTAGCGTGCCGTCGATGCGTTGCCTTGTTTACGTCTGAATATAGCCTACGACCTCTGATGCAGCATGAGCTCCTGGCAAATCCCCTTGGGGTCCGGGTGTAGGAAAGACGATAGGGAGTTTGGGATGACAGGAATACTTTCCACAGTCATGTAGGGTTCACTCTCCCGGTTTGAAAGCCATTGCTTCCACAGAGGAGAGTGAGAGAGGGTGAGAGTAGCAAGGAGCAAATAAACAGGTTGTTTGAACATTGGGAAAATCATAGAGAAAGAGTTGGAAGCTCTGTGATCTTTGGGGAGTCAATGAGCTGAATGATCATCGGGGAAGTTCATTTGAGAAGAAGTCTACAGTAACACTTACAGGCGCCAACCATGTCGGAGACATCCACAGCAGCAGCAACTCCCCAGAGGAATCCCTCCACCAACAAGAACATCAAGAAGCTCCGTACCATCAGCGCCGTGTGCAGCCTGGCCCGCAGCTGGCAGCAGTGGGTGTCGGAGAACGAGAACAAGCAAGCCAGCGAGCCCACCGGCTGGGCGCCCGATTCCGTCAAAGGGCCCGGAGAGGAGCCCAAGAAACATGACCATCTCAAGGCGGCGCCATCCGAGAAGAAGGCCCGACCCAATCAGAACCCGACTGCCGGTGCGGAGAAAGCAACAATGAACCAAGAAGGTCCTGTCTTTCAGACGGAGGACAAAGGCCAAACTCCAGTTGCCACGGCTGCAGGAGGGGATACCGATCGGATCAAGACCAAGCAGGTGGTGAAGACGGTGACGAGCAGTGCCCAGGAGCGTAGCGCCGGCATCGGGTTCCTGGCCGAGCGGATCTGCAAGGACCCCCTGCCCTCGGGGGAGGAGATCGACAGGATACTGAGCAAGGGGGGCTCGCCCAAGCGGCAGGGGATGGAGGGAGAGCCGGGGGAGGGGCGCACCTATAGCGTGGACACGGAGGACAGCGGGTACTCGGAGGCGGAGCAGCGGGGTCCGGAGGTTGAGGGCGGACGGACGGACAGTACCAGGGCCTCCGGAGAGGCGGAGACTAGGGGCAGGGCCGGCACGCCACCCGAGGGACACGCCGAGTCATCGACGAGGATCAAACGACCATCAGCCGCTCTGTGAGTTCGCTGTCCTCTGCTTTCTTCGCTGCCATTTTATGTGTCGTCATTAATATGCTATACATGATGGATAATTAGGTTAAGACATAGTTTTTTCTAAATAAAAAAAATGTATCCTTGTTTCTCAAAATGAATTGCTGCCAGTGGCTTCGAAATAAAAAGGTATATCAGTCTGACCCCTGTCTGATCGTAGGACCATTGCCTGAACTGAATGCCTCAGATGAAGGGGTCAGATAAACTGAAGGACTGATAAACTGAAGTAGATGAACTGAAGGAGTGATGAACTGAAGGAGTCAGGTGATCTGAAAGACTGATGAACTGAAGTTGTCAGATGAACTGAATGGGTCAGATAAAATGAGAAGTGAGTGTCGACTGGTCATTTCTTAACTCTTAACTCTATTTTTGAAAGTGTCTGCCCTTTTCCAAAGAGTTTCCCACGGAGAGTTCCCAGATGGTTGTGTGAAATAAACCATCTGGCGTGTCAGGTTATGGAAATGCCAGCATTGTGTAGGCTGCTAAATTGCTTATTATAGTGCCACCTAGGGTCAAATTGTGCTGACTTTTTGTGCCATAATACGCACAATTTCAAGACTTATTCAAGCATTTCCAGGAAAACCGGAACACCAAGAATTACTATAGGGACTCCTATAGGTAGGACCCCTAAAAAGGCTGATAGTTGATGTCTTCCTCATCTCTCACAGGGTCAAAAAGGAGGCAGAAGACGCACACAAGATCAACGCCCTCTCCAAGAAGTACAGCGCGGTGGGCAGCCTGAAGAGCCGCTGGCAGAACTGGGCCTCGGATCACTCGGAAACCCAAAAGCTCAACCCCTTCAGTGAAGACTTTGACTACGAATACTCCATGTCCACCCGCCTCCGTAAGGGTCAGGAGGGTTACGGACGACCCAAGGAGGGCTCAAAGACGGCGGAGCGCGCCAAACGGGCCGAGCAGCACATTCACCGTGAGATAGATGACATGTGCTACGTCATCAGGATTATGGCCGACCCAGACCCGGACGGGAAGACGCGCATCACGTTTGGAGAGCTGTTTGACAGATACGTTCGCATCTCTGACAAGGTGGTGGGCATCCTGATGAGAGCCAGGAAGCATGGGAAGTTGAAGTTTGAGGGCGAGATGTTGTGGCAGGGCCAGGATGATGCTGTTGTTATCACCTTGCTGGTGTGAACTGTGGGGAACTCAAAAACCAAGGGCTGGATTGGTTGCCTGGCTAAAACAACAAACTGTTCACCCTATGGGTCTTCCATGACAAACAGAGCTTCAGAGGATTGAGGCCTTTTCCTAACAATTCACTGATGGAAAAAAATGGCTGCTACTTTGCTTGGATACGTTTAACTATGACCTACTGTTTTTATGTTATTTGGTACGGTTACTTATCCTGTCATGGACAATGTAGTTCTTGTCTTATTTTTGAATAGTACTGACATGCTTGAAGTTCATTGATTGTATTAGGTTGCATTTATGCTCTGTAGCTCTATAATGTTTGAATTGGTCTTAAATTGCTTTGCATTGTCTTGTTTAACAGACCTTGTAAATCATATCCAAACATGATATCCTATTAAAGACATACTTTAATAAACAGCTGCCTGTAAAGTACAGTATATTGTGTAATTCAAACAAGATTTGAGTTTCACTGCATGTAGGTATGCCAGCTCTCATTACATTCGACAATGACAGATTTAGAAACATGAAATCTGAGCTATCACTCTTCCTCACCAAGTGTCTGTGTTCATGACAGACACTTTGCAGCATGAATGCTGAGCATCTTTGGCACATTAATTTGAGGACTTGGACAGTTTCAGCAGAGGACATAACAAATATTATGTCTTTGCTTCTCACACAAACATTACTATTACTAATTATTATTGGTCTTTAATGTGACTCTGGGGGTCTTTGCATACCCGCATTAAGTCACATCTGAGTAGTTTTAGTCTGTACCAGTATTGGTTGAGCTATGTGTGTGCTCAAGAACTAAGACTAAGAGGAACTATTTCTTAGACCAAGAAGACTGATAATCAACTATCTAATGAATGAGGAAAGTTCCAGAAAACAAAACTGTGGATACCTAGATAACAGGAAAGGCTCTATCAGATTTTTTTTCTGTTTCGCTTTTGGAGCAGATGACGTGACAAAGAATTTCCCCAGAAAGGAACAAAAATGTTCATTTCACATTTCCTTTAAATGTCATGGGGTACAATACACAACGTGACAAACAAGGATTCTGTTCTTGTCTTTAATTCTCTTCCACTAAATGTACATTAATTTATACAAATTACAGTTGACTTACATTGACTTAATATAAAATAAGTTACATATTCATAACCAGGATTATTGTTAACATCCGCAGCCTTTAGAGACAGACTGATCTTAATCTCAAACGCACATTCTTCTCTTTGACGCACGTGCCTGTAGTTTCACACAAGAAACATCTGGGCATGTTCTAATTGTGCCCTGTAATAAGGAAGTGCTTCATGTTCTCTCTTTTATCACCAGTGCTCTCCTCTCTCCTCTAGGCTCACCCTGACTGACTGGTCAGACAGTACCAACTTCATACCAGGATGGAAACAGAATAATCTAGTAAAGCGGAATGAGTACCACCAAAACCAAAGTTTTGGCTTCCTTGTTCTTCTGTCTCTCTGGCTGGAAGCCAACAGTGATGCATCCTTGAAGAGACATTAAAGGATGCTCAGGAATGTGCCCAGCAGCAGGTGTTTGTATAAGTACAGGAGAGCCAAGGTGTTGACTCCACTAGCCTGTAAGATTCCCCGGACGCTGATGCTTTGACGGATGTCTGACATCTCACCACTTATCTGCTCCACCGTTGACTCCTAAAGCTTGTGGTAGGTTACTGTATATACATACTGTATGCACACCTGAACTGTGAGTACTGTCTTTTATATTTCATATTTCTGATAACTACTGTATAACAGAAATGTGAAACAAAAACCAAACTGACATCCCTTTGGTTGTTTTCAGCGAAGCAAGCAATTTCTCAACAAAGTAATTCATTTGGTGTTGTTTGTATTTTAAGTTGTACACATGTAGTAGATACAAATAATAACCATAGGAGGGCAACAGCGTTCTTAGGCAGGTGAAACCAAGCGATTAGAAGGTGCTCTTTGGTCAGTAGGGAAAGGTATAAATCCACCAAAGCAGTGAATCAAAGGCACTCTGCATTCGATTAAAAAGCTTTAATAATATAGGCTTGTTCATCATAGAACAATTCAAAAACATGCCAGCATGTTTTGACCACACATGGCCTTCATCCTTATTAAGCCCTGATGAAGGCCATGTCAATGTCAGTGTCAATGGTATTATATTTCTATAGCACCATTCATACAAATCAATGTAGCACATAGTGCTTTACATAAAAAGATGGATAAAAACATAAATCATGTAAACACAGTGAGAACAGATTTAAAAGAAGCAATACAAGGACATTAATTAAAAATTAAAAGATAATATAAAACAGAATAAAAAATATAAAAACACATTCTTTATATGGGCCTCGAAGCTAAGATCAGAGTCCAGCACGGCACCTAAGTTTCTGGCCTGGCATTTGGTATTCAGTGACAGTGTTTTTATGTGCATCGATAGTCTCTCTCTTTCACCTTTTTCACCAATGATCAATACTTCAGTTTTGTCCTGGTTTAACTGGAGAAGTTCTGTGACATCCACACCTTTATGTCAGCAATACATTCTATCAAATGGTAAACTGAGCTGTAGTCGCGAGGGGTCACAGAAACATAGAGCTGGGTGTCATCAGCATAGTTATGCCATACTGTACCACTTACTTACAGCTGTCTTCTGTTTACTGTAGAGAATGCAGTATTATGTGATTTTCACTCTGCTCTGCACTGCAGCCTGGGCCCAAAGTAAGTGTCCTCCCACAGACTACACTGTATAAGCCTTTACAGTTGTATATATATATATAAACATTTGTATATATATATTAAAAAAAAAAAAAACTTTTTTTTTTTTTTTTATAAAAATTAAAAATGTTTGTTAACAGTTATAAATGGTAAGAAAATGATTAAAGTAAAGTAAATATATACACAGAATCACTGTATGAGGTTGATGTACAAGTAGGAATCAAACCACAAACAACTCAGTGGAGCCGGTCAACTGAAGCTCATCTACACTACACGCTCATCTGTACTAGACATTCCCTATATCATTGCATCACCAGGTGGAGATCTGTGTTCGATCCTCATGCAGTGGTTCTGTATATAGTCAGCAATCATTTACTGATCATTCATAATTGCTTGCAAACATTAGTTTGATCATTCATCTTATATGATTGCTTTATTAATTGCTTTTAAAGGATCGTTATTATAAGGTATTACCATTCTTCTTAGCTGTGCAGCTCAAAAGCAGTTTAAGAGCATCAAATATGTAGCCTACTGTAGATGGTTATACACCCAACTTTACCATTATGCATCCCATATGCCTACTGTATCTCATCAGTCTCCAGATAGACGGAAAACACAACTTCCCTCTCCTCTCTCTGCATATTTTAGAGTGTGAAATGAGAGCCCCAGACATAAGATGTCTGGAGTAGTAATCCATGACAGAACCCTAAGAGCCAGCTATTCAAGGCTGTACTGTTCAGAATAGTCACTATCCTTTCATCAATTTCAAGTTTGAACTTTGAACTCATTTGGTTGCACTATAGTAACCTGTGTGTGTGTGTGTGTGTGTGTGTGTGTGTGTGTGTGTGTGTGTGTGTGTGTGTGTGTGTGTGTGTGTGTGTGTGCGTGCGTGCGTGCGTGCGTGCGTGTATGCGTGTGTGTGCGTGTGTCCGTCCTCTATCCTCAGTCCAGCCTGATTCCTACTCCTACTCCCGACCGATGGGGAGGGATAGTGGGACACCCTACACCCTGTCAGGGTCAGGCAAGATCACCGCTGTGAGGATGTGGGAGCACAACAGCAACTACATGACGGGGTGAATATACCATATGTTGAAACGCTCTTTTCATACACACTTTTAGATTATTATTTTACATTACACTTTTATTGTACGTAAACCTGGACCTTCAGATTCAGACTTCAGATTCAGGTTTTATTTCTCACAATAATGTATATTATTCAACGGTTAGTTCTGGTTCTTGATTCTGATTGGCTGGAAGCCGTGTTAAAATACTTTGTAACACACACCTGGGACCGCATATCATTCCATTTTCAGTATTAACGCGCCTCCCATTTGATCCAATGCATTGTAGTAGTTGTTGTTGTTGTTGTTGCTTGGCAACCCTTTTTTGTTAGGGGAACTATTTTGCGTGGCAGAATTGAGGGAATGATGCTTCGTTTTGAATAAATGTTAATATTTTACATTGCTGTGTGTTTATTTGACACTAATAACTGTAGTAACCGTTGTATAAAAGCAATAAACCACTCGAGGCCGTGTGTTATAGTGATTTTATAACAGCTAGGGGTCATCCCTATATTCCCCGGGTCCTATGTTCCCCGGTCAGATGTTCCCCCCAAAAAAGGGTTCTATGTTCCCCGGGTCCTATGTTCCCCGCGTCCGATGTTCCCCCCAAAAAAGGGTTCTATGTTGCCCGGGTCCTATGTTTCCCGCTAAACGCCAAAGATTAACGTGATTATGGCATCGCATGATTTAATGCCAAAAGGGGCAGATTATGCGCCTATTTAAAGAAAGGTTGCATTTTCAGCGCAATAATCGCCGAATTCTGTGTAAAATATGCGCACATTTTTTCACATCAAGTTTAAAAAATGTTGCATAAACTTGACATGGATCATACTAGCCTAGCCTATGTGATGATGCGTAGGAGGCCGAGTGTGCCGTTTCTTGTTTTCTTACACACACAAAATGCAATGATTATGCAATGGAATATGCAGGGTTTAATGTTTTAGTTCTTCTTTTTTTTTTTCTTCTTTTTTTTCTGAAGTTAGGCATATCACTAAATTAGATAACTGTTGTCTATATTTTTTCATAGGCCTACAGTATGTGTGTGATGGCCTATTTATTAAACTTCAGTTATTTCAAGCGCATAGTGGTTGAGTGACTATCATTTTTACTGCGACCGGATCCTCTCTCCACGGAGATTTTTCCCCCAACGGATTTGCGCCTCTCATGAGCCATATCCCAACTCACAGCAGGATGGGTTTGGACTGGGGCACTGTCAACTTCACGAAGGCATCAAGCAGCTTCTCCATTCATTGACATAAAACCAGTAGCCTAGTAGGTTAGCCTTACAATCTAGAATAGCCTACATGTCAGAGCTGCTTTGGGAAGCCTAGGCCTACTGAGGCGATATGCGTTGCGCATCACAGGCTAGGCTACGTCCCATGTCAAGTTAACATGCAACATTTTTTAAACTTGATGAGAAATAATGCGGGCATCATGCAAGCCTTGCATATTTTGCACCGAATTCTGATATTATTGTGGTGAAAATGCAACCTTTCTAAGGTGCATAATCTGCCCCTTTTGGCATTAACATGCGATGGCATAATCACATTTTTCTTTCGCGTTCATAGGACCCTTTTTCGGGGGGTACATAGGACCCAGGTAGCATAGAACCTGGGGAACATAGGACCCGGGGAACATAGGACCCGGGGATAGAACCCATTTTTGGGGGGGACATAGGACCCGGGGAACATAGACATGTTCCCGCTTCGCGTCGTGCCTAACAACGCCCCCTAGCTGTTATAAAATCACTATAACACACGGCCTCTCGTGGTTTATTGCTTAAGTTTACAATCACAGTGAAATGTTGCTGCCGGCTCTGTGATGTGCTCATTACAGATAATTACAAGTACACAATTTACAAATTACACAAGAAATACAAATCTATACAATATAAAGATAAAAATGATTAAGAGAGATTCAATTTAACATAGGCTAATTGTTTAAAGTTGATTTAAACACACTTCTTGCCCCCTCTATTCCAACAAGAGCAGGATGTGACAAAACAAGAGGTCAAAACCTACTGTAGAAGGCCTGGCTGAACCGTTTATAGGGGTGCAAAATTGTGGCCAGTTTGTATAAATGTGCATAACTTAATCAGACTTAGGTGTAACTTTGTCTGTCTGTCTGTCAGTCAGTCAGTCAGTCAGTCAGTCAGTCAGTCAGTCAGTCAGTCAGTCAGTCACAGACATTTACGTTTATAGGGCTGCCCCTCCCTGTTGCGGTCCAGCCAAAAAAACACTGTGCTGTGTAGCCTAGGCCAACAACAATTGGCCTACTCTCTATCTCCCTGTTCAGTCTCCAGGTCCGCTTTGGCAACACCTGGACCCCTGTCGTGGGCTACAGGGTCGGAATTCAGCAGGAGTTCGAGCTGTTTGAGGGCGAGACCATTGTCCAGGTGTCAGGGAAGTATGGATACTATTACATACAGACCATCGTCTTCACCACCAGCAGGGGGCGCACCCTGTCAGCTGGCCAGCCTTCCGGCAAGTCCTACCACCTGTATCCCAGTCACAGCCAGGCAGAGCTCCGTATCCTCAGTGGTCGCGTCAATGGGGCACCCAGCTCCATCGGGGCCCACTGGGCTGTCGCCTAGGCCTACTCCTCATCCAACAGCACCGCTCTGCAGTGAGATGGACTTCCAGCTCCAGCAGATCTGGGTCAAATACATAGATCAAATATTTTGAGGTATTTTAGGCACATTTTATTTGAACTCATGGACTTGTCATTCTTTTGTTACTGCTCCATTGGTTTCATTGTGCTGGATTGGATTAAGATTAAAGATTCTGCTGTGATACACTCTCGTTCTCTTACATCTTTTCATATACTTATAAATGACATTTTGCCTATTTAATAAAGAATGTACCATCTCAGGTAACCTTCTCAAATAGTGACCCATTGCAGTTTATATGCTGCATGCCTTGTGATCAGAGATAAAGTAATACAGATTGCCTTGGCAGGAATTGCCTGTCTAAGCTCAGTGAGGGGCATTTTATTATTTTCAGCAGCACTGCATGCTTTGGCCAGTAGCTTTTCATCAACAGGATATATAATTGCTATGTAAATACATAGCCTTGCATACCAGTTTGTGTTTTGGACGGGTTTCAAGATGGATTCGCTCCTGGCTTTTCAAGACAAACCTGCCCAGAGTTACCGTAATAGGTCAATGAGGATCCGGTGAACATGGTCCCATTATGCCAAACCTCTCTATTAATGCTGCATCAGTGACTGACGAGGTGGCCCCTCCTCTTGCCCCGTAGAGCCGGTGAGAGACATTCTGCACTAGTGAAATGAAATGTAAAAGGTTGCGCAATAATCAGGCTACACTGTGAGCTTTTATCCCTTGCCTTGTTGAAAATTTTCATTCACCAATAACATTTTTCATCCACCTGTCAAAGAAAAACTCTTCACAAAAGACTTAATGCTGACCCATTTTATTATTATTTAAGATCTGGAAGTGCAAAAGTGACAGTGCAAATCAGTAAAGAAGCCTACAAGCTTCCCTTTTCACAGAGAATCTACAATGCATTCAAGTTAAATACATAAGTAACAAGGAAGGAAGAATTCCCAGGAAACTTCACCCATCAGTTGTGGGCCATGGTGGTGGTACTGTTGTGGTCCATAGGGCTTGGTGTGGTGGTGGGGGAGTCCAGCACCCCCCAGTGTGACCCCAGCGAGGTGATGCCTCGGGAGTTGAAGCGTCCACTGAGCAGCCTAAGCTCGCTGTCAGGGTGGGTGGGGTAGTGGTTGAAGGAGATCTGGAGGGGCTGGCCGGCTGTCAGAGAGCGCCCTCTGTTGGTGGAGAAGCGCAGCTGGTAGATGTAGTTGCTGGGGTTATATTTGCCGGAGACCTGGATGATGGCCTCGCCCTCAAACAGAGACATCTCCACCTTGTTCCCGGTTTTGTGGCCCACAAGGGGAGTCCAGATGTAATCATACTGCAGCTGGAACCTGAGAGACAGGAAGGAAGGGTATTGTTAGTAAACCAGTATGAAAGATTAGCCTACTGTACACTCCACTCTATTTCCAAGGCATGGAGGAGTGCCTGAGCAAACATAGAAGTATGTCTCAGAAACAACGCAGAGAATAGGACTAGTTATCCGTTGAATAGTAATGGTGATGTGCATTCTGTCTAGAAATTAGTCGAAAATACCATTTGAAATCCTTTCAATGACTTTATCATTCTACAGTAGGTCTCATTCTCCCCTAGCCAGCAACGCTGAAGGGAGGGACTTTATATCCACCCCTGTACGTTAGTGCCCACGTCCGGCACAAATGTACCCAGTCGGGGGATGTTCGCCACAATTAATTTTTCCCATTGCCAAGTACGTTTTGCTTTGTACATTAAAAAAACGATATGCTTGGTGCCTCAGTAAAAATATAGTCTATTCTACTCAGGACCCCGGCTACAGTACTTACTAAATCCACAGAGTTCAGGGCTTGAGGTAAAGCTCTTTTGGTGGTTATTCTTAGACATTGTATGCTAATGCAGATCCATTATACAGTGGCACAGTAGCAATGTACGGACGGCAGAAGGAGGCATAGACCAAATTAACATAATCATACCATGCATGGCCTGTTTTAATTTTTAAATTGTTCATTTTGTAACCATTGTCACTTATTTTTGTCCTACAGAAAGTTAAAATCTCTTGAGGCTCTTTTCATATTAAACATTTAATCACTGCAGCCTTACAGTATGTTCCTCAAGGAACGAAGAGGATTAAGTAAGTAAGTAAGTAAGTAAGTAAGTAAGTAAGTAAGTAGGTTAGTAAGTAGGTAAGTAAGTAAGTAAGTAAGTAAGTAAATATGTAAGTAAGTACTTTAAGTAAGTAAGTAAGTAAGTAAGTAAGTGAGTAAGTGAGTAGGTAAGTAAGTCATTTAATCACTGATATTTGCCCATACATATAATGGGCCTATATGCCAGCTCTACAGATATATCTAAACTAAAAGCCCACTCCACTTATACAGCTTCAGCTGTACATGCTGACCACATGCATCACGGGTGGATGGGTGGGTGACGACAGGCTGGCTGTGAACTTGTTTGTTTATCCAGTTGATGCAGCCAGTTAATGATCCAGCCCCCCTAGCTTACCCACTGATGTGGCTGTTGGGCAGCTCCCACACTCGGACCATCATGATGCGACCCCTCGCAGGGGTGGCGAACGCCGTGCCTGTGCCGCTGCCCACTGCCTTGGAGTAGGAGTAGTGCTCTGAGTCTGGAACACAGAACAGGCCACATTAGAACTGCCTCGCAGACTTGGACTCATCGGCAGACCTTGCGGTGTGTCGATTGCTCTCTGTTTCAAAGACTGATGGTTCTGTGATTGAGAAGTTCCTGAGGTACTCACAGTCAGCCAGAGCACCGGCGCACAGAAGCACCAGAACGAGGAAGGACAGCATATCTGCATGATTAGATCAGCCCATTAGAGACATTCATCTCATGCCTACTGATAATGGTTGTTGAAAAAAAAAACACACACATAGCTACACTGTACAGGTAATACTGCCATCATCAGCTGCAGAAGCTGTCCCGTTATCCCGAAGACATTATGAGGAGAAATAACATCCTGTTAAAAGCAGGTGTCACTTACTGTCTCTGGTTCAAGATGAAGAAAGCTGGAACTCTTGATGTCTTTCTTCTTCTGAAGTTTGTTGGCTGTGTGAGGAATCGGGCTGGTGTGATCTGTGCTTCTTCAAACCTGCTTTAATACAGTTTCAGACAGATACCTTCCCCATTAGCAGACACCGTCACAACATGTAGTGGTGCATTTTGTGCTATTGTTCTTTTGTCAAAACCAAAGGTGTGGTGAAATGTGTAGGCCTATTAGCCAATTGTGAAATGTTTGTTTCCTTGTAAAGAACAGACAGCATACTGTAGCTCAGTTAGGTGTATGCCTATGTCTATGACATTTCACTATTGGAGAATTGCATTGTCATGCTCAGTCTTAAAGGACAACATGGACAGGTTTTTTTGGGGGGGGGTTCATGTGGTACACCTGGCAGTCTGAATGTTTCAAAGTAATAAACGTTATTGTTTATTACTGTGCTTATATTTTTGTGACCATAACGTTACTGTTTATTGCCGTGCTAATACTTCAAACATTGATTTTCAGCATACAATGTTTGCCTGTGTTGGTCTTAAAGAGTCTAAACTTCTTTCTTAGTCAAAATGAAACATTATTCTTTCAAGTCATTCATGTTCTTTGTCATTGTTGGTTATGCATTAACTATCAGTTCCAAATGTCAGCAGTTGTTCAAATACCTTTATTATTATGGCCTAAGGGACACCTGGACAAACAAATTATGTTTTCAGAGGGCTTTGCTTTTGTGAACTTTAATGAACTATATTATTTTATTGAAATTCACTTGATTTTATTTACAACACGACCTTATGTTCTTAACTATGAACCACATCTATTTAGTTACTCAACATTACAACTAAACTCTACTAAGAATTTTTCTCTCCATAAATGACTGTGCTGAAACATTTGTTTCTTTATAGGCTAATAAATGTACTGGAGCAAACAAATGTGCGATCTTCCTTTTCTTCTGAAAGTCTGGACTACCCCCAGCTGGTCGGCACCTCTTGGGTGTGCATCTTTCCTCCTTCAATCAAATCAATCAAAGCTTTATTTGTATAGCGCATTTCATACCCAGAGGCAACACAATGCGCTTTACAGAGAACAAGGGAGGTGGGCATACGACCCACATCTACATAGTCCAGAGGGAAGCAAAAAAACAGTATCACCCGGGGGCCAGATAAGTAAGCAGTAAAAATTCTTCCCTGACCCCTCTCAACAAGGCGATCGAGCAAGCTCCTGGAGTATGTTTGTCTACCGGCTAAGAACATTTATAAAGCAATAAATTACATTAAATTACATTTTCAGAGTAAGAGAGGCTAAAAACATCATAGGAGAGACATGGCAAACACTGGTGTGTGTTTGCCATGGCCCAGGCCTAAAGCCGGAAGTGGGCTGGTGTATGTCTTTGGGCTGGTGTATATCCTTACAAATCACTCCCACAAATGACTGAGTTATTTCACTCGCATTTGTGACATACTTGTTACAGTACACAGTTTTAGGAGATGAAATGTAAACAAGTTATAGGAAGCTACATTTACCACACAATACAGATTGTATAAATGGCATGGCAAATGAAGTGCCATTTCCATAGAGAAACCTGCGATCCATCATTCAGAGTGATTCACCATGTACAGAAAACACTTTCAGTATCCATTTCTGTTGTTTCCTGGTGCTGACAGTGAAGGTCTTTACAGTCACATCATGGGGGTGGAGGGTCTTTTGAGAAAAGGAATACTTCCACCCTCATAACTCCAGCATAGGCGTCACCACCACATAGGCAGACTTACTTATTAGGAGGAAATGGTGAACTACAATAATCAGACTGGCCCAGCAGAGCTTATCTGACAAGACCACAGACAAGACAAGAAATGCCTGTCAGACACGTACTATGACATGACCTAGGCAGCTTAGTCACACCTCCGACTTCTGCAGCAGATACAGTACAGTACAATATGTTTGCTTTCTTTGATTTTGTATTTCATTCATATTTTTTAATTCTCTCTTTTACTTGTATTGGTGCGTAGAATGTATTAAATATTCCTATGATTGTGTTTGACATTTTTACTTTAATTGGTGTGCTGATCAGTAGGCCTATCGTATGTGTATTTATGTGTAGTCTGTTGTAATACAGGGCTCATCCACAATAGAGATTTTGTTCTCAGAATGACTCTGTGTCTAAGTAGGCTAAAAATTAATAAATACACTACTGCCCACTTAAAACTATAACCCAGGGGCTACTTAACATATTAGTCTCTCACATGTCACAATAGCCTAATGGCCACAGTGCACACCACACACACACACACACACACACACACACACACACACAGGAACACACATGCATCCCCACACAATTCACTCTATGACTCTTCTCAAAAACTGACACTTGTTTACTGTATCTAACACAGACTTTTGTGGACATTTTTGTGGACCGACTGACCGACAGAGCGAGCTATAAAGAGCTAAGAAGTAACCACAGAGGTGGCTCACTTGGTACTGTAGCACAAATACCCTCCTTACCACAGTAGCCTGGGTTCGAATCCAGCCCAGGCCCATTGATGCAGGTCATCCCCTCTCCCTCCTGCCTTTCTTGCCTATCTCTATCAAATATGGCTAAAACATATATGTATATTAGTAAACACCAGAGACTATAGCACTTTTTGTGTGTGATACATGCATTGTATACTGCTTAAAGCAATACATGCGTTTTCTCGGATTTGCGCCCCCACAGGCTCTGCGAGTAAGTGCACTGTTGTACTGTCATAACGTTATCAGATTGTCTTTTTGTGTGTTGGCTGTAAGCCGACACACCAAGAAGAGGGAATCCTATTTGTCGCTCCCTTCCTCTTTCCTTCTTGTTGTTGACCTGAAGTTCCATTGTTGCTACCACAAGAGGCAGTGGTCCCAGAACATCAAAACCAAAAGACTCCACAGAATTCCCAGGTCAGCGGTGGCTGAGTGAATAGTGTGCTGCCTATCACCGCAAAGTGGAACCAATTGCAGCAAAATACTCTTCCGTAGAAACCAGCCCCCCCAGGATTCGAAATCTAAAGTGAAGCCCTATTGAACCGCGCCATCTTTAAAAAAAACGCTTCACTGATACCTTTGACATGCGCAGTCAAAGGTATCAATGACACGTTCTTGTAGTCCATGAACAGATTGCGTTCATGGCTCTCCCCGCTCTGAGTTAGCGATGAAAAGCGGCTTGCTTATTAATCTACTTTTGTCAAATATATCCGTTGGAAAACATATTTTTTATCCAGGTATCTTAGTTTTAACAGTATAATTGTGACTGAACATGTTTTGTTTGCTAGTAGGTGGTATTCATTCTGTTCACAACATCGCGATGGGCAGCCAGGCGAAATGGCTTCAGGGGACCTGGTCCCAGGCGAGTTGAACAGCTGTCCACCCAGAGACGAGATCTCTCGTTGCGGCATGAAGTTCACGGCTAACCCACCAAGCTCGAAACAGAATGAATACCACCTACTAGCAAACAAAACATGTTAAAAAAAAGAGCCACCCAGGGTAAGGTTGAACCTAACTAGCTAGTTGATATAGCTGTTAGCTACATTATTAGCATGCTAACATGTGTCTACTGGTTTTCATGTTACACTAACATATTGTACATCGAAACGTTCACATGATTGACCCTACCAGGATCCTCCCTCTTAAGCATCTATTGCATTTTTATTTTTCTACCCTCAGCACTAGATTATGCTCTTAGTCACTTGTTTTAGAAAGCAGATACACTTGTGAAGTTCTGGTAAGTAGTAGTACACTGACAACCTCCGTTAAATGCAATTATTGTAAGTCACTTTGGATAAAAGTGTCTGCTAAATGACTGCAATGTAATGTAACTTAACGGTGGCTTATATGGATGGATGACGGTACAAACCTCCATCCTACTGTCCTGGTCTCTGTATGACCGACTGAGGGCATGTGCATGGGAACTGACATAAAAGGTAACACCTAAAATGTATTGTTGCACCACCAAAAGGCACAGTGAGGGGGTTGGTTGCAACTTAATTATGTGCTGGTGCACCTACAGTTCACCTGACAAAGGCTCTTTGCCTTAGAACGTTGGTCTATTAAATCACAGCAGAGGAGAA
Organism: Borostomias antarcticus; assembly: GCF_949987555.1. Lineage (NCBI taxonomy): Eukaryota > Metazoa > Chordata > Actinopteri > Stomiiformes > Stomiidae > Borostomias > Borostomias antarcticus. Next base: position 5,286,023 of record NC_140254.1, read on the forward strand.
CATTTGAGTGTGCGACTTTCTTATTATTTGTTACTGATGCACCTACATTAAATAGTTCAACCAATTCCAACCAATGTAAAATGTTTGGCTGGGCCCTGGAAGGACAATGGCAGTCTAATTTCAATAGGCTCATTAACTCCACCCCAGCGACAGTGCAAAGTTCCTTAAATGTATATTCTGTTGTTGGTGTGGGCTATAAACTTATTAACTGTGTGTGTGTGAGTCTCTGAGGGTGTCTCTAAGCAATTTAACTATATTTGTAGCTGTTGAGTGGAAGGATGTTTTCGGTTAATCATAAAAGCTTGCCAGTTAAAATAGCAGCAGGCCAGCTAATCCAGCATAAATTAGTGCATAACCACTACGTCACCAGAATGCAGGAAATGAAGTATCTGAAGCTTAAAATAAAATAAATAATGAGGGGGGAAACTGTGATGAGGTCCTGTTCCTGTAATGTTAGCTATTTTGCTGCAATTGGTTCAACTTCTGTTTCTGGATAAAGGTGATAAATCCAGATAACACAAGGCTAGCGGACCTACAGCGGGTCCCCGATGGATGCTCCACCACCATTCTACCAGTAGTTTATTGTCTATATCCTAGGCCCATTGGCCCTAGGCTTATTAAAAAATTTTGGGTAACCCTTCCTTTCATAGTCCCCCAATTACTAAACATTTACCTGGTAAATATATGCAAAGTATAGCCTAATATATAATGGGTAATTACTGAGACACCTATACTGTAGGTATAATTTCAAAACAGGAGTATTTCAAATGTCCAATTACTGCATATAGATTCAATAACTGACATAGCACCACCAGGTAACCACATTTTTACATAGCTTCTATAACATCCAGTGAGAAAATATCCTCCACACCGAGGCTTGAACCCACGACCTTCAGCATGGGAGGCACCCTACCCACTACACCACCAAGGATCTGGAAAATGTGTGGTGTCATAGGGTTTTTGTTTTGATGTTCTGGGACCACTGCCTCTTGTGGTAGCAACATAGAACTGCAGGTCAACAACACGACAGAGGAAGGGAGGGAAAGAGGGAAGGAGGGAGGGAGGGAGTGACAACCGGAGATTTGCTATCTTTGGTGCGCTGGCTTACAGCCAAAAAGTAGGCTACGTTCCTGCCATATTCTGGCACAGAGCTATCTTTCTTGTAGCCTGGCGTCGCCAGCCTCCTTCACTCCGCAAATCAGTCTGGACATCCAACCATTCTAACGGAAACCACTTGAACAGAAATTTGTTTGTGCCAATCACAACCATTTATCCAATATGGGGCGGGTTTAATAAGATGATGGAACAAAGGAGTTCCATAGAGGCATTTTCGCTGATTGGTTGTAGGTCTATCCAATTGTGTCCAGAGGCTTTTTAATCTATGCCCATTGGGAATCGGAAAGCAACTGTGAGTTTCCAGTGGGATCCGTGGCGTGGATAGTAGCGTGATGGCGAGACTCCACCCCCTCGGGTCAGAGCTGGTTGTGGACAGTGTACCTCTCTCCGGGCCACCCACCTGCCCCCCCCCCAGTGAAGACCCTGTGTCTCTAGCCCACTCAAGGGCTGAGTTGTGGGGTCTGTGGCGTGGTGGAGACTCCGCCCCCTCGCGTCATATTGGGTCGGGGGCAGTGGAGCCCTCTCCAGGCTACCCACCTGCCCCCACTGGTGAAGACCGTGTTTCTCTAGCCCTCTGAGGGGCTGATTTGTGGGGTCCGTGGCGTGGACAGTGGCGTGGTGGCAAGACTCCGCCCCTTCTCATCATATTGGGTCGGGGGCTGTGGACCCCTCTCTGGGCTACCCACCTGCCCCCACTGGTGAAGACAAGTGTGTCTCTAGCTCTCTCAGGGGCTGAGTTGTGGGGTGCATGGCGTGGTGGCGAGACTCCGCCCCCTCGGGTCAGAGCCAGTCGGAGACAGTGTAGCCCGCTGAGCAGTAGTCATAACTAGACCACCGAAGATCTGGAAAATGTGCAGTGTCATAGTGTTTTTGTTTTGATGTTCTGGGACTACTGCCTCTTGTGGTAGCAACATAGAACTGCAGATTCTGGGACCACTGCCTCTTGTGGTAGCAACATAGAACTGCAGGTTCTGGGACCACTGCCTCTTGTGGTAGCAACATAGAACTGCAGGTTCTGGGACCACTGCCTCTTGTGGTAGCAACATAGAACTGCAGGTTCTGGGACCACTGCCTCTTGTGGTAGCAACATAGAACTGCAGGTTCTGGGACCACTGTCTCTCATGGTAGCAACATAGAACTGCAGGTTCTGGGACCACTGTCTCTCATGGTAGCAACATAGAACTGTAGGTCAACAACACGACGGAGGAAGCCAGGGAGGGAGGGAGGGAGGGAGGGAGTGACAACCGGACATTTGCTATCATTGGTGCGCTGGCTTACAGCCCCGCACAAAAGAAAATCTACAGGGTTCTTAGCTGGCTCATGCTACACCCCTCCACCAAGTTTCGTGAAAATCTGTTAAGTAGTTTTTGCATAATCCTGGTCGAAAAAATGAATGTAGGTGAATGGCCGGCCGTGTGTGGGCAGCCCGTTGACCCGCCCCGTGCGTCGGATCCGCTCCAAAATGTCATGGGTTAATTAGAACCGAGTTTCATGAAAATTGATCTAGGCCCTAGTCGTTTTTGCGTAATCCTGCTAACAGACAGACAGACAAACAAACAAACAAACAAATAAACAAACACACGAACCGACACACGCCACCGTAAACATTACCCCTCGCCCTGCGCTGTCGCTCGGGCAGAGGTAACCAGGAAGAGCCTACACTCCCCAGAATTCTTTGAGGGGCGGCAGCTGTGCGCTCGAGCTTGCCCAGTGATAACAAGCGAGACGATCCGGTACAATGAGAGAACGTTGAGTTTCCCCACATTTTTGCTGTTTATAAATGATGCCTGAACGCATGGAGTAGCATAATGGCTGTCGAAGGTAAGCTGATTGCTGTCAATGAGAACAAATAGAATGACTGTGTTTATTATTTTTTATTTCAGTAATAAACAGCTAGATAGCCCCACTGAGATGGTACATGGGTGGCTCAACACGCTGCAGCTATGCAAGTGTGAAAGTGTGTGAATAATGTTGCTGTTGGTCTCCGCACATTGGCCTGGTCATCTTGCTGTACAATTGTTCTGGATACCATTATGTTCACAGTGGCAGAAAAAAAGAGACTAGCATAGTCTACCATACAGATTCGTTTGAATGCGCAGGCGTCGGTCTGTTTGTCAAGCTGTATTCGGAACGTGTGAAGCCTGGAGTGGACAGTGTTGCCTATGAGGACTGGTTGTAATATTACAGGCAATTAGGGTCTCTGTATTGAATACCTTTATGCTGGTCTGGTTGAATGAGATTTAGTCAATAGAGTGACGCGCACTGCTTATGCTCCTTGCACCTGTTCACGAGGGATGCTGCGGTTTGCGCGGCGGTGAGAGCTTCATCTAGTGTCCCAACATTAGGACAGGATTAGTCTGCTCTGAGAAAGACAGAATACCTGAGACATCTACACTGATTTAATTAGCACCTATAAATACATACAGGCCTACAGACACCGGTAGCCTATCTATTCAAGGACAGTTTGTGGTTTATTCGCTGGGAGTCGCGCAATGTAAGCTACACGCGTGAAAACCAAGAGCCTAGGTGCCCGACCCGGCGTACATGCGGTGAGACTGGCGAGAGGCTGGGCGAGTCCGAACGCAGATAAACGCCGTCTCGGGATGCTCGGGCAGTCCCCTCACCTTATCGGAGGCATCCTATGGATTCATAATCATATGAGAGGTAGGCTACAGTATGTACAGTAGAGATCTCTACTACTCTCTATTCTGAGAGTCATGTTGAGCTCATAAAATGTGTTTAAACATTCTGGCCGAGGTGTCCCACAGGGAATGTTGCCTGCTTATCAGATGCTGCTATCCCTTTTCAGTCTGAACCGGTCTTCCTTGTTCACAGAGGAGGTAAATAATCTTTTCAGATGACGACAATGACACATCTACAGTAGGGCCAAGGGTTATGGCCAAGAGTTATCTGCAAAGCAAGCGACAGAAATACGCCTACAGTCGACTGAGCTCTCACATGCCTTGGCCATACCTACTGTAGATGTGTGTGTCATCGTTGTCTGTGTGGAAATTGTACTGTAGCAACATTGTAACTTTGACAGTACGACGTGGCCAGGGCAACGCTGCGTAGAGTGACGGTGTCTAGCCTACAGTCTTCTTTATGTGGTCCTAGAGCCACATCGTGATTGAGTTACATTATCATTAATCTGAAAGGGGCAAAGCAGTCAAACCTCATATCAGGGCCTTTGTGATGCCGAGCCTGTATATGCTGTCAGAGTATAGATGGTATAAGGGGCTGTACTTAGGGTTTGTTTTTTAAGGGTCTGGGGAGGTTGGGATGTGGGTATAGGGATGAGTGAAATCTCTGCTATATAACTTTTTTTGTATTCCTTCTATGTATGTAACTCTCCTACTGTATACTATTTGCCCCACTATTTTAAGACTGTATATTTATTTGCCCAGGGACTGCGGGTGGAAATTAGCTGTTTTAGCTATAACCTTGTACAGTGCATCTCTCCCTATTCTATAGGGTAAATGTCTACTGTACCTTGTCCCTGTCTTAAAAATAAATAAAAATCAATCAATCAATAAGCTACATTGCCTATACCATTACAGTACCTCAAGTTGGACTGTGAAATACTTGATACCTCCATTGCAAATGACTCTACCCACATTAATAATGCAGCCGCAGCAACATTCCATCATTGTGAATGTGAGCTACAAAAATAATTTCTACTCACACAAGGTCAGGTCTGACATAGCTGGAGCTGTCAAAACCCCACATTTTAGTGCTGGTGGAGATCGAATAAGATGAATAATAGGCACCATCTTGTTGCTGATAAAAATCCACATTTGATCAGTTTCCATATGGTTCTGACTTAGAATTTTCTAGGGCTACTATTAGTTGACACTACGTACCATTCATGAACAGTGTTCTTTATCATATGTATCAGGTGTGTGGGGGGGGGGGGGGGGGGGTCGACTGTTGGGGCGGCTGTAGCTCAGTTGGTAGAGTGGGTCGTTCAATGATCGAAGGGTCAGTGGTTCGAATCCCAGCTCCGACTGTCATCATGTCGAAGTGTCCTTGAGCAAGACACCTAACCCCAAATTGCTCCCAATGAGCAGGCTAGCACCTTGCATGGCAGCTGCCGTCATTGGTGTGTGAATGTGTGTGTGAATGGGTGAATGAGAGGCCATTGTAAAGCGCTTTGAGTGCCGCTAAGGTGGAAAAGCGCTATATAAGTGCAGTCCATTTACCATATCATATTCACATGAAGTGAATCCTACATTATAGGCAGGTCTGTCCAGCCCCTGGACAGCAATGCATACGGTAGATAAGCTGATGTGAGGGAACTAAAAACTGTTATTCTGCAGTGTCACCATTTTTTAGACTGATATCGTGCACTGTGCCCGTCCCGTTTAGATGGTGAATGTAGGACAGTTATTAATAATTTATAACGTGTGAGAAAACAATTAGCTGCCTGGTAAAAATACTGCAGTTTTTATGACTGTCAGTCCATAGGCTCAGACCCCACATTTAACATACCGGTACCATTTGGGTGGGCAAACTGTAGTTGTGATTTTTTTTTCTCCATTTTTATATATTCGGTTTTGATATGATAGACCTCGCTGACTAGCAGCTTATTAATGGTTGTCCAGTCTGGTTAAAGTGTGGACTGCTGTCGTTCAAAAGCGCCAAAGTTTCTTCCCTGGAAATCATCTTTCTTTCATCATATGGCGTGTGTCTGGACTGGACTACTGACTGCTAGTATTATGTGTAAAACATGTTCAACAGACATGTCTGGATATACTATACTACAGTAGCCTACATAGTGTCTACAAAATTGGCACATCATTTGTGTTAATGTGCATCTAAACAGTCTTTCAGCACAGTCTTCCTGAGATACCATGCACAGGCGAGCAGGGAGAGAGAATGAGTGTGGAACACATCCACAGACAGGTGTGAAGACAGACAGCGAGACAGAGAGACACAGAAGGGTGTGCAGACAGACAGACACATAGTAAGACAGACAGGTTTGCAGACAAACAAACACCACATAGCAGGGCTCTAGACTGCGACCAATATGGCCGCATATGCGTCTGTTCTTTGAGTGTGCGCAAGTTAAAATTGCACATGGCCTGCGCCCCCACCACCAGCGCATGTGGCCGGCTAACCATGAAAGTGCCAGACTCACCAGACTATGAAAGTGCAGGGAGGTAGAGTGCTCATCAAGCACCCCCCCCCCCCCCCAAATACAATCAAACCACAACTCAACACCCCCCACCCAGCTGCTGTCCGGTATCCATTCAGCTACTGTACGTGTTACAAAGATGAAGCGGTCTATAAAAAAACAAAATGAGAGAGAGGAGTATCAACAACATTAGGAGATAGAGGGTTGAGGAAGTTGAGGGAGAACCAACGAGAGATCCCGACTCAACGATGATAGTGCAGATGAAGGCAGGGAGAGACCCACTTAGAAGAAGAAGAAAAAGTACTACTTTCAACCACAATGGCTAACGCAGTAGGCTACCTGTGGTTGTGGTATGAGGGGAATGCTATGCTAAAACCAAACTAATAGTCTGGAAGAGACAGGCGGGGGGACAGAAGCAGAGTAGCGAGAGTCCATCTGTGTCCCAGAGACACACGCCTGTGCACTTCCCCCCTCCCGTCCCCAGCCTGTAGCACTGGTCAGTCCAGCTGTAGAGATACCGGAGGGAGAGGTCCTGGTCCTGACCTACGCTCTTCTCCACACAATAGAGCGTTATGAGCTGAAGAGTAGGGGTGTGTGTGTGTGTGGTGGGGGGGGGGTCGATTCTTAGATGCATTGTGATTCTCTCTTGAACGATGCGTCGCTCGATGTGGGAAAACTCATAATTTGAACTAAAATAAATACATTTTCAAATAGGCCCACGCTCGAAGTGTAAATTCCTTGCAGCTTGATGGTGACGTAAACGTAAACGTTAAAAAAAAGTTGGTGAATCTTAAGTTACGTAACGGACAAAAAAGAAACATGTGCGTCGTGTTTACGTTTGAGTTTTGGTGAAGCATGAGAAAGAAATCCGACCAGCACCCGCTTCTTTAAAATTGAATGGACAGTATGGAAGCACTTTGGCTTCTGTGAATTTGAAGGGGAAAAAGACCTAAGAGCCACACAGTGTGCAAGTTGTGTCGAGCTAAAATGAAATACTTTGGTAGCACAACAAACCTGAGACACCAATAAAAAATGTTGATGCATCAAGATGAATCGATAATCGTTTTATAATCGATAATCATTTTTATAATTGTATCGTTGCCCTGTGAATCAGAATCCAATCGAATTGTGAGGTGGCTAGAGATTCACACCCCTGAATAGGCTTAAGAAGCACATCGCTGACTGAACCTGTAGTATTTGTCAGAGAACCCTTTTTTCCTGTTCATTTTGTGATGGACAGAATATTGTTATATTGTGACAAGTAACCTGTGAGGATTAAAATGTGATTCATTCATTGAGAGGGGATTGCATTATTTCAAAAAACAGTGGCTGTTGTTCTTATGGAGTTCCTATGTAGACTGTATAATGGAGATATGTCATTTATATTGGAGAGACAAGTCCCCCCCTCCCTTCCCCTGTCTGGATCTACGCCCATGCTGCAGTCTCATTCAATCGCTAATAGGGGAAAATAATAAAATGTCCAATAAATATGAAAAACTGCTCCTGTGGAAATGCTATCATATAATGATTTACTCACATATTGACCCTATAAGTAAGTAAGGCTTTGCCCACTCAGAGGGTAGGGATATCTGGTCTGGCCCTGATGGAGGACTATGCTTATGTCATCTGTAATATCATGCTTAGGACACCATGTACTGTAACAGGCTTCCATTGAACTGTACCAGACTATGACTGCTCTGTGTACGGTATGGTACTCCAGTAGCCTACATTAGCCCTCAGCGCAGATAGAACTGCACATCATGTCTGCCCATCACTGGCCTCATACCCCCCTTGGTTAAAAGCAGTGTGTATCCCTCCAGCTCAGCCCCCCAGCCCGGCCTGTATCTCTGCTGAACCTCTCAAATGCGCCAGTGTCCTACCCTGACCCTCCTGATGGCGCATTCATTCAGAAGGCTGCGTCCAGTGTAATCCGCAGGCTGCCTGCTTCCACACGCACAGCGTTTTCTATTACATTTACCATTATGCACCATTCATGAAGACTGTTTTTCCTTATCATACCTGAAGTAAGTCCTGGAGGCAGGTCTGGAAAGTGTTTGTTCAAATGGCATAAACAGCAAAATTACTTTTTTTTCTCTCCATATAATATGGGCCTATCTGCTTAGAAGCTGTCAGTGGCACTGAATGAAAAACGTCATCCTTTTCCCTTGAGCCTCAGCACCTGGCAATTACCGAAGAGAGATCGATTCAAATTGGAAGCGGCCGGCGCTATTTTTACCCCCCTGACGTAGGCTACATTCTGTCTGTATTCAGTGACAGATGGAGAGGAGAGAATGAGATAAAGAGCAGTTCTAATTTTAGTCATGTTAAATATGCGCGCGAGACAAGCGAGAGAAATTAGCTGTTGCTTACTCCAGTGGCGTCTGTAGTAGGCCTAGGTTGACTTTTCCTCGGCCACAAACCAGTCAAGGGCACGAATGACCACTGATCCAAGAGAGAAACGTTATGCTGGACATCAATTACTTCAGCTTACAGAAAACTCTTCCACCCCATACTTTTAACGCATCCCCTTTTGCTACAAATAACGGCCTTTGCTGAACAGTTCACTGGGTCCCGTTCTGCTGACTGACTGGAGGCGCCCACGTGAAACAATATCAGTCATTGATATTACAGAGGTAGCAGATGGAGGATCCATGTCAAGCGAAGTCAGCCATAAAGTATCGGGCGGTTTAGTCACACAGAACAGATTTCCTACCAAGACGGATACAAGGACATCTTGCTTGAGGTGAAAGCGATGCCGTGATAAGGACAGAATTTACCTTAGCCCTCAGTTTGACGCATCGAAGTTTACTGTTTTTTATATATTATATAGCCTACTGTAGGGATCCATTTCAGAGTGTTCGATATTGAGAACAGTTGTTTTCTACAGTAGGCTACAGTTTAACTGCCTTAACGACTGTGTGAAAATGCTGCAGTTGTCGGCCTACTGCACATGGCCCGGGAGAGCCAACTACAGAACGAGTCAGCTGAAAAGTTGAAAAACAACTTTTTCCTCCTGTCGAGATCTCCCAAATCTGCTTTCAGCTACTTCTTGGCACTTTCACTGTAGTTAAATCAAAAGGGGTTGCGTCAATGCTGAAATATTAATAGCCTTACTTGTGTTCTAAATCAAGAATAAAGGTATGCATATTGTCTTACTAGCTGCATCCATTTGATGGCGAACATTAATAGCTTTCTGCCTTGGCTACAGGCTCAGTGGAAGGGCCACCGTGCCAGTTATATTTAGCACGTTTGTGTCTGCACTACAAAGTGGGTCATTTTCTACTCTCTCTCCCTCCACCACTGAGAGTTCGGAGCAGAGCGCAGCTGCGTCTGGCCAATGGGATACGAGCCCCTGGGCCTTGGAGCCGGGCGTTGGAACACAGTTTGCACCCGGGTTGACTTTTCCTAGGATGTCAGGGTGAATTAGAGAGGAAAGTCTCCATCTAACCGGCCAACTCGCTAACTCCTGTCAAGTTCCCACTGAGAGGGAGATTGACAGGAACCCATGAAGTCTGTAATATATATAGGGGAGAACCGGGTCAAAAGTCGCGCGGGACCAAAGTCGCGTTGCCATTTTCTCCAGAATGACTGGACCTGCAATCACGTGGTTAAACATGCCTGCGCATATTACCATGTACGAGCTCCGTTCAAATTTTGGGCGCGATCGCAGCATATTTGACGGATAGAACGACGGAAAACCACTTTTGCCCCATATAAGTAAAATAATGGTCTCATAAGCATTTTTCGATTGTAAAATTGTGTTCACTTGTATTAGTTTGCAAACATATGCACTTTTCTTAGCACATCTGCTGGCTACATGATAGCATAGGTTTCAAGTTTCGTGCGATCAAGTCGTGCCTGCAAGCCAGGGAGAAATGACAGGAGACCGTGGCGGGGCAGAAGTCGCGTCCCGTAGAGGGACAGAAGTCGCGTTGTGATGGCTTAGAACCAGAGGGGTGCGCGAGTGACATTTGGGCAGAATGAACAGGTCAAATGTAAGCTCTCTTAATGATCTTTCTAATGCTATTGATCAACTTTGTATGCAGATTATCACTTACCTATAGCCTAAATACTGTGGAGAAGCAGACGCAACTTGATGTGATAAATTGACATTTCACTTCGAGCGAACGCACTGGCAACTGACTGGTAAGGGTCTCCGCGCGCACCTGGATAAGTGAGGTCAACTAGGGGTGGTCTTTCCTGAAAGGATGATAGCTGCTAGGCTGTTAAATTCCTGGAAGAAAGACAGCTCATAGGCTGTTATATTCAAGTGGAAACGAGACAAGGAAATGACTAGTGCAGACTAACCATTCGTCTAATAAATTAATTTCCTGCCGATAGGCTATCCTATCGCCAAACATTGCTGTTAACCCCGCATTATTTCTATGGATTTTGAACCTATAACATTGATTACTTTGATACAAACATGATATTATGTCTAATAATACATTCGTTAAAAGTAAAGAGAATTACATGCCCAAAAAACAGAGATAGGACACATTTTACAGCCGTGCGACGTTTGCCCCTCTCCAATGAGACTTCTGTCCCGCTCGGCAGGGACAAATGTCGCATTGCACTCGGTCCGTTCTCGCCCTATTTATGTTAAGCTCTTATATCCTAGCACGAAAATTACAGTTGATAATAGTGAAGGACATGTGCAAGTTGTGTGTCATAACATGTGGAATCTCTATCTCTATTAATTTCGGAGTAAATGGAATCAAACCAAAAAGTGCGACTTCCGACCCGGTTCTCCCCTACATAGACCTAGATCAAAATGATTCTGGTCGTTGTCAGGTCACTAAATCAGTTCATGTTGAGCAGCTAACATTAAAAGGCTTTTACATGTCTTGCATACACCATCAATGCTTTAGTAGTCTGATGGTTGCCATGCTGACTCATGCATTTCCGCAGGCGAGATGGTGACTTTAAATGGGGTAGATGATGACGGCCCATGCATAGCAATGATAGTGGTGGTCTTGACCCCTGAACCTTAATGTGCTAATGAAGGATATGGAGTGCTGTTCTCACACACCGTAGCGACCCGCCTTTCTGACAGCTCTGACCTCTCACATCTCGCACGATATCCTCTTGACAGACGAGTTTACCTGTACGGTACATCTGAGCGATGGATTAAGTTGAGCGATGCAAAGGTTATGATGAACCCCATGTGGTAACAGGAATGCATCATTCATTCAGTGTTTAAAGAAGAGAGAGACAGCCTACATTTCTCATCACTGTTGTGACTGGACTGGCTGACCGTAGGGTAGGTACTGTACCCGTTTGCCTGTTCTTCTCAAAGCTAAGCTAGCCATGATGCAGGCAGGTGATAGGCCGATATACTGTAAATGTCCCAGTCCCACAGCCCTCATCCTGCCTCTGGCTGCTTAGGAAGTTTCCTAGTCTAAGATCCTCAGTCAGGAGAACAATGAATTCCTCTATCCCTCCTTCAAATAAGTCAGATGAGTAGTTTAGCGAGCGTGTAACGAGGATCTGACAGTGCCCTTCCATCCTCTGCCGATAGAGCTAGAGTTCTTGAAAGTCCACTGGTTATGCAGCGGAGCGGACAATCAGACACACGCTTACACAATACACACACACACACACACCAGGGACTCTGAGAGGGGATGGAGAGAATCTTTTGATGATACAGGCAGAAATGCAGATAGATCAACTTTCACTTTGCAGAGTGTTATTTCTGTCCAGTCAGCAGCATTTGGACACAGTTCCTCCCATTGTCTTCCCGGACAGAGGATGGAGGTGACAGAGCAAATGAGGGAGGTTTAAGAATTCTAGAATGTGTGTTTGTGTCTGTGTGTGTGTGTGTGTGTGTGTGAGAGAGACGTGTGACGTGGGTGAGGATGCCACCCACACATACTGCATAGTCCAAAAAGCTCAACATACTGTAGTTGTTTGCGCTCCACAGAAAAAATAAACATCTCTATAGAGATGCCTTTCTCTGACTGATGAAAAGGCTTGTTTTCAGTTGACGCTCCCAGCTATTGTTAGCATAGGCCTACAGTACAAAAGAGCAGATGTGCTCTATGGCTAGCAACGCCCATGCTACATAATCTAACTCATCCATGTCTGTCCTGAACTCCCCTTAGCGGAGTGCTAATTAGCTTCACCTTTAGAAAATTGTCCCGATCACTGTTAGCTACGGTAGCAGGCAAGGCTCCATCTGTACCATACTCGAGGGTATACGGAGCTATACGCAGTATACCCACTTCTTTATCCATAGACACAGTATACGCTACTCACTTCTTATCCACCACTGCTGGTGTAAAAACGGAACAATTTCAGTAAATGTGCTGTTATAGCATAGCATACCCACTTCTTCAGTCACCTCTACACCACTAATCTGTACAGTTACAGCACAAAGGCATGTTTACAGTCAGCTGGCCTGGTTCCCCAGACCAGGTTTCTGGGTCAAACAGTGGATTGACAAACAATTTGATTCTTCTCTACTTTGAGAGAGAGAGAGAGGGAGGAGCCGCAGCGACTCCAGCGCAGCGAGGACGGAGGCCAGCGCCCGCACAGAGCCGGTTTGAGAGCGACTGTGATTACGGAGCCACCTCTAGCTTTCACTTTGAACTCACTGACTGTGACTGGGAGGATTATACATGTAGTCTCTTAAATGTTGGCTGCACTCCCATGCCCCAGAGCGCCCCCTGTATAGACACACCACAGTGCCCTCTCGTGAGTTATCTTTGAAGGAGATGGTGTTTGGGCTTGGAGACTGCTCACAGTCACTACCAATACGCCTCCACTCTTGGTGCAGTTCATTAAATATTAAAACAACAGACACGCACGACTTGTAGGAAACTATGCTACATTTTCTTATTGCTTTCAGCTTGCTGCTTTCATCTCTGAACTGGGGGGAAAAAACGGAGACGACGTGAATGCTTCGCCAACATCCATTTTGTGCTTTTAAAGCCCATTGTTGACACACTGTTGGTAATGCCAAGATGGTGGTTCTCCAGCGAAGGCTACGTTCCCCATCCGGCTCTGGTTGTCCCTGTTCCCTCTAATTTTCTCTGCTTCATTGAGACAGTCACTGTGATGCGTCTGTCTTCCTTCACGCCGTACGCACAGCGCATGTTGGAGAAGAGGAAGGGATTGAGGTGGGTGGGGGGTGATGATCTACAGGGCTATAGTATGCATAGGAACTGTTGCTGAAAAATAAATCTTTCCATACCCCCCCTCCCAAAGCAGGACAGAGAGAGTGAGCAGCTCTTTCTTCCCTCCCATCTCTTCATCTGTCCCTCATCTCTTCTCATCTCTACATCTCTTCTCGTCTCTCCATCCCTCCCTCATCTCTTCTCGTCTCTCCATCCCTCCCTCGTCTTCTCGTCTCTCCATCCCTCCCTCGTCTCTTCTCGTCTCTCCATCCCTCCCTCGTCTCTTCTCGTCTCTTCATCCCTCCCTCATCTCTTCTCGTCTCTCCATCCCTCCCTCGTCTTCTCGTCTCTCCCCCTCCATTCCTCTTCCACTTTCCCACTATCCCCTTTGCAGCCTCCCCCCTCTGCATTGCTGTGTGGTAGACAAAAAAAACACTGAGCGGACGATGCATAATTTATTTCTGCTCCGGAGTGCTTGAACACCAGTCTTGTCGTGAGTTTTGAGAGAGAAGAAGAGAGAGAGAAGAAGAGAGGGAAGGGGAGTTAGAGGGAAAGAGCAGGGAAGAGGAGAAGGGAGGGGGGGGAGCTAGAAGGGAAGAGCACCTCGTGCCATGCATCCCAAGTTGGCTTTGTTTAAAACATGGCTGGCGGACTAATGTTTATTCTATTTCTCTGGTCGAGCGGAGACAGATGAAGGCGCTGTTCCTTGTTCCTGTCAGAGGCCTCGACAGATCCATCTGATCCCATCTGACCTTTATTAACAAGTCAGCCGTTCCCCATGCAGTCAATATGCATAAGGCTGTAGTTTATCAAATGGATTCTATAGGATTCACACGTCTTGTTGCCATCGTGTACAGGCAGCTGAAGGATTGTTTGTGGTATGGATTTAGAATTGTCAATCTGTGTATTCATTGTAGTGTGTATGTCTGCTGTTTTATTGTGTCTGTATTGATTTCTATCAGGCCAGGGGAGAATGAATCTTATGGTGCTACAATAAAGCTGTATAGCTAGTCGACTGAATCATGCTAGTAGACTGTAGCCTTGTACACTTCTTTGTCCAAGTCCAACAGTAACTACACTATGATTCAGCCTGTTGTGGTTGTCTTCTCTGTATCATAGACGTATACATGTACATGGCTGTTTCTGCACTTTGTGATGTCATCATAAGTGGCAGAAAGTTACGGTGTGTGAGTTGCAAGTGCACCATACCACCTCAGAACCAGGCATCCGGCATGGTACTGCATGGTATCTCTGCTATGACGAAAGAATGGCTCTTGTTCCGATGGTTTTGAAATGCAATATAGGGGCTCTAGAAAAGCCTGTTGATAATGATATCCAGACCCAATCGAAACCCTTTTTTAGTGTTGTGAGTCATCTTGTCAGGGTCAGGGATGCTATAGAACCAGCCCTAGCCTCGTTCTGGAACCAGGCTTCACTCCATAACCTGGCCTCACTCCATCACTACCGGCACTGACAGGCAGATTTATGAAAGTGTCATCTTTTTAATCTTCCAGCTACAAAAAATGGTCTGTTGCGGAAATGAATGAAAATGATCTCAAATTATGCAAGTCACGTATCCTCCTACAGTAGCACTGTGTCAGACTTTATCAGATCATATAGTTGGACTGCCTGTTTGTTTGTGTGTGTGTGTGTGTGTGTGTGTGTGTGTGTGTGTGTGTGTGTGTGTGTGTGTTAGGCAATTGCACAACTCAAATTTTTCATAGTCGATTAATCAGTGGGTGTGGTTCGTTTTTTTGCCGGCATTAGAAAGATTTGATTCCAACATTTTAAAAGATATGTGTATTATAATGAAAAAAACACAATTCCATTGATTGTGATGCTAGCCCCCATTCCAATCAATATAGTGCTACAGAACGGATGATGCACAACATTAGTTCAGTTCAATTTAAATATTTTTTAAAGGATATTTATTTGAATGAAAATAAAAATCATGACCACAATTTGACCAAAATCGATTAGTGACCAAAAATCGACTAACCGTCATGAATGATTAATCAATTAATTGGACCCACCCCTAGTGTGTGTGTGTGAGTGTCTCTGTGTATGTGTGTGTGTGTGTGTGTGTGTGGTCTGCGCTAGAGGAGATTAGTAGATTTTTTCTCTCTAATCCTTAACAAAAGAAAGCATTCTACCGGTTTTGTTTCAATTACTTTCTCCAAACTTAGGGCACACTGTATCTCCTGTCAATACAGCTGGCTTCTTCTGTTTTACTTGAGATGCTGCATGTTAATGTTTGAAGCCTAGTTTAATGTAGATTAAGATTAAGTCAATGGTTGCTCAAGTGTACACAATCTTTGTTGATGTTTTATGATGACAATCCTCCAGTTCTGTGTGCCATAGAGGTGCGCACGTATGTATGTATACATGTACTAGATATATCCAGACAGCCTTGATGGATGGATGTACATTGTAGGTACATATCCGTTGAGCTCATAGGATATGTACCTACATACATAACTTATCCTATTGTATTCTATACTGCACAGTTACTGTACATACTGTAAGTACTGTATTTACTGTAGCCTGATAGCCCCCTTTTTATGCTGCCACCCGCCCCCCTTATCTAGTGTCTTTTTTGTTACTCTGTATCTAGTGTTTCTTTTCTTTACAACCTTTCTGTAATTTCTCAACTGCTGAAACGCCAAATTTCCCCCTGGGTGGAAGTATATATCTATCTTTATCTATGGCTTGTCCGCTTGCATACCCTGTAATGACTGTACTCTACCACCATCTAGTGGAATTGTAGCAGTACTACATGCACAGATCCAACTACAGCCTCCCCTCAATATAACATGCTGAAAGACATTTCAGATTCTGATATAAGTATGTCCACATTTTAAGGGAATATTTCACGTTTAAATTCAGTTTCAAAACGTAGATATATTAGATTTTTTTCTGGATAGCACTTGGATGCCGATGTCTAGGTGTGAGTATATTTAACCTGACCTCACCTCCCCCTCCACTCCCCCACCCCGCCTCCCAGCTGTCCATTGCAACCTGAGCCAGAATGGGATCGACCACCAGGTGTGCCCTGAGGACGTGACATCTCACCTGGAGGTGGAGCCAGGCGCCGGGCTGGACGACAACAGCCCCGTCCACCAGGACGTGAGCCCGGGCTACCAGCGACACTCGCCGCCACAGCGCTCCGTCTCCGAGTCCGAGCTCTCCCGGGTAAGAACAGGGCGGGGAGGTCCGTCTGGGTGGGGTCTCTGAGGCTGGACAGAGGGCAGGCCGGTAGAACACTAAGGTTGGGCTCAGCTCAGGTCAATCAATCAATCAATCAAAGCTTTATTTGTATAGCACATTTCATACCCAGAGGCAACACAATGCGCTTTACAGAGAACAAGGGAGGTGGGCATACGACCCACCCCTACATATTCCAGAGGGAAGCAAAAAAACACAGTATCACCCGGGGGCCAGATAAGTGAGCTGTAAAAATTATTTCAGAGCAAGAAAGGCTAAGAGCATCAGGTCCAGGCTTAAGCCGGATGTGGACTGATGTGTGTCTGTGTGTACGTGTGTGTGTTTAACTAAATACTACAACATCCACAGCTGACACGGGGGTATCTATCGAACTCAGGGTGGTCTGCGGGCGACAGTGGGGCATCCACTGGACCTGGTTAGAAGATAGGAGGGAGAGAGAGAGGCACTAGGGGAGGCAGAAAACGGTAAGTAGCACGCTGAGCCATTGAAGCAACACAGATGTCAGAACAGAACAAGCCTGTTTCAGGGTAACCAGCTTCTGTACACTACTTGATCGTTGAGAGTCTGTGAAGATCATTGAGTTCCTATTAGCAGTGACTGGTGATGCTGTTGATCATGGCTCTACCATTACCACTGTCTCTCCAGCAAATCAAATATTACTGTCTAGACAGACGGATGGACGGACGGATGCACAAACAATAGATACTTTATTGACCTCCGAGGGGACATTGTGTTACAGCAGTAAGGACAACAAAAAGGCCTAATACAAATTTTAAGTACACAAACTATTTAAAATATAAAAAAAGGTGTTCAAGATATACAAAAAAACAAATATACATGAGTGCAATAGAGTAAACAGTAGACATGCATATGTATCCATATAATGTAGATAACTTGGGATGCCTAGATTGTGCAAAAACATGCCTAAGATAATAAAGTATCAGTCAAGTGAGTGAGTCAGTGAGTAGTCGGGTCTTGATTGGACCGCCTCTGCGGGCGGCTCGGTATCTCTTGAGTCATCAAGGAAGTGTGAACAGTCATAGTTCCCATGCATTCCACCCACTGTACCTCGTCCCCCATGCTTTCCTCCGGCCAGAAATAGCCTGTCTGTAGTCGGGACAGGAGACATGATCATCGCCCCCGCGTCTGCCAGGGAGGGGGGACGGACATAATCAGCTGTCAGTGGCTCTGAACAGGAAGTGTTGTTCTCACACAGACAGACAGTCATCCCTCCTCAGTCAACCCCCAGGACCCGTCGACATGAAGCGTCTCAGAGTAGAAGGGCTGATCTTGGATCATATCCCCGACCGACCATATAGCAGAATTTCCAAAGGAACAACTGAATTGTAGATCAGCAGTCCAGTACACTGAGATGCTGGCTGTGTGTGCTAATCACGCCAGCTATGGGCAGAGGCCCACCGGGCTCCCAACATTGTTTAGACAGTCGTATAAATCAACAACGCTGGTTAATGTGCGGCAGCTTTGTCTCCTCCAAGAAAGATGTTGTCTTCTCCAAAAATATGTTGGCATTCTTCGGTATCTGCAGACGTCATGGTGAGTTACTGTAGGTGCTAACCCCAGCGCTCTGCAGAACAGCAGCGCCATAAACTAGGGCCCGTCTCAGTTTAATCATCACACTGCCATAGTCCTTTGAGTTAATGTCTAGCTCACAAACACAACCACTTCAGAGCGTTGTAACGGTCGACAGTTGAAACCGGCGCAGGCCGGCGTTCCTGGCGATGAGGACGGGGCGTGAGGAGGGGGAGGCGGAGCCGGGGGCTAATCGACTTCTCCACGCTGAATCAACGCCGCGTCCCCCCCGGTCCGCCGCTGTTCTCAGACGCCGCCCGTACCCGGTCTCGCTGCCACGCCCCTCGGCCCCGGCGACTCCCGAGTCTCAGGGGACTAAAAGGCCTTGTGCATACGACGTCCTTTTGATGTGTCCCGGGGAAGTCGGTGCTGATTCCAAATCCAATTTCAATCCCGGGGCTTAAAAAAAAAAAGAAGAAAAAAAAGGTTAATTAATTCAATCAGCATAGCGTGTTATTTTTTTCCTCGGCCGCATATGTGTGCTGCACACACACATACACACACACACACACACACAAATGCATGCACACACACAAACGCATGCAGACACACACGCGCATACACACACACTAGCCTGTCCACATAGACTGCCTCATCCCCACACAGAATAATTAATGTTTTCTCTTTTCTTTGCCTCCAGAGGAGAGAGAGAGAGAGATAGAGAGAGAGAGAGAGAGCGAGAGCAAGACGGAGAGAGCGAGAGCGAGAGCAAGACGGAGAGAGAGAGGGAGAGACCGAGATAGAGAGGGAAAGAAGAAGAGACAGAGAAAAGATGAGACAGGCCATGCCCACTGCAGCAACGCCTGGCTACTCAATGAACTGAGAGGCGGAGCTATTGGGAAAGTCACAGAGACTCGATGTCTCAGACGCCCACTACTCAGCCAACAGCTACAGTGTCCCCTTCCCAGCTCTCACACAGCACTGCTGTATGAAAGGAGCTCTGCAGTTTGTCTACTCAACCACTAGATGGCGCTATGGCACCGTGAATGTCATAGCTGCACTCATATAAACTAGATTTGGCTTTTCAGGGTTTACAGTTGACGAGGGCTCTACTGTATATTCTATACCAGATGTCTGTCAGTTCGAACTTCATATATGATATGGAAAACACCTGTGTTAAGGGCAGTGTAATTGCAGTGTCCAGTAAACCGAGCCCCAGGTCTGAAGCCTGCCGGCCTCAATCATCTGTGCTCTCCTTGTCTAGCCTGTAGACCACAGTACAATAGCCACATCACTGTAATTCACTAGTGATTTTGACCCTGCGAAGGTCATTACTCTCTTGTTCTCTCTGATACAGCTGTGAATGTAGGCCACTGTTATCTATAGTGTGTTTCGTTGTCGGGTTTAACATCGGTGTCTAGGCGTTTATATTCCGTGTGCTGTTTTCTTTTTGAAGTTGTCCTTGCTCTGTTGCTAAGGTAACAAAAAACCTGATCTGTACAAGTCTTTTTAATTATGCCAAGGACAGAACAACAATGTGGTTTGTGTGCGCCTGCCGGTGTGTAGGTTTGTGTGTGTGTGTGTGTGTGTGTGTGTGTGTGTAAGACATATTTCACTTACAGGAATAAAGCTGGTCTCTATCTCCTAGCACGGCAGAGCTGTCACTCAAAGCTCTAATTGGCCCCCGAGTCTAGAGCACGATGCCTATGTGCACAAATCTCGCCCCCCCCATCTCTCTGTCTCTCTCTCTCTCTCTCTCTCTCTCTCCCTCTCTGTCTCTCTCTCTCCCTCTCTGCTTCTCTCACCCCCCCCCCCTCCATTCCTCCTCCAGCAGGTCTCACCTATTGTGTGCTGGGCCTCAGAAACACTGTGCTTTTTTTCTACATCACTGCAGAATGTAAAACACAGATGGCCATTGACTCAGTAATGGGCTTATGGAAAAAATACTTTCCATTCCACGCCCACACACGCACACACACATCCAGTCACCCCCACACACCTACGGCCAAACATCTCAGCAGGATCGAAAGCAGAACCCATAAACAACCCCCCCCACCCTCCTCCTCCTCGCCTCATCTGCGTCTCCAGCCATCCCACCTATCTCCCCCCATCTCTCCTCCTCCCAATCCTCTGCTTTCTTCTCTCTCTCAAACGCACCCCCACACACACTCTCTCTCTCTCACTCTCTCTCTCTCTCCTCCTTACCATCCTCTGCTGTCATCTCTCTCACATACACACACAAACTCTCACTCTTTCTCTCTCTCTCCTTCTCTCCCTCTCTCCCTCTCTCTCTCTCTCTCTCTCTCTCCCTCTGCCACTCCTTGTCCTTCCTGGCCCGTGCTAGTGTTTCTTCTATCTGATCCATCCTGCTATCCAACCCCCAGCGCCCGGGGCTGCTAGTCCAGGTTAATTAGCGTTGAGCTGAGCTGTATTTAATGGTTAATGTGGTTTTTCGTTGAGGTGGAGGGGGGGGGGGGGGTGGGAGGGAGGGAGGGAGGGAGGGAGGGAGGGAGGGAGGGAGGGAGGGACGTAGATGGGAATCCCTGCAGATCCAGCCTCCCTGTGGCCAGTCACGTCACCGCTGCATGCCTGCACTCTGTCACTTACTGTCCCAGTATGCCAAAGACCTGTCTCCTCTGGCATCACTCTCGCACTCTCTCTCTCTCTCAATCTCTCTCACTTACACTTTCTCTCTCTCTCAATCTCTCTCACTTACACTTTCTCTCTCTCTCTCTCTCTCTCTCTCTCTCTCTCTCTCTCACTTACACTTTCTCTCTCTCTCTCTCTCTCTCTCTCTCTCTCTCTCTCTCACTTACACTTTCTCTCTCTCTCTCTCTCTCTCTCTCTCACTTACACTTTCTCTCTCTCTCTCAATCTCTCTCACTTACACTTTCTCTCTCTCTCTCTCTCTCTCTCTCTCTCTCAATCTCTCTCACTTACACTTTCTCTCTCTCTCTCTCTCTCTCTCTCTCACTTACACTTTCTCTCTCTCTCTCTCTCTCTCTCACTTACACTTTCTCTCTCTCTCTCTCTCTCTCACTCACACTTTCTCTCTCGCTCTCTCTCATACTTTCTCTCTCTCTCTCTTGCTCTCTCTCTCTCGCCACATATGGCAAAGTACAGTTCATAAAGAGTACAGAAAGAGGGAGCGAGGGAGCAGTAGAGCGCGAGGCAGAGATATGTAGAGAGAGAGAATGAGACATTCAATGAAATAAGGAACATCTACTTTAACAAGTTGAACTCTAATTGCAGATTTCAAAGAGCTTAATGGCCTCTCAAAATAAAATAATATATAAAAAAAAAACTCCTAGGAGAAGGAGACAGGACATGTATGGCTGCGGCTGTCCAGTACGTATCAGCATGCCACAACCTGAGGGACAGTGAGTGACCTAGACACACGCATGCTCTATATTCACACACACGGTGTGAACCATATACAGATAAACTAAAGATCTTGAATCTTGGACACACGCACACAATCAAATACACATATACACATTGTGATTATTATTATTACCATTTATTACAGCATTTCTTATCTGTATATATTTGTATAATGAGTGCAATGTTATCTGTTTGCTGTTGCTGTTTGTTATTGTATTCTTATTATGCTTTAGCAATATTTACGTACTGAGTATTTCCTGCCAATAAAGCTTATTGAATTGAATTGAATTGAATTGAACTGAACTGAATTGAGAGAGAGAGGCAGGGTGCTGTTGGTCCGTGTGTTCCTGCAGACCTGGGTAGAGTTGAGCTGCGCTGCTGTTGCTGTATTGTTATGCTGTGCCATTCAGCAGCCTGTGTGCCTGGGAGAGGGTGTGAAATTTTAACCAGCGCTCTCTCCCCAGCGCTGGTCATTACAGCAGCCCCCTCCCTGCAGTCCAAATTACATGATGCCAGCACTCCTGAACCACAGTCAATCAGCATTGCCCAGTCTGCCCGAGGAATTATAAACTGCACCGACATGCACTGTGAGTGAGGGAGGGTGTGTGTGTGTTTGTGTATGCGTGTGTGGTGCCGATCCAGCTCTAGCCCCTCTGCTCCTTCTCCACCCGCGTGTGACGGGACCGGGCTCTTTAGATGCGCTGTTTGGATCAAAGCAACACTGTGCCTCGGGCGCTGCCGTGTTCGGCCTAGTCCTCGGTCTGCGTGCCCCGCATGTCATTGTGCTCCCTCCTGTGTTGTGTCTCTCAGCCGGGGAACGTGAGGCTGTCCAAGCCGGTGGCCCTCTGGACCCAGCAGGACGTCTGCAAGTGGCTGAAGAAGCACTGTCCCAACCAGCACCAGATCTACAGCGACTCCTTCAAACAGCACGACATCACGGGTACGTTCTGGCGCGCGCGCGTGCCATCGCACCCCGCCGCCTCCCCGCGCCCTCCCGTCTCTCGCCGCTGTCATCATCACCGCGCCCGCTGCCGTGTCAGTTATTTCGCCCCCTAACCTTCAAGGTCACTCGCGCGCTAACAACCCCGCCTACAGTCACGGCGCGGCTAATTGCCGTACCCCACAACCCCTCGAAACGCCATTGATTACGTTACAGTGTTTATCCACTGATGCCCGCCCCCTCGCCGACTTATGGCGGGCGAATGAGCACTTTCCCCCGATGCCTGCACTTAGGCTGGCGCTTGGTCGTTCAGGTTGAGCACTCCGCAGGGTTTTTGCAGCAGTGGCGTTCCATTAAACAGAGAGACGTCGCCTTCCTAGAATCCCCACCTGCTTCCCCCTCACATCTGTCAGAGCTACAGTATGTACAGCACAGCGCACTGTCGTTAATCCAACAGAATAATAATGCTAGTGGGCTGAGCAGTGAGCCACTGAAGGATGGGTGGCCAAGCTAGCTGGAGAGCCAGTCACTGCTCTCACTGTTGTGGATGAAAGAGAAATTATGTTGAATTATGTTATGTTGAATTATGTTAAGATATGTCCTACTATTATACTATTACATTAGATAATATAGTATTATCTACCATTGGCTTAGTACAGAGCCATATAGGGTTGGGTTAGGCTTAGGGGTTAGGGTTACAGAGCGCAGCCTAAACATATCTGATTCGGTCAAGCTAAAGTCTTTGGGCTGAGTAGAGATTTAATATTAAATAATTTATTTGCACATTAGCTGGTCCTATAATTAAACAAAGAGTGCCTCAGATGCACGGTTTCAATTAGCCTAATGACCTGTTGTTGTGAAATGTTGTGGTTTGAGGTGTGAGTAAAGGGTTAACAACTGGTCTAATTAAGAGATGATGATCTGGTAAAACATGCAAGTGATTCAGTTTGTCATCCTATCCAGCATTAATTAACACAGACCCATTAGAACAGGCCATGCCATGCCAAACGGGACCCACAATGCAATTTGCATCCCGATCAGTCAAAAAAAATACCATGCATATTTTTTCTGCCTATTCCACTTTATTATCATTAATATGAGAAGCAGATTATGAATGTTACATTGTAGTGAAAACAATCCTGTCTATTCAAACAAAATGTGAGTACGAATACATTACAGTATTCACACATGCATGCACACACACACACACACACACACACACACACACACAAACACACAAAAGCCTATACACAAACATCTGAAAGTATGTATTTGTGCCTTGTCATACTGTAGCTGAGTCTGGGGAACAGAAGATGTCAGGTGCTCTCCTTCATTTGGGGAGGATCATGTGAACGCTGCTGTGTGAGTCAGGCTCCCTTGGCTCTGGTTTCTCTGTGTATTTCAACTGTAACACAAAGCCAGGCCTCGGCTGACACGTCAATACCGCTTGATTTCATTTGTCTTGGCCCACTGGTCATCCTTTCAAAAACAGCAAATCAATAACGGCCGTCCTGTCCAAGTCATAACTTAAAACAGGTGTTTTTATATCCCTCGTTTTGATGGAGAGCCTTATGTTTTACATCTGCAGACTGGGGCTACATTTTAACTCTGAATGGCTTCAGTGTGCGGCCTGCCTCTCTTGACTGCCAGAGCTTAGCTCTGGCCTCAGCCAAACAAGTCAATGTTTCTCATCCCGCCTCCAACCTTCAGTTCCAAGAACCACCCCCACCCCCCAAGCGCTCCACAGACAGGCCTGAGTTTGACTCAACCACCGAAGCTGTCATTAAAAATGCATTAAAGCATATTAAGGCATAATTAGATATTAGTCCCTAATCTTCTGCAATTACAAATAACAGAGTCTTGTGCCAGAGAGAAGCGTGGCTGGGTAAATGAGTTAAGTACACATTCACTGATACTGTAGGTGTAATCAGTAGAAAAGGTGTGTTGACATTATGCAATGAGAAGGGAGAGAGAGAGAGAGAGGCGGGCAGCGATTTAATTATATTTCTTGTCATGGAGGAGTGCATCGAATTAGAACCTGTAAATTAAATCGACTGTAATGCATGAGTCAATGGACAATGTACGATGCAGCTGGGGGTAAGAGTTGGCAGCCGGTAGGTTAGCCAGCTAGCTAGGGGAACGCTAGCATTAGGTTAGCCAGCTAGCTAGGAGCTGGCAGCCAGTGGGTTAGCTAGCTGCAGGCAAGCAGTGGGTTAGCCAGCCATAGAAGCTGGCCGCCAGTGGGTTAGCCAGATCGCTAGGAGCAGCAGGCTATATAGTGGGTTATATAGCTAGCCAGGAGAAGGCTAGCAGTGGATTAACCAGCTAGCTAGGAGCAGGCTAGCAGGGTCACCAGCCATCTAGGAGCTCAATCAAATAAAAAAATAAAATATGGAGCAGGCTAGCAGCAAGCTGTTGTCCTTTGACTTGTCCAGTGCATTCAACACCATCCTGCCCCTCCTCTTAGTAGAAAAGCTCCCAGCCATGCAGGTACAGCACGACACGGTGTCCTGGATCACAGACTACCTCAACATCAGGCCATTGTTTGTCCGACTGCAGGGCTGCCTGTCTGAGGTGGTGATAAGCACCGGCACCCCCAAAGGAACCGTCCTTTCACCTTTCCTGTTCACCCTTTACACCACTGACTTCAGCTACAACTCTGGAGCATGCCACCTCCAGAAGTTCTCGGACCACTCCTCTATCATGGGCTGCATCAGGGCAGAAGATGAGGAGTACAGGGATGTGGTCCGGAGATTCATCAGAGGGTCGGTGAACCAGCACCAACTCAACATCAGCAAAACCAAGGAGCTGGTGGTGGACTTCAGAAGGAACAAGAGACCCCTTACCCCTATTACCATCCAGTGGGAGGAAATTGAGATTGTGGACTCATACTCAAGCTCCTGGGAGTGCACCTGAACAACAACTGGACTGGACTGACAACACTGAGGCCCTCTATAGGAAAGGACAGAGCAGACTGTTCTTCCTCAGGAGGCTCAGGCCTGCTACCAGTCTGTGGTAGCCAGCACACTGTTCTTTGCTGTGGCCTGCTGGGGAGGCAACACTAGACTGGTCGTTGTTTATGGCCTTGCAGCCAAGCCTACGCCGATGTACCAGCCCTAAGAATGTCATCTTTATCTCAAGTCTATGGAAGGGAGACACAGTTTCCTACAGAACTTCAGCCAACAGCCATACTCGTCATAATTAGAAATAGCTAACAGGATCAGATTAAACCACAACATTTCTCTGAAAACAGTCATTTTCCTCATAGTCATACAGTCATATTTCCATACTAGTCATAGTTCTAACCCTTAGAGTGCTACACTGTCGTGGGGCAACAACTGGATAGCCTGAAGGCTGTGGTGGAGAAGAGGACGGGGGAAAAACTGAAGTGCATCCTGGATAACCCCTCTCATCCCTACCTCACCTTCAGCCACAGGCTCGTCCCACCTAGGTGCAATACAGAACAGTTCAGGTGTTCCTTTGTGCCAGCGGCCATCAGACTCTACAACAGTGCCTGAGTGTTCCTGAGTGTTGTGGATGTGTGTGTGTGTATATTTGAGTATTATTATACATATTTATACAGACTATGTATATATGTATGTATGTATTGTATGTACTGTATGATGTATATTCTCTACCTATACTCTTCATTCCGCTGAGGAGAGAGAGAGATTAGCAGGCATGGACGGGACTTGTTCCATCCTCCACGTATACAAAAGAATAAAAGGGATAGACGTGTACTGCATGTCCTTTGATATGCAGTGACAAAAGGATCAGTCACCATTCAATTATTTGTAATATTAGCTCCTTGGCAGGGTCCTGGGCCCTGGCTTCAATTCAGCCTACTGAAAACAGACCTGAAAGGGAATACACTAACTCCCGTATTACCCCCCCCCCCCCCCCACATACACACACACACACACACACACAGACACAGACACACACACAAACACTCTTTCACACACTCTGTCACATGCACACAGACACACACTTGTCCTCCAAACACCATTCATTCTTCCGCCCATTGACTCATTACAGTAGCAGCTGCTATAATGGCCGCCATTTGGACGTCCCTTGTCAGGTGTGATACAGGGTGGCTAATGTGGTTTTGATGAGCTATAGAAGGTGAAAAACGTAATTTCAATGTTCCCTGGCACTGGGCACTAGGCCTAAACAACACTTGAGGAATGACAGATTCCCACAGGCGGAGAGAGATGGTGGTCGAGAGCAAGACAGAGGGGTGAGAGGGAATGAGAGAAAGAGAGACAGAGAAACAGAGAGAGAGAGAGAGCATGCCATTACATCCAGGTTGATGTGCCACAAAGGAGTTGTTATAAAGAGAAAACGAGAAAGTCTAATGTAGATAGCCATCATCAGGCTGTACCTGCTTCATTATTCAGGATTAGCAGGACAGGGTACATGACCGTCCTGCAGTGCTAGGCTAAGCTACGTGAGAGGGTCTGCTGTGTCGGGTGTAAAGTGACTTCAATTTTGTAGGGCTCGTACCAAGAGGACACACAGACACACAACACAGCATGAGAGATCAAAAGGGGAAGTTTAACCTCGTCCGCAACATGAGAGAATTGCTCAGGAGCAGCATTTTACAGTTTTTCTCAATTGCTTAAACACGTTTTTTGAATGAAGACCTTGTTTTCTCAAAACTCTACCAAAAATCACCAAAACACACACACAAAGTTCTAAATCCAACACTTCTCTTGCAAAATATCCCTCTGCCTTCAAATGACAAACACAACCCTCAAAACACATTTAACCTCATCTAAAAAGTGAACTTTGTGTTCAAATACACACATCCATTATTCGAGTAGACACTTCTATCACCAATTGAACACTGCAGTGCAAAATGGAAAACACTCAGAATTAGACTTTTGCATGTTCATGCTGTAACACTCCCTTTTTGTAAAATATTACAGTATAATGTTGTATGGTATACCCAAATATAAAACAACACACATATGCAGTAATGGCAAAACCTTTTTATTTTTGTACCCAAACAAGAAACAACTTGGGCAACATCTTGCCTTTGGGCCCTGTCTGGCCACAGGACCTCATCTCCATCACAGGCGATGTCCTCCATGCCAAGGCAACGGGGGAAGAAGCGCCTGGAATGGCGCAAGAAACCTTGACAAGCCTCAGCTGGGACGTCCCCACAGGCCTCCTCCAGAGCCTGCAGCAGTGGGGTCCGTTGGTGTGGCTGCCTCTCCTAGACCTTCCACCTCCAGGCGGAGAAGAACTCCTGAGTTGGGTTTAGGAAAGGGGAGTACGGAGGGGGGTAGACAACAGAAACATTTGTGTGGTCGGTGAACCAGTCTCGGACCACAGCAGCCCGGTGGAAACTCACGTTGTCCCAGATCACAATGTAGTTGAGCTGCTGTGGCCCAAAGAACTGGTCTGGAGGAATGAGGATGTTCTGTAGAGTGTCCAGGAATGTAAGCAGATGATTGGATTTGTATGGACCCATGGTGGCGTGATGGTGGATGATACCATGGTGGTTCATGACCGCACACATGGTGATGTTTCCCCCTCGCTGACCAGGGACCTCCACAATGGCACGCTGGCCGATGATGTTCCTGCCCCGACGCCATCGTTTGATCAGGTTGAAGCTGGCCTCGTCAATGTAGATGAATTCATGAATCTCAGGTGCATTGTCTAGCTCCAGAACTCTCTGAAACACACAGCATGACAATATCAGACATGGACCTCGAGCGGCTAATACAGTGTGATATTGTGAAACAATGTAAATACTGTACATAACTTCATCATATTACAGGTGCAATACAGCAATGCGTCAGTTCTGAATATTGGACTTACTTGCACATAATCATGTTGTTTTACCCTGTCCGAATTCCTTTCGAATGGTACCCTGTACACCTGTTTCATCCTCAGGGAATTATGGCGCCGGACGCGGTCCAATGTGGCCAAGCTGATAGTATTGATGTTTTGGAAAATTAGTTGGTCTGCAATGACCTTTGTCTTGATTTGTTTTAGGGTGATGGCATTGTCCTCTAAAACCATATTTACAATGGCAGTCTCCTGCTGAACGGTCAGCAGACGCGCTCGCCCACCAGCCTGTGGTCACCTTTCAATCCTGTAAAAAAGATACATAGAGTTACATAATTACGTATTGTATTGACAAAGCGATTATGTATATTATATATTATATATCTAATTACAGAGATTATGCACATTGTGCTTAACTTTAGATTTAGTGCTTAGACTTTAGTATTTAACATAAAAATGCTGTTACAGTGTACATATTATTTTTTTAATTTTCATTCTTTAAAAGTCACCTGAATGCAGGAAACAAAGTCTCTGAAACTCAAGTTCTTCTGGGAGAGGACCACCAGATCCCTGCTTTGGTTTAGGAATCGTAATCCTATTTTTGAGGTCTCATGGCTGGCAAGTGTGCTTAGAACACATTGAGGTTGTGAGGTTAGGGAGGGCCTCGCTGCCCAGCCCATGGCCCAGCTCTTCCACGTGGTTGCTGTGGGGGTCAGGTTAACCTGCTGCTGTCCTCACCCTCACACCCTTCCAATGCTCCATGGAGACTCGTTAGCATGGCCCCGGGCTGGGCAGAAAGCGGACGGATCCTGCCAGTGGCCTGGAATATGTGTGTGTGTGTGTGAGTGTGCGTGTGCGTGTGTGTGTGTGTTAGTACACTGAGTCCACTAGTACAATATGTGTGAACTATAGGTGCATATTTCTTCTTTTGACGTGTGTGTGTGTGTGTGTGTGTGTGTGTGTGTGTTTCCACTTTAAGTTCCCATTCATCAAAGCCGTGGTTGGCTGTGCCAGGGTGTTGCTGTAGATTAATCTGGCTCCCTCCCCACACAGAGGGGGGTCTACTCCCTCTACCCATTAATCTAATGTGTGTGTGTGTGTGTGTGTGTGTGTGTGTGTGTGTGTGTGTGTGTGTGTGTGTGTGTGTGTGTGTGTGTGTGCGCGCATGTGGCTGTGTGCGTGCGTGCGTGCGTGTGTGTGTGTGTGTGTGTGTATGTGTGTGTGTGTGTGTTGGTGCGTGTGATGGTGTGTGTGTGTGTGTGTGTGTGTGTGTGTGTTTGTTTATTGTGAGCACATAGATTCAGGAATGTGTGTGCTGGTTGTGCCAGTGAGAGTATCCTGTCTCCAACAGGAAGTCGTGTGTGTGTGTGTGTGTGTGTGTGTGTGTGTGTGTGTGTGTGTGTGTGTGTGTGTGTGTGTGTGTGTGTGTGTGGCTACATACAGTAGCTACCAGTTCCCCGGTTCTGTCAAAGACTGGGTATAGGAGGGTCAGAGAGGGGGTAGGCCTGCCACCACCAGCATAGCACCTTCACAGGAGACACTAAGAGTGGGAGTGAAATTTAAATCCAATCAATATCGTGCAACTGAAGGGGCTGAAGTGCCTTAAATCATTTTCTCAGTCAATTGGCCAGAGATAAGTGGATATTGGAGATGAAGTAAAAAGAGCTTTGTTCTCGAGGCCAGAGAAGAGGAAATTATTACATGCAGTCGGGTGAAATAGATGCCGTTACTTTACCCAGGAATGATTCAGGGGGTGAGTGTGTGAGCATAGGGGACTAGTGATAGATAAATGGGGTTAACAAAATGTACATGTGCCCTACTACTACTACTACTACTACTATGACTACGACTACGACTACTACTATTACGACTAGTACTACTACTATTACGACTAGTACTACTACTACTGTACCACTAATACTGCTGCTGTTACTACTACTACTACAACCATTACTACTACTACTACTGCTACTACTACTACCACTACTACAACCACTACTACTGCTACTACTACTACCACCATTACTTCTACTACTACTACTACTACTACTACCACCACCACTACTACTAGTACTATTATTTCTTCTACTACTACTACTTCCACCACTACAACCACTACTACTACTACTACTACTACTACTACGACCACTACTACTAATACTACTACCACTACCACCACTACTACTACTACTACAACCACTACTACTACTATTACTACTACTACTGCTATCATGACTACTGTACTACTACATCCTCACCTACCCCCCTCTCCTCTCATACTCTCCTCTTCTCCCTCCCCTTATCCTTGTCTTCTCTCATTCTGGCCATGCTACACTGCTCTGTGTATTAATCGTGGTTTGATAAATTCCCTGCTTTGGCTTGCTGGGGTTGTGGACTCAATGAATCAGAACGCCAGATGAGAGAAAATGTGGGACTTCTTACCGAGGCTTCCGCCTGGCTGACTGTTAACGGAATGAGTGGTGCGTGCTGGCAGCAAGTGCTGGAACTGGCCAAATGCCCTCATCTTCACTCTGTCCACCAACGCATGCTCACACACACACACACACATGGACGCACCGACGCTGCTGTCTTCTCACAAGTAATGTTAGTGTTGGATACGGATGACTAACAATGCAGCATTTATACCACCTGTTTACCCACAGGAGAGAAAGATATGATGTGCCATACCATATATCTTGTTTGCGTGCGTGCGTGTGTGTGTGTGCGTCTGTGCGTGTGCGTGCGTGCAAGTTGCCAAATAATGGTCAGCCAAAATGTATAGACGCATTGGAGATGTAGGAATTTTTAGCACTGTAACCATCGATCTTGCTCTACCCCCCCCCTCTCTCGTCTGCTCCCTTGGCTACGGTGCCCAGCAACGTTTTTCTGCCGTTGGCACAGGCGCAGGTACAGTAAGCTTGAATACCCTGTCAGATAGGTGTGGCTCATCTGAGAATTTGGCGTTCGTAACTGCAGAGACCTCCTTACAGTACATGACAGAGACCTCCTTACAGTACATGACAGAGACCTCCTAACAGTACATGACAGAGACCTCCTTACAGTACATGACAGAGACCTCCTTACAGTACATGACAGAGACCTCCTTACAGTGCATGACAGAGACCTCCTTACAGTGCATGAGGGAGACCTCCTTACAGTACATGACAGAGACCTCCTTACAGTACATGACAGAGACCTCCTTACAGTACATGACAGAGACCTCCTAACAGTACATGACAGAGACCTCCTTACAGTACATGACAGAGACCTCCTTACAGTACATGACAGAGACCTCCTTACAGTACATGACAGAGACCTCCTTACAGTGCATGAGGGAGACCTCCTTACAGTACATGACAGAGACCTCCTTACAGTACATGACAGAGACCTCCTAACAGTACATGACAGAGACCTCCTTACAGTACATGACAGAGACCTCCTAACAGTGCATGGGGGTCCTGATAAGCTCTGTAACCAGGATATCTGTCAATGCTGCCGGTTAATGTCCTGGTCATTCTGTATGGCCTCGAGCGAACAGGGACAGTGAGGCAGTAATGAAGTTATGTACATTAAAGATTTACGGGACAAAATCCTGTAAATCCTGCTGAGGTCGTGAGTCGGTAATGAGTGTGGGAGAGGAGGGAGGGAGAAGGTTGAGGGAGGGGAGGGGTGCAGAAGTGGAGAGGTGAGAGGTGAGAGGAGGAAAGTTTGCGAGGGGGAGAGAGAGAGGGGGGAGACGGTAAGAGGGAGAGAGAGAGAAGGCTGAAGGGAAGAGAGAGACGGGGAGAGAGGAAGAGGCGAGGAAGAGAGAGCATGTGACGGTCAGACCTCGGTCGCCCCCGCCGTGAGTCCTTAATGTGGCGAGAGTTAACGGGCTGCGAGCCAATCAGGAAGACACATGGCCCCCTGTAGTCATTAGCAGGAAGTAGAAGAGCGAGGGGGTGGGTTGGCGGGGCATGTGTGTTTGTGTGTGTGTGTGTGTGTGTTTGTGTGTGTGTGTGTGTGTGTGTCTGTCTGGTGGGGAGGAGGAGGGATCTACAGGGGTTCTAGTTAATACAGCGTAATCTCATTGAACGATCCTGTACCTCCTCAGCCTCGCACGCTAGGCAGGCCCTCATAACAAGACTTGCCAATTAGACTCTACTGTACGTCTCTGATCTCCCTCCAAAATCCCTGTTTCAAAAAATGATATGGAGGAAGATTAAATTAGTGATCCGCGGGTGCTTCTGTTTCAAGGAGGAGTGTCGATCTCAGACCAGTTTATTGTCAGTTAAATAATGCCTTATTAGAGAGGGGGTGAGTGCATGCACTGACCTTTGCAGACTCTTTTACAATACAACAGAGATAGAAAATGTTACCTACATGATTATACTGTAGCATGAATGAATTCTCTCTCTTTCCCCTCGTCCGTCCACGTCTTTCTCTCTCCCTCACTCCCCTCTCCCTTTCTTTTCTCTACCTCTTTACTCTCCCTTCGCCCACTCCACCTCTCTCCCCGCCCTCCCTCTCCTCTCTCCCCCCATCCCTTCCTCCAGGCCGCGCCCTGATGAGATTGACAGACAGGAAGCTGGAGCGAATGGGCATCATCCAGGAAGCCCAGAGGCAGTACATCCTGCAGCAGGTCCTGCAGCTCCGTGTCCGTGAGGAAGTCAGGACCCTGCAGCTACTCACACAAGGTACAGAACAGTCCATAACACCACCAACAGGCTGCAGCTACTCACACAAGGTACAGAACCGTCCATAACACCACCAACAGGCTGCAGCTACTCACACAAGGTACAGAACAGTCCATAACACCACCAACATGCTGCAGCTACTCACACAAGGTACAGAACCGTCCATAACACCACCAACATGCTGCAGCTACTCACACAATGTACAGACTACTTCTCACAAGGTATAGAGTATTCCTGAACACCAACACAATACTGCAGCTACTCACACAAGGTATAGAATACTATTTAACACCAGCACAATACTGCAGCTACTCACACAAGGTACTGTATAGAATACTATTTAACACCAGCACAATACTGCAGAATTCACCATGATTCTGGAGCACACAAGACTCACTATGACACAAAGACGGTAAGAGAGGGTGAGAGACTGAGGGAGGAAGAGTGAGAGAGAGCCACCCTCCACCAGATGCTGGTCCCCAGCTTCTGTTCAGTGATGGAGCGGACGGCAACAGGCCTTCACAGCCCTCCTCCAATTCAGCCCCCCCCTCCCTCCCCAGATGCCAGAACCCTTTCAGTTGGGGCAATGTTTTCAGTGGAGGGGGATGGAGGGAGAGAGAGACCCCGTTAACACCTTGCATTAAAATGCGTCTCGTATCGAGATTGTATCTAGATAATGATATAGCCTGATTACATTTACACCTGGCATTAATATGCGTTTCGATTATCTTCAACCCGATCCGTTTGAGATCCGATCGACTCTGTCCAGCTGACAATCGAACACATCCTGTTTGTGCTTGAATATTTTCTTCCGACCAAATTGAGAATAGACACTTTTGTCTCGTCTGGACTCCAACCTTGACCAGGATCCATTTTAATGCTTTCTTGCTAGCTGCCATGGAAGCCTGCTCCTTGCTGGTCTGGAACCGGCGCGTTCCAACGGCTACATATTTCCGCCCACGTTGTTGATATGTGGATTAAAAACGCATTTCCATTTACACTTATATTAAATGTGGTCGAAATGCGTCCCTGACCACCTCCGGAGGTGGTTTGGCCGATCGAATCGCAATCCGTCCTCAAAATGTTTTGGGTGCATTTACACCTGTATTTTCATGTGGTTTAGCACAATCAGATTACAATCTGATCACCAAAAACACATTTTAATGCAAGGTGTAAACAGGGTCAGAGAGAGAGAGAGAGCTGTAGTGTCTGGAACAGGCTATGGTTGGCTCTTTTAATGCAGTGGTTTCTTGTCTTAGGTACCCCCTTGAGCTGTTCTGCCATGCCAATAGTACCCACTCACTCATGCGTGTTGATGATTCTCCTAAAGGTCTTCTATTAAACTTTTAGTTTCTGCTGTAACACATGAGTGACCTGCCGGAGAAAGGGGGGGGGGGTGACTAGTTGGGGTGTGCACATACCATTTTAGCAATGGGCTTATGAAATCACTTATTATTACCTAATCACAATATTTTCGTATCATTTTCATATCATTTGGAATGAAATTGTAGCCCCCAATCTTTCCACGTACTCCCTGCAAGCTGTTCAAGTACCTCTAGGGCAGGGGTCTCAAACTCAAATTGGCTTGGGGCCACTTCTGGTATCATCAACTCATAGGAGGGCCACTTCAATGTCAACTTCAAGTACTACTAACTATAAGAAAGTGCAATATTTCTGAAAAAAAAATTCCATATTTTTTCCAAACATTTCCATAACTAGACTCGCAAGTCAGTCTCTAAATGTTGCAAGACTATTCCATAACTAACATTTTCATCATACAAATTCAAACCAGTTTCTATACATTTTAATATATTTTAACAGTAAGTGCAATTCTTTTTTCCTTACTTTTATTTTATCTTGAATAGCCTACATTTGTACTTTATTCTGTTTTAGCTGCAAGATGCATCACTTCTGTAAGCCTGCCCTGGACCTGTACTATTAAAGTTCAAGTTTGTTTCCATTTCTTGCCAGACACTTGAATACATTTGTAGTCTATTTCTTGCCAGACACTTATCTTGAAAGAGAATCTCAGCTGTGTGGCTCGGTTTTTCCTCTCATCTCATTATGACTTCTCCATGTTTAGTAATGAATAGCTCTTGACATTATATTCCTTCAGAACAGCGACTTTGTTCATGCATGTCAGGCAGGTAGCATTTCCATTGAACACAAAAATACTGCAATGTCTTTCTTGCAACTGTCTGTGTTCCCAACGTTCGTTAACCATGAAAACGGCCTCTTGGTGGCTAGCTGCATTTTGTTCATAATTCATAGTCGCGTGCGGATTGATTGCACCTGGCTGTGACTGTATGCAGCATTCATCTCGTGCGCTACGCACAAGCATTTGGCCCCACAGCATTTGGCCCCACGTTTGAGCGACTTGAATTTCGAATTGTAGGCCTGCCTGCCGGCGCCGTGTACGAGAAATTATTTTGAGGGCCGGATTACATTATATTTCTGACATCATGTCGTGGGCCGGACACCTGGTTTGGAACCACTGTTCTAATGAACAGACCATGTTTAGTTCTTCTAGGGGTAATGAACAGACCATGTTTAGTTCTTCTAGGGGTAATGAACAGACCATGTTTAGTTCTTCTAGGGGTAATGAACAGACCATGTTTAGTTCTTCTAGGGGTAATGAACAGACTCTATTTAGTTCTTCTAGGAGTAATGAACAGACTCTATTTAGTTCTTCTAGGGGTAATGAACAGACTCTATTTAGTTCTTCTAGGAGTAATGAACAGACTCTATTTAGTTCTTCTAGGGGTAATGAACAGACTCTATTTAGTTCTTCTAGGGGTAATGCCGTTGGACACACGTCCTAAAACAGGCTGGAGGAGGCGTTGAGAGATGGGGAGGGAGGGGGCTGATATGGAGTGAGAAGACGGGGAAGAGGGGGAGATGAGGAAGGAGAACTGAGTCACCCTCCAGAGTGGTGGGAGGTGAGGCAGCCTGGACTAGAGGCTGTGGGAGGGAGAAAGCAGAGACAGCGCACCTGACAGGTAGAAAAGATTAGGAAAAGGAGACAGGAGAGAGAGAGAGAGAGAGAGGGGTAGGGAGAGAGATAGAGAGACGTAGGGAGGGTGAGAGAGAGAGAGAGAGTTGTGGTAATTGCTGCAGTGTACCCGGACATAATTAGACAGAGGGGCAGTGATTAACCTCTGAGCAGCTCGGGGCCAGAAGAGCAAAAATACAGTAATTACATTCTTCTAGCATCCATGCCGGCGGGAGGCGCCGTGAGCGGCTCGCTTCTTATACAGTATCACTGAACTGTCAACAGAGAGGATGATGACCCAGACAAGAATAGCGCACGGCGCCCGCCCACACCAGGAAGAGTCTGTCTCAATGCTCAGTACAGGCACTTCAGCACATCACAATCAGACCTGTGGTAGAAATACAATTTGAAATCCTTTCTGTTACTTCAGTCTCAGTCTACCTGAAGACTTTTCACAGTGCATATTCTTAGCCTAGGGCTATGTACTAAGAGTTAACCCTGGGTTAATTTAGCCCCCTTTAACACACATTGTTAACCTAGGGTTAACCTAAGCCCAGAGCTATACAACTCACACTGCAGTTCTTCTAGCCCTGGGTTAAATGCCCGTTGGAACACGCAACTTATGTTTACAGTACATTCAAATGATGTGTGACTACTCATTAAGAGCAAGCAGCAACGGTAAAATGTTGCCATCTAGTTTGTCCTGTACTGATTTTTCCGACCACTCAGAAACAATTCAATCTTTTAAAAGTTTACGGACATAATTGTTTGTTGTGTGATTGGACAACAAAAACGTGATGCACCTTTTAGCCCGGTGTTTAGTTGATTTTCAGGGGATAACCCCGCAGACTCAGGGCTAACCCTGCTCCGGAGCAGTGCCAGCAAGCCCTAGGCTACAGTCAGGGTTAGCCCACTTTGGAATGTGCCAGGATGGTGCCAGTGTGAAAGCTTTCTTAGCCTGGGGCTAAGAAGGTTCTAAGAATGTGTTTACAGTACAGTACCGGGTGAAAAGCCCTCTGGAGTGCTAGGTGGGTGTTTTTATTTATTTATTTATTTATTTGTATTATTATTTTTTACAGCCCATTGGTTCCATTGTGTCAGACTCAGACACAGTAATGGAAATGAGTTCAGTATTTGGAGTCAGGTCTGATCCCTATTGAGGGTGGCGTGAGGCAGGCAGAGCATATAGTTCTTTTGGCAGACATGGTGCTCGGTCCCTGGGCCGGGAGTGAATCCTCCATACAGCAGATTAACAATGGCGGAGTGGAACCACACTTCCACAATTTGGTTTGAAGTCTGCAGCACCTGCACAGCATCTCACCCATGTCATGTATCTTGTACTGTGTGAGGATCTCCAGTGAAAACATGAAGTAACTTATTGGGGATCGGATAATATCACTGTGTTGAAATGAGACCGAGAGGGTTTGTTTGATTCGAGGCACTCGACGTGTCTACGGCAGGCCTTCTCCTGTGTGTCGTAGATCACCTCCATACTGTAGGAGGTTGGGTGTAACGATACCTGCAGGTCAGCTGCCAAGTGTGGGTCAGTAGACTGGCCGCAGCAGTGGTCATTCGTACAGCACTGTACATAAACAAGGAGAAGTCCCGACTCTGCTGACTGACAGCGTTTCAATTACCACTTCAATTACACTATCAGTAGATACATCCATACTGCACACATGTATGTACTGTACTGAGCTAACAATCTCTGTTGGCTTCGCGCAGATGGTACAGTAGAGGTTGATCAGACAAACGGAGTGAAAAAGCTGTCATCATGGATACCAATCAAATCTCATTGTGTACTGAGGCTGAAAATAAATGTTCCTGTCGCTTACCTGGGCCTGTTCCAGAAAGCGGGTTCAATAAAGTCTGGGTCTAAGGCTGCGTGCACACTATGGGTATTTTTAAAATGCGCTGCGGATTTCGGGAGCTTATTTTCCATTCAAAGCTATGGGAAAAGAACAAAATGCGGGCGGATATTGAAATGCGCTGCGCATTTGCGCTGTGCGCTGGCCAGAGCGGATTCCTGAAGTTGAAAATAGTTCAACTTTTTGAGAATTAACTTTAGTCACATACATGGAAATGAGTTGATGTTGTGTAGGCATAAAGATGAAATGATAAACTGTCATTCAGCAATTCCACTATAATTAGCCTACGGTTAGCTGCAAACTTCATGCCGCAACGAAAGATCCTGTCTCTGGGTGGACAGCTGTTCAACTCGCCTGGGACCAGGTCCCCTGAAGCTATTTCGCCTGGCTGCCCATCACGTTGTTTTGAACAGAATGAATACCACCTACTAGCAAACAAAACATGTTCAGTCACAATTATACTATTAAAACTAAGATGCCTGGATAAAAAAAAGAAGTTTTCCAACTGATATATTTGACGAAAGTAGATTAATAAGCAAGCCGATTTTCCTTGCTAACTCAGAGCGGGGAGAGCCATGAACGTGCGTTTACATTTCACATCTGTTCGTGGACTACAAGAACGCGTCATTGATACCTTTGACTGCGCATGCCAAAGGCACCAATGACGCGTCCTAGATGGCGCGGTCCTATAGGGCTTCACTTTTTTGAGCAGTCAGTGAATGGAGTGACCCTATCCAGTTCTATTAATACATCCATGGACGTAACCCTCTCGATATCGTCCAGAGGAGACACTGCTCGACCACTAGCTCTGGCTGACAGCTCTTCCTGCAATCATTTCCATTTTATCGTCCCTCACCACAGAGTAGAGGCCATGGAAACTGTGACATCCATGGATCTCGCTCAATGCCTTGAAGTAGTTCCGCTTCCTGAATCCCCTCTGCGGATTGATCTACACATCTACAACAGTCGCTTCAATACAAGTCAATGATCAATAAAACCCTACAGGATCCATACTTTGCGGCGAATTTGATGTCAGAACACCAACGGACACCAATTACCCCTTCGGTGAGCTTCTTGTCTTTGAAATCGAGAGTTTAACATGTTTTTGAAAGATTTTTCACGGTGCCCACCCACATCTATTGTATTACCTAAACGGTGGTAGAGCAATTATCAGACTTTCTCAAAAGTGCTAGTTTTGTCAACTTTTGATCTGAACCATTGTATATGATCATAAGTAACCTTAAAACAGGGCTAAACATGCATTTTCCCTTTACTACTCCTTTAACTGTCTTCCTGGAACAGAAAACCCAGGCTTTCCCTTATTTGAGGCTTAGCGAACTCAGGATTTGCACTAAACCCACTTTCTGCAATACCCCCCTGGTTAATGAGCTACAGTATACGTACATTGTTGATGTTTACCATCTTCATTGGACGTGGTCATAACATCTGAAAATACAGAAAACTTTAATCAAACTTGACTACATTTGAACATTACATTAGCATTGCATCTGAAGTAATTTTCTCCTGTCTCTGAAATAACCTTCTCTATCTAGATTCTTTGTGCTTCACTGACTGGAAATCCATGTTTAATTATATTCTGCCCTCTCTAAAATGCTATCTCACCTCTGTATTCAATTTCATTTCCCAAAACCAGTAGTGATGTTTTTCAATAGTAACTCTTCATTACAGACAAACACATAAATACATCATTACACACAAGTGAATTAATTATGCTTCGAATGTTGGATTACACAGCCCAGAGAATCTGCATGAGAAGTAATTTGCCAAGTGGCCTTCTGTTAATCTGTGGATGCCGACGGAGCAGAATGAGGTTAATTCAGTGAGTGTGAATAAGGGAGGATGGTATTGGCTATCGCAGCGGCAACATTTGTCTCAGCCGTGCTCTCGTATCCAGTGGGGATCTCATGTTCAACCCCCCACCATTAGACCAAGAGGTGGTCTGAGAGTCGAGCGGAGCTACCTGCTCTCCAGTGCTGCGTAGCTCCAAAGCCCCCGTGCTCTAATTCTGACAGCTCTGGTATTTGTTCTCTGTCTCTGTAGCAGCCTGAACTTGATCTGAGGCCGTCTGTAGATTGTCTTGCCCTGACTGCGTCACCCTATCGCTGTTTCAGTGAAAAAGTTTTTTTGTTATTTTGATCAAGTAGGACTATATTGATTTCTATGCTACATGTAATAATTAAAGCTTTCTATGCGGTGTATTCCTAACCAAGAGAGACTACCAGGAGAGTAGTGAACAGTGCAAGAGTAGCATAGCCACACGGTCTAATGTGGAAAGAGCAGCCTTGCGCTGTAGAATGTACGCTTGCTTAGATATTCCTTGCTCCAGGCACCTTATTGAATTAGCTCTACATTCTCCCTGGCTGTGTGCGGGAGTATCTTTACTTGGTGATCTTTAGCGAATAGAGAGTCTTTACACTGTTGCCTTTGGTGAATAAGAATATCTTTATCCTAAAAGAGCCTTTAGTTAGTATAGTGTCTTTCCTCAGGGTCTTTCAGTGGGTAGAATATCTGCTGTGGACTAGGGGGAGTTGAGCGGTCTCATTATCCAAGAGCTCTGCTCGGTCCTCTGTGGAGTCTCTGCCCCCCATCTCTACCCACCCCACCCCTATCACTTCCCCTTCTTCTCTCCCTGGAAGGTCAAATTAATTCCTTTTCATAATTTCCTGTCAGCGAGATCCCCTAAAGAGAGCCTATTCGCGGCTCCATGCCGGAAAGATGTGATTAAGGTTAAGAAGAAGTGAACATCCCACCTTTTTTTGCATATCACACTTAATGAAGTATCGCTAGTTCACTCCGCTAGAATCGGAACCTCGAACAACAGTGTGGACGCTGTAGGTGACGCCTCGCATTAGGCGCGTATCTCGGCTCCTATTCCAAAGGGTAGGTGTCATTTGGAACCAAATGGCCGTGCTTGTCCGAGGAGCTGTCTGTGCAAAAGCCCGACTCATTAGTGCCGGCTTCCTACCGTCTCTGGGCACGGAAACCCTGCGGCGAGGGACAATGTAGCGCGACACGGCTAACAGCAATAATGCTGTACAGAGGAAATACAGAGGAATAATTATACCCGCCGCTGCAGATGCCCAAACTCTGTTTATTTATGCCAAATGGAGACGGGCTTAACGAAGCGCCGCCCAGGTGCTTTGAAACGATTGAGGAACAGTGTGGTTCTGTGAAAGAATATTATTGTCTACCTTTTTTTTTTTGATAACCGTGGGCTGTAATTCCCCTCGATGTGGTGTTCAGGCTCCCTGCTCCGGTTACTAATTAGAGTGCTGTTTCCCAATTCTCCAATAACTGCCCGGCCGCCATCTTGTCTGCTTTGTACCCCGCCAAGCATTGTTGGGAGTTGGAGAACGCCAAGGTTAGAACTTGGTAGCACATTTCATGTTTTTTTTATCCAGGGAGGAGCGGAGAAATACAAAAGTACAACAGCCCTCTCTCTCCCTCTCTTCCTGGGTCTCTCAGTCTCTTTCTCTCTCTCTTCCTGGGTCTCAGTCTCTTTCCCTCTCTAACCTCTCGTCTCAAGGACGCCAGAGCAGAACACAGCGAAGCATGAAAAACGTGCAGATCTCCTAATGAGGCTGAAGGAGAGAGGGCATCGCTAGAATTCAAAAGATGGAAAAACCCAGAGAGAGAGAGAAAGAGGGCATGCAGGTGGAATAGCCCTGAGGCTTAGGACTGTAGTTGTACAGCGTACGTGAGGAGCTCCACGCACACACACACTCGTCTTTTATTTTCCCCCCCGCTCTTTTTCTTTCTCTCTTTCTTTTTAAATCAACCGGCGCGGCCGGTTCAGGTTTCACCGTGTCGTGCCGCGCTCATCAGTTTACCGGGAAATGAAGAGCCATTAAAAAGGCATCGCCGCGCCGGCCGGGTTCCACTCAGTCTAGCGCCGCCGCCGTCTCCAGACTCCCCTCCGTCTCCAGCCTCCCCTCCGTCCTCCCCCCGCTGCCGCCCCCCCCCCCAATCCTCCCCGACCGCCGGGGTCCACGCCGCCAGGGCGGCCGCTCGGAAGCCCGGACGCCAGGACACAGGCTCGCCAGGTCGGCTTTTCTCAGCACTCACTCATGATCCGCCCGACCCGGATCAATAGCCGGGACACTTATAGCCCTGCCTGCGCTTTCCCAGGCCTCGGACCGGCCGTCTCCCTAACATACTGCATGTCAGTCCTGCAGGAGCTCCTGGCCCCGGTCCTAATGTACATCCACTAGCTAATGGAGGGACAGGACGAGGCGGAGAGAGAGAGGGCACTTAAGACAAAGGCGTTTGATGTCTTTGTCTGTTGCCATGGTGACCTTAGCATCGCAGGGCCAGTCTGTGGGGCGAGCGTTAATGCGGCTCGGCTCGTCGTCTTACAGCACTTCCTGTGCTCTCTGCAGTCCTGCCTAGCTCAGTTCCATTAGATAACCCCCCCTGTCGTTAGGACCCGACAATACCTGCTAGCCAAATGTGCCAGAGACCTCAGAAGCAGAGACAGAACAACCGGATCCAAGTTCAACGGTTTAATAAAGATCAAATACCTTACCTAACGTAAACTAAAGCTATTGGGCGTGTGTGTGCCTGGTAGGAATGTGAATGGAGTGTGTGCTAGACTACGTGTGTGAGGCAGTGTCTAGGTGCAAAGCTAAGTGTGGTGCGAGTGTAAATGTACCGGGGAGTGTTGTGTATGTGCTGCAGAAGAAGAGCCCCTAGTGGCAAGGGTGAGGCGACAGTGAGGGTCCGAGAGGGGGGTTCCTGGGTCGAGGGCGTGGGGGGGGGGATCCGTCTGGGAGGGTCCTGGGAAGGGGAGCGCGGGGGAGATGGGGTCCCGGGGAGGAACGAGAGGGTGGTGGGGAAGAGTGGTGGAGATGGGGCTTAGGAGGTTTGAGGGAGGGCGTAGGTGGAGCTGGGGAGACACTGGGTCTAGAGCCGGAGGGAGCCTGGGAGAGGAGAGGAGAGATACGTGTCACAACACACACAACAAGGAGGTCGACCCGTGGGAGCAGGGTGCTCGAGGAGGCTCTAGTGAGGACTAGGACTGACCAAACAGTATTCAACGTTCAAGCACCCAACGTCTGTCTCCAGCAGCCTGAAGTAGTGCCGAGCCCAGGCGCTGATTGGCTTCAGCTGGCCAGATGGTAATGGGCAACACCTGCTGCTGAACCAGACGCCGGGACCAACCTCAATGATGACGCGTTGAGTGGGACTGGGAACGGGACTGGAATCGGCTTGGGCGTGGGGGCACAACACCTGTCTCCCTAACCCTAACTCCCTGTCTCCCTAACCCCCTGTCTCCCCAACCCTAACCCCCTGTCTCCCTAACCCTAACCCCCTGTCTCCCTAACCCCCTGTCTCCCTAACCCTAACCCCCTGTCTCCGAGTCCTACTGTATACGCCTAGAAAATCTGATTCTCCATTGAAAGGGCTTCTTAGTTCTAAACAAAACTTTAGTCCGTGTTCAGGAAAGTGAAATCTTTATTGAAGACCCATTTTTTCTCCCTGGCCTTCAATTCCAGCGGATCCTGACTCCCAGGCTAGTGTGTGTATTGTTGTCTTTGTGGGTATTGTTGTGTTTGTGTGTATGGTATTGTTACACTTACAGTACCTGTACAGCACTTTGGTCGGCCGCCATTTTTAAATGTGCTCTATAAATAAAGTTGGAGTTGAGTCGAAGAAACTGGCACTTTGGGGCTTGGGCGAGCTTCTTGGGAAATATTTGCCTCTGCTGGTAATGAATTCTGGTTGATACGCTCAGGTTAGCCTGTAGACAGTGAGCAGGTGTGAGGATGTGAAACCGATGCGTCTTCCTTGACACAGATCTGCTCTGAGCGCTAACATGTTCTCTCAGATGCATATGGACGGAGGAGGAAAGGGGAGAGACGGAGAGGAAGAGGGGAGCGCCAGGGAGGGGAAATGATGTGTATCAAGAAGCTACATAAAAGGAAATGATGGATAAAATACCTCTCCTGCATCATCATTTGCACGGTGAGGATTTATGACGGCGAGTTTAGCTGCACACCTGCTAATCCATTATTATGGTAACGTCCTGCACTCCGAGGGCAAACATGATTGATGGCGATTGTTAACTTCGGTTTGGGGGTGATTATTAACTAAATGTCACAGGGCTTTTAATGTGGTGCCATGGTGTAATTATCTATCGTGAGACAAAGTCACCACAACAACATCATTTGTCAAATCATTTTTTGTTCTGGAGATATATATTAATTTGTGGAAATACTATGTGTTTACTTGAAAAGTAAACATCTATTTGGACAAAACAATGTGCAGAATACTTTGAGAAGGCTACTGTTAAGAGCTACTTCTCTTCTCTCCTCTTCTCAGAGAATCTCAATAATTACAATTACAGACAGACCCGAAGAGGGTCTTTAATCCACAAAGTGACACACACATTACACCCAGGTCAGAGGTGACACAGCATACAACACAAACACACACACACACACACACACACTCACACACTCACACACACACACACACACAATTCTGCGTTTTCCCATCCAAACTGTCCTCCAGGGCCAGCCAGGAGCAGTGGGCAGCTGCGTCAGTGGCGCCCAGGGACCAAGTCCAAGTGCTCGGTCCATGTCGTGGTCAGGAACTGGACTGGACTGGAGAGTGTCTGTTCTTCTGCATGTTTTTCGTATTGGGAGGAAAGGTTCTCCCCTTGCGAACACGGAGAACGGGGGACGGCCGACTCCGCCCAGAAAGGCCCGGAAGACCTTCTTGCTGTGAGGCGACAGTGCTTAGTACTGTGATTTTGGGGTTCAGTATCTAGCTCAAGGACACTTGGGCACACTGCCAGCAGCTGGGATCAAACCGGAGATGTTGCGATCCC
This sequence comes from Borostomias antarcticus, assembly GCF_949987555.1. Taxonomy (NCBI): domain Eukaryota; kingdom Metazoa; phylum Chordata; class Actinopteri; order Stomiiformes; family Stomiidae; genus Borostomias; species Borostomias antarcticus. Next base: position 5,330,658 of record NC_140254.1, read on the forward strand.
CAGCCAGCTGCTCTACCTCCCGTGCTACGTGACGCCCCCTCAATAGCTGTATTAGATCATACAGGCTACCATCAGTATAGAGCTGTATTGTTGTTGTAGGCTATATATTCTGTATAAACCGCCATTGTTGAGCAGTTTACCATTAACCCTCTTACACGCCCTCGCTGCATTCCTCTCTCCGGTTGCCGACGGTAATTTGAGTTCCCCACATTTGAATGGACCTGCTTGTGCTCAGAGTGGTCCTTATCTGGGCTTTGTCCCCCCCCCCCCCCCCCCCCGCCTTCCCCACGCTTCATCGCAGCACACAGAAGCACTCAGCGGCTCCGGAGAAAAGAATAGGCTTGCATCGGCAACCTTGATCAACAAGCATTCGTCATCAGATATAATTGGTGCCACTGCCATTCACATTTTTTTTCCAAGCTGTAATTACCTGCCAAGATGTCATATTTTTGCTCAAATGGAAAAAAACAGCATGCAAAGTCAAACTGAAAGTGAAATCATTGGCTGCTGTTTTTTTGTCCCTCATGAAACATGAAAGCTCGAAGGGAAAGAAGAAAATGGTGTGTTTTTGTTTTGTTTGCTTGTGAACCAGTAATGTCTTTAAAGACATGTACTCTACATGCAGTAGCCTACCCTTCTCACCACAGTACCGTCACTCTGCTGGAGCTATAATGACTCGTCAAGCTATTTAAAAACAGACTCGATAGAAGTTCAAACGTTCAGATCCACGGCTGCTGTTAGATAGCCAAGTAGACCAGGAAGAACAATAGCAGGGATTAATTAATTCACCCCCAAACTAGCTGAACTTATCTTGTGTAAAAATGAAACCGTTCTCCTAACGGTTGGCTTTAGGGCCATTTAGTCATGGTTCAGCCTCTCCGGATTTAAGAATTAACAGGGAGTGAGCAGTAGCTTTTATCAGTTACAGGGGCTAAATGAATTCAGAGGGCTTGGTGCATCACAGAGTTCTAACTTTCGTTTTAATGACTTTATACATATTTACAACCCAGGGTTGCCAGGAGGGTGAGATATAAATGAGCCTTCTATTTGTAAGTAGCTAATGTTATGATTCTCGGCCTCTATTTTCTGTGCTTCTGTTATATATTGTGTGTGTGTCTGTCTGTGTGTGTGTGTGTGTGTGTGTGTGTTTGAATTCTGCTACTGTATGTGCGTGTGTCAAGGTGTTTGTGTTAAGGTACAGTATTGTGTGCATTTGTGTGTGTGTGTGTGTGCATGCATGCTCATCTTCTCTGTGCTTGCTATGATGCAATATTGAATGTCCTCCTCTTACACTCTACACTGCCATCTGTTGAAGCACCAGTGATTGCATGTATTATCCATGCGTTGTACCTCAACTACCTCCATCAGGGCGCGCATGTGTGCGTGTGTGTGTGCGCGTATGTGCGTGTTAGCTGCCGCAGGCCTAGCTTGCCCTCTATTAAAGATTTACACTGTTCACAGAGGGAGTTATTAAACCCCAGAGCCTCATCACGGTGCTCCACTTCCAGGCCAGTTTGTAGCATTGTCAGGAGATTAAAGCAAGTTCATTGAAAGGTCTTTTAGCTATTCCCCAAGATTGATCTCCCTCCAGACCTTTGATACTGGAGCTAAGGATGACACTTCATTCTCTTCTCTCTCTCTCTTTCTCTCTCTCTCTCTATCTCTCGCTCTCTTTCTCTCTCTCTCTCTTTCTCTCACTCTCTCTCTCTCCATCCCCCCCCCCACACACCCAAATAAGACAACTTGGACAATCCTGCTATAATTACACTGTTTGATCATACCCCAAAACTAAGCTTTCCTAAAGAGTTATTCTTGTAATATCCTGCAATGATGGAGGAAACCTGTCTTATATGTTGCAACCTGTGCTGAAGTCTGGTAGCTGGGGGGCTGCTGAGTTAGCTTAGCGCAGCAGGGCTAGCTACTGTAGGCTAACACCTGCCACTGGTGCCCACAGATGGGAACATGCAGAAGAAATGGGTATCCTTCTGTGATGGGTCTGGGCATAACAATAAAACACTCTACACCCACAGTAATTTATTCTCTGCAAGCTGTTGACATTTTACAGAAATGGCTCCAGGTGTCTGTACTGTTACTTCTACTGTATGTCAGTTTGCATTTATGTAACTGAGGTGTATTATTTAGGCCGGTGATATGTTTGAGATGTTTTTGCTCAGACCCCCCCCCCCTCCCTTCATAGCAGTGTTAATTTTGACAGCAAATTATGATTTGTTTTAGTCATAGTCTTTTGACTAAAATGCAATTTAGTTTTAGTCATATTTTAGTCATCTGACTTGTTTTAGCTTTAGTCTAGTTTTAGTTGACTAAATATCATTACGATTTTACGTGCCAGCGTCGTGCTTCCTTTGGACTCCTGTGACTTACCCACAGCTATCTACAGGTATGGTCGTTCTAAAATCAGAGAGGATAGAAGTTCTGAAGAAAGGATCATTGTACTTAATGAATTTGCTTATTTGATACAAAGGATTTTTATGTTTTACTATAAAACAGATGTAATGTTGAAATGTCAGACTATGTTTTTGCATGAATAAATACTGTGATTGGTTGTTGCATGTGGCTGTGCATGTATTTTCTCGCATTAAAAAATAAACATCAGATGGTGAAGTTCAACAGTGCAGGTTTATGAGGAGTCTACACTGCCCTCTGCTGGTGTGCAACGGTATTGGCAATTTCATGACATGTGTCACATACTTAGAAGTAGCTGCACAGCTTAAAAAAGTAATCATTCATAACGAGGAACAGCGAAAGAGGGATAATAATAGATGTGTGGACTGTGGTGTGGAAGAAAACGTTGAACACTTTCTGTTACACAGTTTGAGGGAGAAAGGCGGAGACTACGAGATGAAATCAGAGGCAGGATGAGATTGGAGTCTAAGGGGATTATTGAGCACTGATGTTGAGGGGTAGGACTCAGCAGGAAGGCACTTTTCACATCCTTGGGTGACAAGGGGCTCTTGAAAAGGATTGTGCCAGCGTCGTGCCAGCATTGCGGCAGCGTCGTGCCAGCGTTGCGCCAGCGTCGTGCCAGCATTGCGCCAGCTTTGTGCCAGCGTTGCGCTAGCATTGTGCTAGCATTGTGCCAGCGTCGGGCCAGCGTCGTGCCAGCGTCGTGCCAGCATTGCGCCAGCGTCGGTCCAACGTCGGGCCAGCGTCGTGCCAGCATTGCGCCAGCGTCGGGCCAGCGTCGTGCCAGCATTGCGCCAGCGTCGGGCCAGCGTCGGGCCAACGTCGGGCCAGCGTCGTGCCAGCATTGCGCCAGCGTCGGGCCAACGTCGGGCTAGCGTCGGGCCAGCATCGTGCCAGCATTGCGCCAGCGTCGGTTCAACGTCGGGCCAGCGTCGGGCCAGCGTCGGGCCAGCATTGCACCAGCGTCGGGCCAGCGTCGTGCCAGCGTCGTGCCAGCATTGCGCCAGCTGATATAGATACGATTTTTATGTAGACAAATCATTTTGTGATTGAGCCAAGTGTTACAACTCATCGCTCCCGACACAGAGATATCATGTGGTACCAACGTCATAATAACTATTGGCTCACTCACAAGCCGTAGAAGTGGGAACCAAACTTGAGACACTCACGCTCATTTTGGACCTGTCAACATTTTTTAAAGGGGACAGCAAATGCTAATTTTCAACAATTTAAAATAACAATTTTGGGGTCCCCAATAAATGTATTTGAGTATTTTACCAGAAAATATCACTCGGATTGAGTGTTATACCAAGCCCAATATGCCTATTTTGAGCTGCGGTTAGCGAAGGCTAACATGCCTTGTGAACTAGGGTGATTCACCTTCGCAACATCCGGCGTAGCACAGTGGTTAGCATGTCGGCCTTGCAAGCAGCAGGTACAGAGATTGAATCCCGTTCAACCATATGTCTGACTTTCGAAATTCAGTCTAGCTGATTCCTTGACTGCTTGCAGCTAAACTGCTTGGCCCCCACATCCCTGCTTGCAGGTATATTTCAGGTTGAAATTACTTAAAAATCCTGCGTTGTACTGACCCAGATTGACAAAGCAATCTGGCAAAAAATGGTGAGCACAGACCAACAGCCTTTTAGGAACTTGAGCGGGAACGTTGCCATCAAAAATAAACTTAATCCACTCAGCTCTTCTGTCCACTGAGGTTGGGAGACGATGTAGCGATTTATACTGGTTATTACACCCAAGAACAGAACATTTAAGGTACGCAGACATTATGCTAGCTTGCAAGGCCAGCAACACTGCAAACCTTTATAGCCAGGTGAGGCAGGTAGGCAGATATATTCAAACGAGAGCGGGATTATTATAATGAGTCTATGCTTCTGATGTCAGAAACACAGATCGAATTGAGTCGCCCGCTGGGAGCTGGGTTTTCTGCATTTCGCCACCCACAACAAAATTAATGGGTTGTCTTACCTGATCGTTTGTGTGTTAGTAGGGCCATCAGAGACTCAAATGTATATGCAAAAACACTGAAAAATTTAGTTTTGCATTTGCTGTCCCCTTTAAATGTTAAATTCACAATCAATAATTTTTGGGGGGAGGAGAAGGAATACTTCTAAAAGCTCTGTAGATGTATCATTTGTATGATGTATGATTTATCCACATCAAAATGTTTTCTATTTCACCTTTAAGTAGTCATGTTATTGTCCAGGCTAGAGCTACTGTGCTGTAAGATCACTGTCTCTGCGCCTCGCTCTCCGGCTGTGTGTTGGATACACTGACAGTTTTACACAACAATGTGTTGGTACATTACATTGCATTACAGTCATTTAGCAGACACTTTTATCCAAAGCGCCTAACAATAATTGCATTTAACGTAGGAAAAGCCAATGTACTACTACTTGCCAGAACTCACAAGTGCATCTCCTTTCTAAAACAAGTGACTAAGAGCATAATCTAGTGCTGAAGGCAAAGTGCAAGAATAGAAATCTGGTAGTGTGTGTGTGTGTTTTTGTGTGTGTCTGTGTGTGTGGGTGTGTGTGTGTGTGTGTGTGTGTGTGTGTGTGTGTGTGTGCGTGCGTGCGTGCGTGCGTGCGTGCGTGCGTTCGTGCGTGCGTGCGCGTCCGTGCGTGCGTGTGCGTGCGTGTGCGTGCATGTTTACTGCACCATAGGTAAAATGATATTGTATGTCTCTCGGGGTTTGCTACTGTGTTGTTTTTTTTCCCCCAGTCCAGAATATAGATGTATGTATCTGTTGAAAAAGCTGAGCTCTACAATAGGGGTCATGTTACTTTCTCCCCTTGTCCCCTTGAGGAGGGAGGGATTGGCTCCACACTGAGCATCAAAAGCAGTGATCCAATGCATGGATCTTTCCATGTGGAGGTGAGAGGTGACTAAGACCCAGGGCGTCTGTCTGTCTGACCCTCGGTTGTTTGAAAGTGACATGAACACAGAGGAAAGGCCAGCTGGGTAAAAGTCAGTTGAGAGAGGTAAATTGAGAGAGTTTATGTGTGTGTGGGTGTGTGTTAGAGGTCGACCGATAATGGATTTTTAAAGGCCGATATAACGATAATTTTGCGCATGGAAAAGCCGATAACCGATTAATTGGCCAATAGCAACAACAAAAAAGGCCACTATCAAGTAAATACCTAAATAAATAAGGCCTATGTACCTTCCTCTCTGAATGATTGCGTTTCGCTGAGGAAAATATCTAAGAATGTCTTCCTCACACCCAAGAGTAGGCTGTATATCCAGGACATTTTGTTAAAATCCCTTCTTCTTCAATCAAGTTCAAATGAAGTAGCCTACTCCTTTTCTTCAGTTGATGGATGGCTGTGGTCCAGATCCTTGTCAATTAATTCAGTATAGCTATTAGCTCAAAAATGTAATGAAACATCCTTAAGTGTGATTCGGTGGATTAGGCCTACAGGCCGTTTGAATAAAGTCTTTTTACAATGGGCATCTGCCACTATGGGAGCCCAGTTCAGCCGATAACAATAGTTTTAAAAACGTCCCATCGGCAGCGATCAATCGACAAAACCAATTAATCGGTCGACCTCTAGTGTGTGTGTCTGTTCTGATTAAAGCCCTACTTCCCCTCCCCATACACACATAAACATGCACACGCACAACCCAGAAGTACATTTACATGCACACATACACTTTACAGTTCCTCCTCAGTGTCTAATCTAATCACACAGTCACCCATGACAATTTTACTGCAGTTGTAATTTCCTCCTTAATTACGGTCGCTGGGCTGAGTTGTGCAAGCTTTAATGGTGTGGTCCTCTGTCCCCTCCCTCCCTCCCTCCCTCCCTCCCTCCCTCCCTCTCCCCTCCTGTCATCTTCCCTCCCTCCCTCTCCCTGTGGACATGGCTCCTCAGCTCCACTCCCTGCGCCGTCGGTTCAGCCATCCACCCGCACCGCCGCTCTCTGTAATTAAAATGTCCGGCGCGTGCCGTAATTACGGCGGGAGGGAGAGAGGGGAGCCGCGGCCGGGCGGCGTTTATAACCTCAACAAATCACAACTCCGCCTCGACCGCAAGGCCCCCCCGCGTCTGCATCTCACCACAGCACCCTCCCCCCGCCCCAAACGATGGGTCATCACCCCTCACCCCAAACGATTGGGTCATCACCCCTCGCCCCAAACGATGGGTCATCACCCCCCGCCCCAAACGATGGGTCATCACCCCCCGCCCCAAACGATGGGTCATCACCCCTCGCCCCAAACGATGGGTCATCACCCCCCGCCCCAAACGATGGGTCATCACCCCCCGCCCCAAACGAAGGGTCATCACCCCCCGCCCCAAACGATGGGTCATCACCGCTAGAACCGCCACAGATCTCAGCCGGTAGGAGCGCGGCGAGAGAGGCTAGCTGAGTCCGGTCCGCTCCAACCCCGTCACCTCTCCCTGCTTGCTAATTATGCAGGGAGGGAGGGAGGGAGAATGTCCATCGCAGACTAATATGAATCACTGTTTTGGCGTCCCTCCCTGCTAATCGTCCTATTTATTGTAATTTGTTCCACTCCAGGCAATGACTCATAAGACTTTTGGATGTAAAACAACCGACCCCCCCAACCCACCCCCCCGCCCTCCTCCACCACCGCCACCGCACCCACCTCCACCCCCATTGGCTCTGCCGCAGCGTTTTGGCCGCGGTGCCCTGGAACGGGTTGAGTTATGGCGCGGCACGTATTTTAGTGTCCCCGCCATAAAGCTGGCCGGGGGGAGGCATGGCAGGAGCGAGCAAGCGGGGCCGTGCCAGCCGTTTATATCCCTGGAACGCTCGCCACGCCCGGGCCCTCCGGGGCTAACAGGCCCCCCCCCACCCTGTAGATATTAACAAGGGATATATTATCTCTCATTATGCACACATTAAATCATCTTTTCAAAATGTAGACTGTGGACCTTTTTTCTTTTTCTTTACAGCCGCAACCGCTCACAGGAACCCCGAGTTCCTTTCTTTTCCCCAGTTTTACTGGACTTTTCAAATTCTCGAACTTAAATTCAGCTCTACTGCAAGTATGCCTTATTACTGTCCTATTCTGCCATTCAACCCAGATCACCACCCGAATCACAGTACAAGGAGTTGGGGTTAGAGGGCTAGGGGGGTGTACAGTATACATGTGGGAGTAGGTTTTGATCCTGCACTTTTGTAATAAAATGCTCTTGAGATTTATTTTATTTTTGATTTATGGAGGCGGGCCGTGGTGCTTAGTTAGCAGTGGGAGTTTCCTCTGACCAACATCACAGTGGACCTCCACATCACACCTCTGTGTTGAAGCCCAGAGAGAGAGAGAGGGGGGGGGGGGGCGCAAGAGAAAGACGTGGAGAGAGAGAGGGACAAAATGAGAGAGAGAGAGAGAGAGAGAAAGAATGAGCTGCGAACAAGAGAATGGTAAAGAACTGATGCTTAGAGAGATAAAGAGTGGGGAGGGGTGGATAGAGGGAGAGAGAGAGAGAGAAGTGGGGGGGGGAGACGGAGAGAAAAAAGGAGGAGTACCAAGTGCACATGAGAGAGAGTTCATGAGGATAAGAAAGGGATATTAATAATGCAGATAGACCGATAGATACTAGTAGATACTTTATTGATCATTTTGTGTTACAGCAGTAAGGACAACAACAGCACAGTCAGGACTAAATATGAATTTACAGTAAGTACACCCAACTATTAAAAAACATACATACAAAATT
>NC_140254.1:5338989-5376489 GCF_949987555.1 Borostomias antarcticus
CCATTATAGATTGTTGGCTGTGCGTGCACATTGTCTGAGTGTATGTGAAGTGGTACAACCACAACACACACACACACAACACACATTACACACACACACACACACACAAAACCCATACATGCCATTATTTTCCACATCATACTATTATCTGTCATTTTATTTTGAAAGGCATGACTATTGTTTTTCTGTTTTGACAGTCAGTTAGATGGAGAGAGAGAGAGAACGCCCTCCTTCATTCTCTCTCTCTCTCTCTCTCTCTCTCTCCATCTAACTGACTGTCAAAACAGAGCGCAGTGGAGGAGAGAGGAAGACAGGAGAAGATTGGAGAACAGGAGACTTAGTCAGGAGAGAGAGAGAGAGAGAGAGAGCAAATGAGAGAGGGATGAGAAAAGGAGGGAGAGAGCGAGGGACAGCAGACACTCCAGGGAAATACCAAGCAATATCCGAAGCTACGGGCTCCGCCGCCCCTCCCCCACCCCGCACAATTACAATATATCAGACAGAGGTATTGAGCACGGATCCCCAGACATTTCTTTTCAGGCATCACCCCGTTGAGGGCCGGCTTTTATACAAAAGTACCAGAAATGGCATTAATACTGGCTTATTGAAAAGAGCGCCTGGCTGGCATCGACAACAACCAAGCCCTATCTCTCTCTGAGGCCACGCCCGGATTGGCCCGAGCCGAGCCGCTCAGGGCGAGGTTGTTACCCGCCGCGCCAGAGTAGGAAGCAAGCGGACGCTTTCCGCCGCCGCCGGGGTAAGACCAAAAAAAGGGGGTATGAGAGAGAACGAAAAGAGAAGCGCGAGGAAGTAATGAGCGGGCCCACCGGCCGGCCCTCGTTCTCCTCCGCGGCATTTGGTGAAACATGACGTTTCCCCTTCTCCACCTCCCCCTCCTCACCCCTCCATCCCTCCCCCCCTCTTCCGCCAACTAGGTCAGGGGGTCACACTGGGAACATGGATACAGTATGAACTTTGGGTTATTGCCCACCTGTCAGGTGCATAGTGCCTGAGTAGGCTACTGTGAGTGAGGTGACTTTACGACTAGCATTTCCTAAACGACTAGCAGAAGCTGCGCCGTATAGTCGGATAAACGACTGTCTGCGCACATCTCTACCCTCCATCCAGTGGCGTGCACAGACATTTGGGGGGGCAGGTGCTCAGTGAGAAATGAGGGCACTTTGCGTGGCGAGATGTTGACGGCGGTGGTGGTGGGGGGGGGGGGGGGGGGGGGGGCGGTGCTGACAGAGATTTGTGATTGTCGCGTGAGTTGTTGACCGGGGGGGGGGGGCCTGAGACTTGGTTAAGATTACTACGTAATACTAAATATTCAGCTTAAGTATACTGATAGCTTCACATGCTGTACCAACAACAAATTCTTCTGACATTGGTCGTGTGGTGGTCATCATTACGTTAAACTTTTTTTACGTTTCGGCTCTGCCTTGTTCAGTGTTTAGACTAGCCTGAGACTAGTCTAAACACTGAAGAAGGCAGAGCCGAAACGCATCTCTCAGGTCTGTCCACCATTATGAATTAAAAGAGCATAAACATAGTTTTGAGTGCGGACCCTTCTTTATTGTTGATCAAAGTTTTTGTATATTGGTCCTGCACCGGTTCTGAGCGCTGTGGCCCCGATTATCATCATTACGTTAAATCCATTAATTGATTATGACTAGCATCTAGCTTGTTAAGCTGGTGGGCAGTCGGCTAATTTAGGCTCAGCTGTTTGGCGCTGTATGAGACTTACTTCACAACAGAGACAAATAAATGCAAGTTATAGTTTGGCAAATGAGGCTTAGGGGGCAAACAATACACTTGTTTCGTTTATGTGTTACCTGGCTGGTTAGCTGTCTTCACTCGGGCACTCTGGATGGGGAAAGGGCAGAGGAGGAGATGTGTGTGCTGTGTGCAGCGCTGCTGCAGCGTGCCTCCGTTTGTGTCCGCTTTTCGCGTTTACCGTTGACAAAGGAAGAGAGGGAGGGGAGGGGCACGGGTGTGCCGCGGGCACATGTGTGTGCGGGTGGGACTGGCAAAATTAAAACGCATTTTGAGGCATTATTATTACATGCTTTTAATCGAGAATTGATCGATGTCACCATGGGCCACATACAGTAGGCCTACACTGTAAAAAAAACTTTCAAAAGGCCACTTGCCTTGTCCAGAGGGCAAAGGGCAGGTGCTCTAGCACCACCTCGTGTCTATCTGTGCACGTCCCTGCCTCCATCCCTCCCCTCTCCTCCTCCCTCCCTCTCCTCCTTCATCCCTCCCCCTTCTCCATCCCTCCCCCTCCTCCATTCCTCCGCCCTCCTCCTCCCTCTCCTCCTCCATCCCTCCGCCTCCTCCATTCCTCCCCCCTCCTCCTCCATCCCTCCCTCTCCTCCTCCTCCCTCTCCTCCTCCATCCCTCCCTCTCCTCCATCCCTCCCTCTCCTCCTCCATCTCTCCCCCTCCTCCTCCCTCCCTCTCTGCTCCTCCTCCATCCCTCCCTTTCCTCCTCCATCCCTCCTCCCTCCCTCCCCCCTCTGCTTCTTGAGCGGGAGCAGCTCTGTTGTGACCTTTGGCTGCTTCCTTAGTGCAAAGCTGCTGTATCAGACTTCTCTGTGTGTGTGTGTGTGTGTGTCTCTCTCTCTCTCTCTCTCTCTCTCTCTCCCTCTCCCTCTTTCCTCTCTCTCTCGCCCTCCATCCTACCCTCTCTCTCCCTCTCTCTCCATCTGAGGCACAGCCAGGCAGAACAGGACCTGTGGTAAGGTAACACAGTTTACGCAGAGGGGCAGGGGCAACTGAGTCCTCTCAACTCTTTAAATTAGCATGATGATCATGGGAGACTGAGAAAGCAACAATAGAACTGTGTCATGAATTTATACCGCTATCCCTTTCTCTGCCCAATCTCTCAGATTGATTCGCCCTGTTGAACTTTAGAAAAATACGCCGCTTTGAAGTCAGCCCAACGCTTCCCTCACTTCTGCGTGCCACGAATTAGCTTGACTCCTCCCACAGACCAGATCAGAAGCAACCATAGCTACTATGTAGGACTGTAGACTGGAGGATAATAACCATAGCTATACTCTGTATACTGCAGGTTGTTGTATGTCGTACTGTGTTATATATGACTTTGTGTCAGGTAATTGACTCCCTTAGGGGAATAGCTGGTCCAGTGTGTTTCCTTGAGGTCATAGGGTCACCTCCAGACGAAAGATCGATTTCCATGCCTTGTTCTCGTTCTCTCTCTCTCTCTCTCTCTCTCTCTCTCTCTCTCTCTGTCTCTCTCTCTCCCTCTTAACTCCTTGTCTGTGATCTCTTCTTACTTGATGAATGCTGTCATAACAGTAAAACATGCAGCATGTCAGACAGTTTTATGAAGTCTCCAGTGCGACTGAAATGGCCTATAAATCACAGCGAATCATTAAACGTTACTATGTTTAAATTAGAAACGAGATGGGCAACTAAATCACCCTCTGCCACCAGTGAGAAGCGTCTAATATTTACTCTACTTGGATACTAACAGACCGTTCTTCAGGGGTTAAGAGTTTAACCATCAATTGTGGCCATCTTGTCTCTATTGCGGTTTTGTCATCGAAAGACAAAGAGGTATAAGCTTTCAGCCCTCCAAGGGGGATTTGGGAAACAGACAAATATGCTTTTCTAGGAATGTCTTGCTCAATATTCAGTCAGATTTGGTTCAGAAATGTTGCACCACACATGGACATATGTCAAGAGAAGAACAACAGATGCATTCATACTCATGTGTTTCTCATTGCATGTAGTGACCAGCATGCCGACAACTGAAAGGCAGTCTGGAATAGTGTTGCACGATATACCGGTACCAACGGTCTACCGCGGTGCCAAAACGTGACGGTGCTATACTATAAGCTCTATACAACGGTACTAACGCGGAATACGGTACTACCGTTGAACACGACAGGGGGACAATGTTACCTCTGTTCCCAAATTCACTGGTTTCTGCTAATGAGAAGACTGGCTCGCAACACCGTTGTGCAGCTCCCAATTTGTTGACTCGCGCACACATCTCCCCAGTCACTGGCCCGCGACACCGTTGTGGCAGCTCCCAATGTGTTGGCTTGCGCAGTCATGCAACTCCGCAGTCACAATATATTTACGTTATCTGTATGTCTGGGCGCGAGCCAGTCTTGTTCTCAGTAGGCTATGTAATGTCAGAAGCATTCCCTAGCTCCGAGTCTGCACCATCAAATGTAACATTATTGAAGAAACATAACTCTAAAAGTTTAATATGGAACTATTTGGGTAGATAAACAAGGAAACGCTATAGATGATGGCCGTCCGTTGTGCAGGCGATGCGGCAATGCCGTATAGGCAAAAGAAGGCAACACATTAAACTTAATAAAGCATCTAGAATCTCGTCATCCAGACCTTGCACTGGAATACAGACGAGCTAATGAGGTTAAAATAATGTGAGCTAGATTATGTAGGCTGAGACGAATCCAATGATAATCCAATGATATCCACCTCTTGACATTTGGTCATTTGTTCTGGTTTTGACTTTCACAAAAGTGAAAGCTAGATAAAGCATGTTGATGTCACTGCCATCAACCAAAACCCAGTGGCCCTCCGCTGACCTTTACTGGTGGTTGATGATACTATACTTGTGTGTATACATGGCCTATTCAGTAGTTGTTTTAGATATGTGTTTTAAATATTTAATATGAATAATTCATAATATGCATAATATATTTTTACTTACCTACAATGCTTACTTAGCTACTTTTTTTTTTACTTAGCTACAATGTAATGCATTAAATGCATGTTATTAATGCACCACTCGTATAAAGTGATTACACTGTACTGTAATGTACTGTAAATACATTACACGTTCATAAAAATAAAATAAAAATGTAAATGCTGCGGTATCGTGATACTACTTGGTATAGTATCGCAGGTCAAATATTGGTATCGTTACAACACTAGTCTGGAACTAATTCTACAGTGTGTAGTACAGTATGTAAAACACATTGAATTAATTATGCTCTAGCTAGAGATACTTAGACATTCATAATTGATAAGTGTAGATACAGCATATGAATAAAATATTTAGATTTCCGACGCATTTCTATCACACAAAAATATGTCCATTGTATAATTAGATTACATGGATTTAATTCAAAGCATGAGTGGATAGATGTAGAGGATAACCCACTAATTGATGAGTCCTGGTAGTTTCCACGTGCCACCTCTGGTCAGAGAGTGTGAGTGTGTTACTGATTGCAAGGTCTACATCAGAGAGCCCTTTGATCCACAGTGCCCTGCAGGAACGCAATTAAACGTGTGCGCGTGTGTTTGTGTGTGTGTGTGTGTGTGTGTATCTGCGCGTGCATGTGTACCGTATGTGTGCGTGGAAGAGAGAGGGTGTGCTTGCATGTATAAGAACGCTGCATGATAAACACGATTCTGACACAGCTTGAATTATGAATATACTCGCTGTGAAGGAAAGTGCCCTCTACTCCATCTTGCCACCCCCCCCCCACCCCAACTCCCTCCTGTGTTTGCGGGGGCGTCGGCTGCCAGGGGCGAGGAGCAGGAGGAGCGGGACGGAGTGGCGAGAGAGAGAGAGAGAGAGAGAGAGAAGGAGGGAAAGAGAGAGAGGAAGAGAGAGCCTGTCGGAGCAGCCAGGAGTGGGGAACGCGTCGTGGAGAGAAGCGAGGCCCTGTTAACCCCCATTACCCTCCACCAGTGAGGAGAGGAGATTAGCAGAATACCAATGTCCCCCCCCCCCCCCCCCCCCGACCCGCCACGGCTGATTCGCCGCGGTCCCGCAGAGATGCTGACAAAGACCCCGGGCCGGGGGGGGGGCTTAGGGGTGGGTGAACGAAGCGGGGGGTTTGTATGATTCACGGGGAAGAAAAGCAGGTGTTTTCTGAACGCCAAGCACCGCTGCTCACACTGCGCGCCTAACAAGGGCGTAGGTTTGGTTTCAACATTGGTAGGGACCATATAACAGTGTAGCCTGCATACACAATTTTTGCTGGGGACGAGAGGTCAAACCTCTTAAATATTCACATATTTATGAAATTGAATAATACTAATACAATGTTCTTAGTGTATCACATCCTGCCTGCTGCTGCGTCCCTCCACTCTCTCTCAACTTTTGCTGCTGCTGCGTCCCTCCGCTCTCTCTCTCTCTCTCTCTCTCTCTCTCTCTCTCTCTCACTCTCTCGGTTGCTGCTGCGTCCCTCCACTCTTTCTCTCTCGACTGCTGCTGTGTCCCTCCACTCATTCTATCTCTCTCGACTGCTGCTGTGTTTCATGCATAAAAATGATTTGATTACAATTTAGATTTTCATTGGATTTTTAGACTTACATTTAACTCATAAATTGATATATCTGTCCATTAGGGGAGTCACAAAATACCAGACATTTAGTAGGCAATACCAATTATGAAATTCCACAATCCTGGATACCCAATTCGATACCATAGTTGGAAAAAATAAATCCCATGTACTTCAACATACACTACTTTATTTAAAACACCCTCCGGCCAATATAGTGAGAGGAAAATTATGAGATTCCAGTTAGCAAGTATACGTTAGCTAATAACTGTAAGAAAACAGGCTACACAGGGACGGGCTCGTATGAAGAAACAGAAACAGACCTGAGCCCTCATAAAAGTAAAAGCTCACATTCTCTACGCTATGATCGGCTTCCATCATATTCTAAGTCATCTTCTATATCCTCAAAATCTGATAAATATTCAGTCATATTGCACACAATATTCCAGGCACCAACAAACCGATCGTAGCGTAGAGAATGTGAGCTGCGAGTGTAGCCTACAGACAGAGAATAGCCAGTGTGCGCGCTGCTCTGCGCATGCATGCTGGAGCAAGTGGGGAAGCTATATTTTGTTTCTAAAGACATTTCTAAAGATCATATTACAGAGGCATGTGAAAACCACAACAAGCCCTCGCTCTATGGAAGCACAACTAGCGATTCATAAAAACAGATTGTTGAAAACAACCATTTCGCGGCAAAAAATAGATTTTTTTTAGAAGTTCTCAATGCCCCGTCCGCCGCCATTACATGGATATACTTGGCTCGCGATGGATTTTAAATTTCTTCTACAGGCCTCCGAATTACACCAAAGTTATCTCGGTGAGTCAAAGGTCTTATGATATGCCGTAAATAAGGTCCAGGTTGTCAAAAACAAACATTCTCCTTAAATTCTATTATAAAACCCTGGATCATCTAAGCCAGTTACCCAGTGTTGTGCTCCCCTGACTGCAGACAGTCTCAGAATCTCACAGCATCTCCATGTGTGTATTACATGCAACTCTCCCATGTGCATGTGTACCTGGATATGGGAAAATGGATACAGTACAATACGGAACCTCTTGCTGTTAGTCATAATTTTGGTGTATAACGTTTGCACCTGCTAGGGTATTCATAGTCTTGAGAGAGAGAGAGAGAGAGAGAAGGAGAGAGAGAATGAAAGGCCATATGCTGAGAGCGCTATGACTCATCCACGGCATCCTGCAGGGCTCCCTGCAGGGGGTCCTAAACACAGCCTAATTGTTTACAGCTATACGAACAAGCGCAGAACAAACGGATGCCGTCTCGAGGGCTCGGTTTCGGGTGGGATTGGATTGAGTCGTCATGTACAATGTGTGAACCCGCTGACTATCTTATCTAAAGTGCATCTCGGCGTATTCAGTGCCCGACACCTACCATGGTGTAATTGCCTCTGTTTAGGCTTTAGTGATACTGATGTGCGCAGTAAACTTGGTCTGGTGTTGTTTTCAAAACACAGGTGTGGTGGATATGGTTCCTGGCTTGTATTTCTTTCTCCATATTTTATCTGCTGACAGGTCATGTATATATGCCTGACTGTCTCTGTTACCCCGGCTGTTTACACGCCTGTGAGGCCCCAGAAGGTCGCAAACGTCACATCAGAACCGCCGGAGCATCCAGAACCCCATTTCCCTTCTGTCAGTATCGCCTCTGACTGGTGACATAGGACACGGAGACTTCACTCCCATCTTCTCTCTCTCTCTCTCTCTCTCTCTCTCTCTCTCTCTCTCTCTCTCTCTCTCTCTCTCTCTCTTCTCTTTCTTCATCTCCTCTCCTTCGTTCTCTATCTGTTGTCTCTCTCCCTTAATCTCTCTCTCTCTCTCCTCAGCCCCCTATCTGTCCTCATCCCTCTCTCTGTCCTCATCCCTCTCTCTCTCTCTCTCTCTCTCTCCTCGGCCCCCTATCTGTCCTCATCCCTCTTTCAGTTCACCCCCGTCTCTCCTCATCCCCGGGAGCACGGCACGGCACCCCACGGTATCAACACACGCCGGCTTATCGCGGCAGCCTCCAAATTTCCCTGAAGTGGCGTTAGAGAGGAGTAATTACAGGCTGTGGTTAGAGGGGGAGACGGGGGGGGGGGGGGTGGTGGCACACACACCGCGCTGCAGAGTCGGCTACACAGCGGCATCGCCACCAGTGCCGGCGCGGCGACCTCATCGCCAGGCCTCCGTCACGGCCACGCCTTAATTAAGATCTCCTCCAGACTCCGGCTGCAATCACCCGACAGCCCGGGCGTCTCGCGCTCACTGGAGCCCGCGGAAGGAGGGATATGGAAGGAGAGGGGGAAGAGGACAGGAGGGGAGGAGAAGAAGTGAGGGGGAGAAGTTGTAAGGGAGGGGGGGGGGTGAGGAGGAGAGGAAAGAGAAGAGAAAGAGAAAAATTGGTCGTGAGAGGTGGGAGAGATGGATGACGAGAGAGTGGGAGAGAGAGAGAGAGAGAGAGAGATGGGGGGATGATATGGAGGAGGAGAGAGTAAGCGATGTACGGTATGCAGAGGGAGAGAGAGAGAGAAAGAGGTAGATCTCTCTGTCACTAGCCGACACCACCGCTGACAGCCATCAGCGGGCAGCCTTCGTAGATAAAGCCATGCAGACAATGGATGTTCCGGCGTCACCATCTACCTCCTTCTCTCTCCTCTGCCTTTGTAGTCGCTCTATCAACCCCCCTGCTTCCACTCCTACAAATTAGTGTGCTGCATTCAGCCATCACTCAGCAGCGCCCGGGCTGAAAGAAGTGAGAGATAGAGAGAGAGAGAGAGAGGCCAGCAGCACTGCCATCCCTGGAAGTCCATCGACTCCACTCCCTAAGGCCATGGTCACGCTAGTCTGTTGTGTTTTTTATGGATTCGTCGATTTCAATTTCTATGGGAATCATCCGTTGACGGACCACAGATTCTTTTTCCGACTTTGGCCGGATGAAAAAGTTTGGAGGAGCTCGAACGTTTGCGGGACAGACTGAGCTCCGCCAACGAGATCCGTTGTCCGAGTCCGCCGGCGTTCAGAAATCGCACGCACACCCCGTTCCACGCTACAGATCTGAATGGGCCTAAAACACTGACCAACTCACTAGTGTTTGAGCACGGGCTTTTTGTTGTTGTGGTTTTGGATTCGATAAGGGCGTCATCCCGGGAGTTCTAGCGATTTGGCTACCGGCGCCGTGTGAGATGGCGGCGTGCCTCTGCTGAGCCCTAAAGACAAACTCATCATCTCCTTCAGTCCCAATGGAGAGCGAAGCCTCCGTCGTCGTTTTAAGCCAGATGAGGTTCCCGCTGGTCGGTTATGGCGTGGCTGCTCGGCCTGGTCCAGGTGCAGAGCGAGAGTCTCTGGTGCTGCGAGGTGTTCATAGCGGTACCCTCGGTTGTCATCATTCTCTTGGTGTGGATGTACCTCCATGTTTGACTAGAGGATTGAAACTGAGCCTGTTTGTGTGTTTACTTTTGTTTTATTTTGTTTTGATTGTGCAGGATTATGAACTAAACTATAATCACGGCACATAATTAAAATTTCCCAGAGTAGCTCCCCGTGTTGATTTTCACCTCCCTAATAGAATTGTTGCAGAAGTGGTAATAAAAGCAATAATGTGCACAAGTCCCATTTCTTGTAAAGGGAGTGATTATCATAGTTGCTTAAGTAGAAAATTGATTTGCAATTGTGTCGCCGCTTCAATGAATTACCTTCACACTCCCTCATGCACACCTAGAAGGAGAGAGAGAAGGGGAGGGATGAAAGGAGGAGGCTGTGTAATTGCAAATCACAACATTAGTGGCTTCAGTGCTTTCTCATCTTCCCCCTCGTCCCTGGTCATCTTTCCTACCTCTCTCTCTCTCTCTCACCTAGGCCTGCCTCTCTCTCTCTCTCTCTCTCTCTCTCTCTCACCTAGGCCTGCCTCTCACTCTCACCTAGGCCTACCACGCTATCTCACTCTCTCTCTCACCTAGAACTGCAGCTCTGTCTCTCTCACCTAGACCTATTGATGCATCTCACTCTTATCTAGACCTACAGCTCTATCTCTCTCTCACCTACACCTACCGCTCTCTCTCTCTCTCTCTCTCTCTCTCTCTCTCTCTCACCTAGACCTACCATCCTATCTCTCTCTCACCTAGACCTATCATTCTATCTCTCTCTCACCTAGACCTACCATTCTATCTCTCTTTCACCTAGACCTACCATTCTATCTCTCTCTCTCACCTAGACCTACCATTCTATCTCTCTTTCACCTAGACCTACCATTCTATCTCTCTCTCTCACCTAGACCTACCATTCTATCTCTCTTTCACCTAGACCTACCATTCTATCTCTCTCTCTCACCTAGACCTACCATTCTATCTCTCTTTCACCTAGACCTACCATTCTATCTCTCTCTCTCACCTAGACCTACCATTCTATCTCTCTCTCTCACCTAGACCTACCATTCTATCTCTCTTTCACCTAGACCTACCATTCTATCTCTCTCTCTCACCTAGACCTACCATTCTATCTCTCTTTCACCTAGACCTACCATTCTATCTCTCTCTCACCTAGACCTACCATTCTATCTCTCTCTCACCTAGACCTACCATTCTATCTCTCTTTCACCTAGACCTATCACTCTCTCTCTCTCTCTCTCTCAAAATATTAGCATACTACCAATCAAAAATGATTTATAATACAGAAATGTCGACCTTCTGAAAAGTATGTTCAGTAACACTTTATAATAATGATCAGTTATAAGGCATTTATAAAACATTTGTTAATAATGAACTAATCAATCAATCAATCAATCAATCAAAGCTTTATTTATATAGCGCATTTCATACCCAGAGGCAACACAATGCGCTTTACAGAGAACAAGGGAGGTGGGCATACGACCCACTCTCTACATATTCCAGAGGGAAGCAAAAAACAGTAATCACCCGGGGGCCAGATAAGTGAGCTGTAAAAATTCTTCCCTGACCCCTCTCAACAAGGCGATCGAGCAAGCTCCAGGAGTATGTTTGTCTACCGGCTAAGAACATTTATGAAGCAATACATTGCATTGAATTACATTTCAGAGTGAGAGAGGCTAAAAACATCATAGGGGAGAGAATATTCGTAATAATCATAATCATTAACATATCATTTATAAACATGTGTAAATGATTCATAAATGATTTGTAAATATACTAGTTATTATCATTCATTAATTAATGTTAGTTAATATGTAGTAAAACATTTGTAAATTATTTTAAGAATGCCTTATTTATTTGTTTTTGATGTTTATCAAATGATTTAAGTACAAATCATTTGTAGACATTATTGCAACCCAAAACACCGTTATAAACTACTAGTTTATAATGAACTAACCATTAACAAATCATTTATACATGTTTATAAATGAGTCATATATCATTTATAAATACACTAGTTTAACATTCAAAAATGATCTGTAGATGATTTATAACACATCATCAACAGTACTTGTAAATGATTTGTTCAACATTAAATAACACAGTGTTGTGCATATGACATGACACCCCTAACTATCACTGACTGTGGAAACTTCACACGTGGACTTCAAGCAACTTGGACTTTGTGCCTCTCCACTCTTCCTCTAGACTCGGGGACCTTGATTTCCAAATGAAATGCAACATTTACTTTCATCTGAAAAGTGGACTTTGGACCACTGACCAACAGCCCAGTTCTTTTCTCCTTAGCCCCGGTAAGACACTTCTGACGTTGTCTCTGGTTCTGGAGTGGCTGGACACTAGGAATGCGACACTTGTAGCCTAGTTCCTGGGCACGTCTATGTGTGGTGGCTCTTGATGCACTGACTCCTGCCTCAAGGCTTTTATACTTCTGCGTAAACGGACAGCGCCCAGACGCAGAGGCCATCTGCAGCGTTCGCAGAGAAGCCACAGAGACGCGTCGCCCACATCCAGAAAAATGTCACAACGTGACAAGCTACACAGAGTCCGCGGAGGTTTGATTGGACTTCAGTGCACGAGGGCGGGATTTCCGGTCATACATGTCACATGCGTTTTCTTGTAAACAAGCGAGCCCGGCAAATATGGATCAATTTGAGGAGATGCTAGCGGAGCAAGTTTACAAATACCGACACCTGTACGATGCAAGCTCGAAGAACTATAAAAAAAAGAAACAGCTAATTCATGGAGGGAAATCGCTGAGGTACTTAATGCTGATGTGAATGAGTTGCCCAACAAGTGGAAAAACATCTGGGAGGATTTGTAGGAATGAAAAAAAAGATGTCCATGTCCAAAAAGAGCGGCAGTTTAGGGAGGGAGAAGATCCCAGCATTTTACATACTGCTGTCATGGCTGCTGCCTTTCATTAAGCATGGAGAGACGTACAGCAACATGGTCTGCGCAATCGGCCGCCGTACCATGAATGACTAGCGCGGGTGAGGTGACGCACAAAACGTACACACGCGTTCACGCAGATAAAACAAGCTTTAGTCCAGTCCTTGTGAAGCTCCCCCAAGTTCTTGAATCAGCCTTGCTTCTCTCTAAATAATGACATTTTCCACCGTATTCTAATTTTTTGAGATGCACCTGTATGTGTCTCTCTCTCTCAGCTAGACCTACCTCTCTCTCTCTCAGCTAGACCTACCACTCACTCTTTCTTTCACCTAAGCCTACCGCTCGCTCTCTCTCACTCGCTCTCTCTCTCTCTCTCTCTCTCTCTCAGCTAGACCTACCACTCACTCTTTCTTTCACCTAAGCCTACCGCTCTCTCTCTCTCCACCAGTCCTTCACACCTTCCTCCTCTCCCCCTCCTCCTTAGTGGCTCATCATGTGTGTGGTAGCAGGCGCCATCATGTCTGGGAAGGCTCGCGTTTGACATGTCACTTTCACAGCAAATCAAATGTCAGGGGCGTGCTCTGTGGGCGTGGTTTCTGGTCCCACGAGTGTCCTCACTGTGCCCCGATTGGCCGGGGGTGGAAGGGGCCAGCCCCGAGCTGTCTGCCTACAGGAAAGATGTGTCTCAAGCCAGTCAGATTAGTCAGAAGTCGCGTGGGCGGCGAAGTGTTGAGAAGACGTGTGAAAAGGCAAGGCACGCCGCTTAGTCATCATTTAGGCAAACATTCTCTCTCTCTCTCTCTCTCTCTCTCTCATTCCTCCAGCACTCCATCCCTGATCTCTCTACATTGCTATCTCTACAGTTCAAATCATTTGAACCCTACACTTTAATGCGCAATAATTAACAGCAACTCATGCTTTACCTGTAGACACACTCTCTCTCACAGACCTACGTAGATAAGAAGACGCCCCTCACTTTTCCTGGAGTACTTTATTGGAGTAGTTCAGTCTAAATCCAACAGTTTAATAGGAACCACACACCTATTAATCATCAAAATTCACTAGCCTTCCACAGTCTCTCTACCCTGCTGTGTGTGTGTGTGTGTGTGTGTGTGTGTGTGTGTGTGTGTGTGTGTGTGTGTGTGTGTGTGTGTGTGTGTGTGTGTGTGTGTGTGTGTGTGTGCGTGCGTGTGTATGGAACCACTTCAGAGACCTGTTAAACAAGGCTACTAGCTAGCAGGTACTCTACCCCCCTCACGTCTAACCTCTCTCCGTCCGACCAGCTTCACGCGACGCCATTGTTTCCGCACCTGCTGCGGCGCCGTTAATTAGCTACCAACTGGAAAGTATATTCGCCCGGAGAGAGCATGCCATACCAGAAGTAGGACAGCACGAGCCCCAGACACGTTCATGTACCCACAGGTGGGCCAGGTGCGGACCGGAGAGTGTGTACGGTGCCGGAGGCGCTACGGCGTAGCCGCCGTCACGCGCCAGCAAGCAGCCACATCACACCGCGCCGCAGGAAACGGAGGCCTGGGTGACTGCAGGGCATGCTGGGGCAGGCTGCAGTGGTGGATGGGTAATGAGCCCCCTCCGCCGGCGACTCTTCCTTCCCGGGGTCCTCCGGAACACACATTATTATCATACGGTCCCCTCAGTGCGCACACACACACTCTTTCTCTCCGCTGAGACCTACACAGCCTGACACTTACATAATACCCGCTTGCACACACAGGTGGGTTTAGTTCTACAGTATGCGGCGGCGCGTCAAGGCGAGGCTCAAGGGCACAGGAGCAGGGAGCGGTAGCGAACCCTAACCCTCTGGGGACGTCCGAGCCCGGTAAGGTGGCGCTCTCTCTCTCCCCTGCAGTTGTTGTGGCGGTGTCAGGGCTTGCTATGTCACCAAGGCTGACCTACTGTAGCTGTACACACCGTGCACTGTGTTGCAGAGGTAATGGCTGATGACAGAGAACGACTACCCACTGTGCAGGTAGTCATAATCACATTCACGGTCAGCGCGATGACCTGCGACGTCTGTTATTAGATCAGCGTCGTTACAGCTCGCCACACAGGCTTGTTTTTCTGTGGGTTGTTGTTTTCTCACCTACTTATAGTAAGTTAGTAAGTACAGGTTTTATTTGAGCTAACAGTGTTTTCTTGTTTGTGCCACAGGAGAGCCTAACTTGCCCTAGAATCTGGTAATTATTTCCAGCTTCCCCCTGAGCCCCAACAGAAATAAAAAATAAAAAATGAGTCAATCACACTCTCTGCAATGCACACACACACACGCACACACATACACACACACATACATATACCAAACAAGCAGTTACTCACTGCTGCGGAACTAATTGTTTGTAGAATTGATTTCTTATTTAATTACAAGACAGACAAATTAGTTTATACGTGCCACAGCTAGCCACTCAGGGGTAAGAAAAGTGCCTCCAAAATTTCTCAGAGAACAGGAGACATGTAATTTATTTTCAAGGTAGCTGGGTGGCGGGGCTGTGTGTGTGCGTGCGTGTGTGTGTGCGTGCATGTGTGTGTGTTTGGGTCTGTTTATTACAGCTTCCTATTCACACAGCAGGTACAAAGGAGCTATGTTTAGAAAGCGGTTGGCCTGTGTTGTTGCTCGCTGATCCAGGCACCCTGGCTTCTTGCGCGGAAGCACGTCAGAGACCGTACCACACCTACAACTGAGGAAATTCAGAGGGTCCCACCAGATCCGCGGAGCTTCTACTCATCCACGATCGAGAGCATCCTGACTGGGAAGATCATCACCTGGTACAGGAACAGAAGCTCTCAGGATTGCAAAGAGAGTGGCCCGGTCAGCTGAACCTTGGAGAGGCCACTCCCCAACCTCGAGATGCAAGACCAAGGCCAACAGGATCCTGAAAGACCCCAGCCACCCAGGAAATGGACGGTTCTCTCTGCTACGGTCAGGGAAGACTCACATGGGGAGCACAGAGACTCAGGAAGCTTCCCAGCTTCCCGCAAGCCATCCGCCTCCTGAATGACTATAGAAGGGGTACTTATTGTGTTCTGTGTTAATTTGTAAAATTGACATTTTTGTAAATTATACATTTGTAACATTGGAATTTGGAATTGAGTATTAGGGTCTATCTGTAGCATAATCTTGAAGGAATCTTGAAGATCTTGCGCTTGTACACAGAAGCCGTTGTAAGAGAGAGAGAGAGAGAGGTTAAAGGTTAGCTCAGTGATGGTGTTACAATAAAGGACAACAGCCTGAGGTGTTTTGACACGAGAGAAAATGAAACCTCTCTCTCTCTCTCTCTCTCTCTCTCTCTCTCTCTCTCTCTCTCTGACCTTGTGGAGGCCATTTTAACACAGCAGCAAGAGACAACATTGAGTGAATGTGCTATAGGGAAGCCCTCGGCTGCATGCAACAAAGTCCAAGAACAAGATCCTGTTACCACGGTGACACCGGCACGCGAGGCGGGGTGTGAGGTCATCATTAATCCCCGGCGGACTCGCCGCGGTGGCGCCGAGCGGCTCAAGGTTGGGGCACGATACAAGCGCCGAGCCCCGAACATTGACATTCCCTCCTGTACCTCGTCCTCCTCCCTGGACAGGCCTACTGTACATCATTTCTGTCGGAAGCGCCGAGTCATCACATCTGGGCAGGGGAAATGAGATTCACCGGCGAGAAAGGCTGATGATCATCCTTAACCTTCACCTGAGAAACGCGTCCCCTTTGCTAAAATTGGAAGCGGAGGCCTTTTGTTCCCTCGTCAGGGCTGCCTATCTGCCAGTTAAGTGCCGTTGACTTTGAAATGTGTTCCCGGTGGGGTCGTCGGCCTGACACTCGGCTCTCCAGCCTGGCCACTCGGGGGATCGCTCAACGCGCGCCACAGTCACATCCCAAGGACAAAGCGAGTGCCGTTGCGAAGGCGCGGTCCACGTCGCTGGCCTGGACTGCCGTAGACGTGCGAATCGGTGTCCGATGTACGCCGAGTCACTCTGCGTAGCTACGCCTTTTGGAAGAGGGGAGGTCCAGCGGTCGGCTGTGAGTGAACGATGCGAGAAGGGGAGAGAGGTGAAGAGGGAGAGAGAGAGAGAGAGAGGAGAAAGAGGGTATGTGAGTCAGAGGAGACACAGGAAGCGCTTCTCTGGGAGCACAACGCAGTGAGCAGCGCTCCAGCTAAATAAATTATCGCGGGGGCTATTTTTAAGCCAAAGTGTAAATGCAGTAATTCTCGGTGCAGGAGCCACAAATACCCCCCCCCCCCCCCCACAGGAGCACCGGGGAATACAGCTCTCCTCTCTCCACCTGTCTCTCCCTCCTCCTCTCCCCTCGCTCTCTATATCCCTCTCTCTCTCTCTCTCTCTCTCTCTCTCTCTCTCCACCCCTCTGTCAGACACCCTCCCTCCCTCTACCACCCTCCCCGATGTTGTCCCTCTTTCTCTCTTTCTCTCTCTCTCTCTCTCTCTCTCTCCATCTCTGCATGAACAACAACGGCCTCCGATGCCGATGGGGGAGGAGCTCCTCCATTCTTCACACACGCCGGGTCAGTCACGGTGAAAACACATTACCTGCCGACGGCCCCCCGCATGGCCTGTGCGTGCGAGCCGGGGGGCCACGTGGTCAGAGCTGCTCCGCGCCTGCGGCTGGCGCTCCAGGGAAAACGCAGGCGGAGGCGGAGATGACGTCCGGTCCCGGGCACAAAAGAACGCCAGTGGAGATTCTCCATTGAAAGGGGCCCCTCTAGTCCCGGATTAGGCTTAATCTAAATACGGGACACATAATCTGACGTGCACACGCCCTCTGCAGGAGCCAGAGGCCTGCGGTGGGGACAGCTCTGCGCCAATGGGAGAGCGTTCTTCGGCGCGGCCGACCGCGGCGCTTGCTGTTTAGGTATGGGCAGCGCCGAGCCTCTGGTGATGCTGTTTAATAGCACATAATGGGGCGTCGTTAATCACGGACGCGGGGTGAGGTTTTACAAGGTTAATGGCGGCGTGGCGGCGTGCGGCTCCAGGCTCCAGCCCATTCCTCAGGTATTTATCAGTGTCAGGAGAAGCCTGCGCGCTGGGGCCCTGGCCGGCTCACACACTGCTACAGTACAGTACAGCATGTCTCACACACACACACACACACACACACACAAGGGCACTTGTTCTCATACACACACACTCTTACCTCCTCATACACGCAAACACTCACACAAAGGCACGCGCGCACACACACACTCACACACACACACAAGGGCACTTATTCTCATACATACACACTCTTACCTCCTCATACACGCAAACACTCACACAAAGGCACACGCACACACACAAGGACACTTGTTCTCATACACACTTATCTCCTTACAGTATACACACAAATTCACTCAGACACACTCAGGCGCACCCATACACATAAATACGCACACACACACACACACACACAGAGACACTTCTCCAGCTGGCTCCCTAACAAGCATAAGGAGCAGTTTCTGCCAGAGCACCAATGAGATAAAGTACAAGTCATTATTCAGCCGCAACAACAAGCTTGTACTTCAGCTTCTACATCCCGTAAGGTAAAAAACTCTGTCGTTACAAACAGCTCTTCACCCACAACCAATACCTCAGCGTCATCATATTCCTACAACCAAACCATTATCTGCATCTAAACCTGCTACAAAACAATAATTGAGACGACAATTTGCTGAGCTATGTCTCGTGGTTGAGCCTTAATATTCCAGCGAAAACCACACGAGTCAACTGCCTAACTGTTAGCAGCTCTTTAGATGACTGCATGAACGTTTTTACGGTGCTGTCGCGCAGAGGACCGCCAGCATCGACGCTCTCTGCGTCGCCCAACCATCTTCAGACCACCAATGGGGACGCCTCTATTGTCTCTCTCTCTCTTTCTCTCTCTCTCTCTCTCTCTCTCTCTCTCACCCACACAAACACATCAGCCTACAGTATGTGATGAATTGTCTCTTCCATCCCTTCCTATTTTCCTTCATTGTCCGCGTGAGTGGGAGCCCTGGAGGAGGAGAGCGTTCTGCGAAGGAGCTGTTCTTGCATGTCGACATAGTGAAAGAAACCGTTCTAGTGAGCCGCGTAGAACCCCCCCCCCCCCACACACACACACACATGACAAGAACAAGAACACACAGTGCCAAAATCCAAGCGTGGAACCATCACACTGTTCCGCAACAATCACGCCCCCCACCCCACACACACACACACGGACACACTCATTGCCCACTGGCCACAACACACACACACTCACAGCCCAGCACACATGCATGAGCCTACGCTGAACTACCACCCCCCGCAACACACACATACATACAGACACACACACATACAGACACACACACACATGGCCTAGAACACATACTGTACATAAGCTTATGCCGAAGCCCCCGCCAGCACACACACACACAAACACATGCTGTACACACACACACACACACACACACACACTGTACCATCCTTCCTGTGTAACATGGATGTCCGTGGGGGGTTACAAGGAGCTCTGGTGTCGGGTGGCAGGACGATATGCAACACACAGAGCAGCTCCACACCACTCCAGGAACGACAAAGCAGAGAACGTCCTCTCCGACCGACCCTCTCTCCCTCCCTCTCTCCCTCCCTCCCTCCCGCCCTCTCTCTCTCTGTATAAACTCATAGTATTTACTTATCCTCGCCAGGGCTATGCATTGCTGATGAGCAGTTTTTGTTTTGGAGACAAAACTTCCGTCTTTGTTTATAGTTTGCGGAATCGGGGCAGGATAAGAGGGAAGCTAGCTAGCAGCCCCAGAACAGGATGACCTCATTTGAAAACACACTCAGAGACGGGGCGCGACAAGCTCTATCTCTGAGGCACAGACTCTCAAAACAATATCCTAGTGGAAGGAAGTGTGTGTGTGTGTGTGTGTGTGTGTGTGTGTGTGTGTGTGTGGGAATGTTTGTGCCTGTTTTAAAGTCTGTGCGTGTGTGTGTGTGTGTGTGTGTGTGTGTGTGTGTGTGTGTGTGTGTGTGTGTGTGTATATGTGAATGTTTGTGCCTGTATTAAAGTCTGTGTGTGTGTGTGTGTACATGTGAATGTTTGTGCTTGTATTTAAGTATGTGTGTGTGCGTGTGTGCAAACCATACAATATAGTTCAGGCCTGCATAACCGAACAGCTACGGACAGCCAAGGGTCTTTATGTACGAGGTGCAGGAACCAGGTGCGGCGGAACGCTCCACTCACACGAATCCCACAACTCACGCGGTTCGCCGTCGCGTGCCAATCCTCACCGCATCCTGTCCTCCAGGCAGATAGGACCTAGACATCACTCCTTGCCCACATCCTGTGGACGGTGGGGGGGGCGGGGGAGTCTAGAGCGGATCCCCGGTGCGGGCCCCTGTCCCGGCCCCCGCCAGAGCTGGACCGAGTAGAATTAGAACCAATCCGGGCGTCCTCAGAGGTGTGCTCCGATTTAACAAGCGACACCTCCGCCTGACTGCTAATGCACGAGGAAGAGAGGGAGAGACAGAGAGAGAGAGAGAGAGAGAGAGAGAGAGAGGGGGAGGAGAGAGAGGGGGAAGTAGTGTGAGTGTAAGCAGTCTTCTCCAGCTCTCCGCTCCGCTCCTGGGCTTCCCAGGATTGTAAGTACCTGTTTCACACACGGCTCCGTCTGCTAATGTTGCAGAATCACATTCATTATCAGCTCTGGGGGCAAGGGAGGCACGCACACACTGCAAGCTCTGCTGGGCATGTGTGTGTGTGTGTGTGTGGAAATTACTATTCACCGTACATTAATAATAAACATCCTTTCATTGTTTGGGAGGTAAACCAGATGACTGAGCCTGGTAATTGGTTAGCTTAATAACTGCCAATGCAGCCCACCCCCCCCCCCCCACACACACCCATACACACACACCAGTGCACAATGTACCTCAAACTGTCTCTCATATTCACACACACACTACTCACATATCTGGTTTGTATTCACATGCTGTCATGTTTAATTTGCATTTGGTAGATTATAGTAATTAAAGCAAAGAACAGAGTTCAAAGTCACTCCGGTGCTCTATTCCTGTTGTAGTCTTTCCAACGGCAGTGATCACAGTAGTCATTTCCTGCTCCGGCTTTTACTAAACAGTACAGCACTGTTTCCCGTTATCCTAGATAGGCCCTTAAACACATTCTGATTTGCCAATCCGACCGTGCAGAAACATTACATGCAGGAATGTGTGTGTTTCCAGTGTTGGGTTGAGAATGTGAACTGTTCTGTTTATCTTCCTGAGGGCAGAGGGAAAAGCAGCGTCTTGACATTGACAGAAATTGAAAATACAATGTGTGTCATTGAACTGAACCTTGAGGGCTGCTCCTCTGTTCCCAGAATAAGGCCTACCGTAGATAGAATGTGTGTGTGTGTGTGTGTGTGTGTGTGTGTGTGTGTGTGTGTGTGTGTGTGTGTGTGTGTGTGTGTGTGTGTGTGTGTGTGTGTGTGTGTGTGTGTGTGCATGTAGATGTATGTTTGCGAGTGAATGCATTTGTAAGGTGGGTGACTGAGTGAATGTGTTTGCATTGTGTATGTGTTTTTGTGTGTGCGTGTTTTTGTGTGTGCATATGTGTGTGCGTGCATGCGTGTGTGTGAAGACAGAGAGACAGAGAAAACCTTGACTATGTTTGTTCCTGGAGGAGGAGGAGCTGCCTTTATTCACACAGCCTGTGAGACCTTCTACCACAGTAATACAATTCAGCTGCGTGTGGTCCCAGCACAATAAGACATGTGTGTGTGTGTGTGCGTGTGTGTGTGTGTCCTGTCCGACATATTGCTTACATACAGTCACCATAGAAACATCTTGCTGTATTGTGGTGTTTGTCAATCAATAATGAGGTTCATATGGAGGGATTTTGTGTGGGTGTGGTCTCATCAAACCAGGATGACATCCTGCTATTATAAAGTCCCCGCAAGTTTAATGTTGTTTTCACGATTACATGCTGCATGCAGAGTATGTGTTTGATATACGACTGCCTGGGATGAATTAAGGACTACATGTACAGCATAATCTGTGTTGTTTACTTTGATTCTAGTGTACTTGTTTATTTATGCTGGGATGCTTTAGTAGGTTTTGTATTATTCCGAGGGCGCGGCCCTCAGCCTCGTCAGTCACAGCTGACATGGAGCCATGCCAGGGCTCCGCCTTAAATGTCACTTGGCGGCGATCTGCTTAACTCAATCTGCGTCTCGACTCAGTCTGCATCTTTCAGACAGCAGTCTGTGTGTTTGTGTGTGTGTGTGTGTGTGTGTGTGTGTGTGTGTGTGTGTGTGTGTGTGTGTGTGCTCTCCACCTCCCATTGTGTGCCTGAAAGCACTGATGCTCTCTATTGATATACCGCCGCTCCTGCCTTTTTATAATTATGTCTATTCTCTTATTATCCCCCCCCCCCTCTCTCTCTCTCTCTCTCTCTTGTCCGCTCTGTCTCTCTTATCTCCTCCTCTCCTCCATTTTGTTAATTCCCTCCGTTTTTATGCTCCTCTGTCCCGCCGCTCGTTATCTCGCACTTCTGTGTTTTGTTTGATCTCCACTTCTTCATTTCCTCTCTCATTGTCATTTCTGTCCCCTGTGCCACCAACCCCCGGTCCCACTTCCCCTGTCCCTCCTCCTCTTCCTCTTAATCTGACGCTCACTTCCCTTTGCTCTATGCATCTCTCTTTCTTTCTTTCTTTCTTTCCTTCTTATTCTCTTCTTTTTCACCCTCCTCATTCCGTTTCCTCTCACCATTTATCGCTCTTCCTCCCTCTGCCCCCCCCTCTCTTTTCCTCTCTCTCTCTCTCTCTCTCTCTCCTCTCTGCAGCCTCTCTGGAGTGTTCACCGTAGCCACGGCGGTCCAGGACACACCTGCCTACAGGACCCAGAATCCCTCCCACCCCACCTCCTACATCCTGACCCCTGGCTTCGCTGGAGCTGCAGCCCTGGTGCCTGGTGCCCTCCACCCTCCCCCTCCCAATCCTAACCCTGTTGCCACCTCCTAAACCCCTCCCAGTCCTGACCCTGTTCAGTCACTACTCTGACCCCCAGGACTAGTCCAGGTGTTGACCTCTAATGTCCTCTTTTCCCAACTGCCATCTATTACACTCTGACCAATCAGTAGCCTCCAACATCCTTGTCCCTTTGTCCCTAAACCATCCGAACTGTCCCTTCACCCACCCCTCCTTCCCCCCCATAGCAAGGCTTTCAGGATTCCACACTGGCAACAAGCATCAAGAGCCGGACAACCGGTCAACGGACCCCCCCCCTCAGAAGCCACTGTGGAGAAAAACAGTCAACGTTCATCAAAGTCAGAACTGACTCGTCAGTTGTCCCCGACGTCATCCGCTTGTCAAGAAAACCTTCTCGCCATCTGTGAAAGTTTCCAGTGTAGCACTTTAATGTCCGTCTTGTCCGTCTGTCTGTCCTCGTGTGAATTTCCTTCATAAACCACTGAGCCGATGTGTCCTGATCTAAAGATAATGGCCACTGTACAGACATACTGAGCAGGCCTGCATCTCCCATCTCGTCTCCTCTCTGGCTTTCTTGCTCACTCCGTTCTCACTGTATTGTGACTGCAGCAAGAGGGAGACACATTGTCCATTCCTCTCTCTCTCTCTCTCTCTCTCTCTCTCTCTCTCTCTCTCTCTCTCTCTCTCTCTCTCTCTCTGTTGTTTACATTGATTCTGTGCTCTGTCAGTGTTTTGGCTTGCCAGGTGATATGTCTTTGTCCCCCCCCCCTCTCTCTCTTTCTCTCTCTTTCTCTCTCTCTCTCTCTCTCTCTCTCTCTCTCTCTCTCTCTCTCTCTGAGCAGACAGCAAGCTGTCCATGGGAGAGAACTTCACTGTGAATGCAACCAGGTGGGGGGTTAAGAACCTGGAAACCCAAAAGGGACAATATGTGGTAGGGAGAGGGTCTGGCTGCCCAATAGTGTGGCATTAAAGTGACCCATTGACTGAAAAAGAGACTTGTCAACCCGAAATTGGTGATATTGTGGAATATTGAAATGAAATGGCGACCCAGAAGGGTCCAATTATGATGTGCAATGAACTGGTAACGTAATCAGGACAAAGTGTGAGCGTGAAATGACCTGGCAACTGAAGGGGGTCAGGTGTTGTAGAAAGTGAACCTGGCAACGCAAAAGGGCTTGTGAAAGAGTGAAAACGTCAACAAGTGCTTCTATACTGATGAGTAGGACTAAAGGAGAGATCACATACCACACAGAAGACTCTCCCTCTTTCTATCTCTCGCCTCTTCTCTCTCCATTTCTCGCTGCTTGAAAGTATTTTTAGACATGAGATATATTTAAAATAGAGTAGAAAGGATATGTGCGCGCCGTGTGCAAAACGCAAATCATTATGATGTTGTGTGTCTGTCTAGCAGGGAGAAAGTCTGTATTTATCTCAGTCACTGTTGAACTGACTTTTTGCTCTTAATGTGAAATGGCCATTCACTGTTGATACAGCATATGATGCATTTTAACTGTATTTTAAAGCACATTGGGAACTGTCGTGCAGCTGAGTAGTCTGGGCTGTCCTCACCTGTATACCCAGGTGTGTGCTATGAATACCCTGTAGCAAATATGTAAACCAAGCTAGTAAACTGGGGAGATACAGCAGAGTCACTGGGAATTGATGTTCTACCATCACCAGAGTAGCATCCCAACTTCACTTACTGCGAAAAGAAATAGATTAATATCAGGAAAACACAAAATGGCCGCCACATAGAAGATTGAAGTGGTTAACTTGTCCCTTGAGAAACCATCAGGTGTAATGGAATTTAATTGAACACGAGGGCCTCGGGTCTCGTATGTCCATCCATTGATATGAGTAGCAGATGGCCCTGTGTGTGTGTGTGTGTGTGTGTGTGGGTGTGTGTGTGTGTGTGTGTGTGTGTGTGTGTGTGTGTGTGTGTGTGTGTGTGTGTGTGTGTGTGAGAGATATTGATGAAACCTCCAGGGCTGGTCTACCTCTGATGGTCACATGGAAGGAGTCGCCCACTGTTAAACACAAGTGGTTATTTCACGGTTCAGCGGAGAGACGCTGTCTCTGGGGGACCCGTCTCTTGGTCCCCATCTCATACCCCGTCCCCAATCCTATTCCCTGTCCCCTTTCCATCACAACTGGGAGAAATAGTTTTCACTGTCGCCCCCATGGCAGTGTTCCTTCCGATGGCTCAATGAAGTATTGAATTCAGCATACAGGAAATCCTTTTTAAATGCCTTTTTAAATGCAAAATTAGGTCAGAAACCGAATTTGACCACTTGCAAAACCATCGGCTAATGAACAGTAGATTGAATTGAGCTGACTTGAAATGAAATTCGCAGAGTTACAGTAAGTGTATAAATACACTTCTGAAGAATTTCTGCCGGTAGACACCATGTGACAGATCAGATTATTCCCAGCCTGGTGCCGCCAGCTCGCGCTGCCAGCCTTGCCAAGGGGTCCGAGGACTTGTCTGAACTGGCTACCCACAATCCCCTGATCCCTCTTGTTTGTGTGGAAATCTACTCCTTCGTCTGCTCTCCTCCAGCTCACTGTTATATAAGAGAAGCCATTGGGCCACATACAGTAATATGTTATTCCATAAGGCAGATGTCTGCACACAAACTCACACAGAGGTACACGCAAACGCGCACATGCACACACACACAGTTCGCACACACCCGCGCATAAATTACGCACACATACAAAACAGCATACGCACACCGACTCCGTTACAGACATAAGTTAGACGTTTTACAGCAGCAAACGTAGACATTGCACATAGGTCCAAACAATCACAGAGGTGCAAACACTAGAACGCACACACACACACACAAACACACTTGCACAGTCTTCACCTGGATGTGCTACAAATGTCTGGTTTCCTGCCACGGCAGCAGCGTGTTTTGTTTGTGTTGTGGTGACTTGTAACCGGCAGCCATACAGACTCCCCAGAGCCACATGTAAGGTGCCTAACCATCAATATCAATGACAATATCAGTATTTACCATACATATAAATAAACTAATTAACTTATCCGTGTCTGGCTTGCTTTTGTTGTTGAGGACGCGTCCATTGTTTTGCTGTGCCGTTGTCCTTTTGATTTACAGTCGGAAGAGAAGGGGCGTCTCCGTGTTTCGCCTCATTGGGCTCTTTCCGTCAGGAGTGTTCCTGAACAATGTGAATATACAGTACCGCTTTGCATAATGTTTACACACTGACGTGCCCGTCACACTGCGCTGCACGCCTGTGAGGAGGAGGGAGGAGGGAATCGTCTCCCCCAGATGGCTGCGCAGCCAGGGCCCGGTTCTGGAGATGGATGTGGTGGGTAGTGGAGCTGGAGTGGGGGGCTGGGGCTGGTTCCTAGGCATGGGGCCGGGGTTGGGGCCTAGATATAGTCTGGAGGCGGAGCTGGGGGCTGACAACGTGTGTGAAGACGGATGTTGCGGTGGGCGCCTTGCGCAGCACCTCGACCGGCTGACGAGGCCCAGCCCCCCGCCCCCCCCCCCCTCCCCGGGGGATGACAGCACTGTACATCAGAATCGGAAATGACTGAGAGCGGCCTCACACCCGCATACGTCTGCGCAAACGCACATATACATCACACGCGCGAGCACACACACACACACATTTACAAAACAGTGACAGGTGGTGAGAGAATGCACTCGGCTGGTGTCGATGCGAAGACTCACTTCCCGTGGACGGAGTGAGGGAGGAGGTGGGGGGGATGAAGGATGAACAGAGGGAGAGGGATGACACTCACCAGGGCTCAGTCCGTCTCCCCAGAGACCTTTGGGCTGGAGGGATGAAATCTCCCCTGCTCTCCGTCTATCTCACTGTTTCTTGTGGGGTCTATATCCATCTAGCTCTCTCGCCCTCCACTTTTCTCTCCATCCGTCCTCCCGTCTCTTCGTCTTTGTATAGCCCTCTACCTGACTTCCCTCTTTCTCTACTGTCCCCCTATCTTCCTTTCTCTCTCTCTCTCTCTGTGTACGGTATCTCATGTGTTTTATTCTAGTTTTTTCGGTCGGTGATAAAGAGGGAGAAAGAGACACTTTATTAAAGGAATAGTTCAGAATTTTGGCCATAAAGTCTCATTTACTAATTGGCCATTATGTTGTTGATCCATGGAGACCTTTTTCAGCTACGTCCATGCTGGCCTTCTCTGTGGGCATACACATTATGCTAATGCTAGCACAAACTAATGTAACCTGCATCCATTACCCAATCCATTTAAATACTCCACAGTGCCTCTAAAGCAAATATAATATGATTACATCTTATCAGGGTTAATTTGAGTGTTTATACCATAATTTGTATATATTAAATTATATGTAATAATAAAAAAGTCAAACTATTGTTGAATCGTTTACTTGGTGCAGGTCTGTGTTCTCTGTGGAAGTAGTGCCAATTACAACGTATTGGTCCCCACAAAGTAAAGTATTCAACAAAACTTAACATAAATTATGACTTATATTTTATTTGCTTTGGGGGTACTGTCCCTTTTACATGCGTTTTTCCCCTTTGGCTAAGATTCTCTCTCTCTCTCTCTCTCTCTCTCTCTCTCTCTCTCTCTCTCCCTATCACACTAGCATCTTATCTTGTTTGACTTCTTAGTACACAATGTTTGTTTTTAACCAGGGATGTTTTTTTACATGCCGTGTGTCGCAAGTGTTTCTTCCTCTTTCTACATGCAGCTGTACTCAGGTTTTTTTTCCTGATTTCTTTTCTCTCTCCCTTCCCATTTCACCCCTAGTGTTCCCCCTCTCCCTCTCTCTCCCTCTCTCACGTCTCTCCCGCTCTCTCTCGCTCTCTCTCTCTCTCTCTCTTTCTCTCTCTCTCTCTCACCTCTCTCTCCAGTGTGCCTCTGGGTGTAGCTGGGTGTGAAGGTGAGCTGAGTGGGACACTTGATGCTGCTTGTGGTCACAGGGTTCAGTCTTCCTCACGCCAGGTGGTGTGTGTGCGTGTGTGTGTGTGTGTGTGTCACAAGCACCACTCCACCAGTGCCCTCCTTCCACTATTTACAGGAAGGTTATTTACACCCATGCGCTAGGGAAGCACTTGAATAACTGACCTGCTCCACCTGATGGCTTCACCCTTTCTCTCTCTCTCTCTCTCTCTCTCTCTGTCTCTCTCTTCTCCCCCCCCTCTCTCTCTCTCTTTTCCCCCTCTCTCTCCTCTCTGCCTCCACTGTGTTTATCTCCTCTGTCCAGAGCTGATTTGACTGGCCTCTCCACAGGAGTCACAACATGGCTCCTAATTAATCATTACTCTCTCTCCCTCTGTCCCTTTCTCCCTCTCTCCTACTCATTTCAGCTCAAGTTCAAAGTTCATAGTGGTCAAAGTGTGTTGGCATGGGGAACATCTGTTTACAAAACAGAACTAAATACCAGAAACAATAAGATGTAAACATTACACTTTAAAGAAATAGGGCTACCGTAATGTAGTCTTTCTACTGTACCTCTCTTCTCCCTCCCTCTCCCCCCCTTTCTGCTGCTCTCTCTCTCTGTCTCTCCTCTCCCCCTCCTCCCCTCTCCTCCACTCACTGGTAACTGTAACTTTCCAGACAGGTTTTTGCCGACGGATCCAGACAGGCCGTAGTCTCACGCCTCTCTTCTCCAGCAGGAAAGGCTTTTTCCGGTGGACTTCCTGAAGAGCCGTGCGACGCGGGAGCCAAACGAGCGTTGAGGTTCGGCATTTGAGCCCCGGTCGCTTTTCCCAGCATTCCTCCCAGCTCCGTCCCGTCACGGCGGGACACCAAGGGAGAGGCGGGGGTTAGGGTTAGGGTTATTACCACCTTGTTTATGTGTCAGGGAGAGTCAATTATGTCTCTGACAGGGGGAGGGAGAAACATAGGGAGTGTGCGGTTAAGTTTTCTTCCCCGAGGCGTGTGTGTTCGAAAGAGAGTATGTGAAGTGTGTGTGTGTGTGTGTGTGTGTGTGTGTGTGTGTGTGTGTGTGTGTGTGTGTGTGTGTGTGTGTGTGTGTGTGTGTGTGCGTGCGTGCGTGCATGCGTGCGTGTGTATGTATGCGCGTGTGTGTGTGTGTGTTAATGTGCTGGAGCTCCACAGGTAGTGTGAAACAATAACCCACCCCACAAGCACGATCCTCCCCACACACACACCCTACATCCCAACTTCCCCTCCCCCCTTCAGTAAGTGATGGAACAGTCCAAACCAGACACAGTGGGGATCCAGAGCCCAGGGGCCTCCAGCCAGCAGGCGCCACTGAGGACGGAGGGGTGCTGGGAGCGGGCTCGTTAAAAATCCAGCGCTCGGCCCCTAATGATATCCGCTGGCGCTTTCTCTCCCCTCCTCCTTCTCTCCCTCCCCTGTGTACCGCCCCCCATCCTCCCTGGGTAAGGAGTCTTGGACCCGTCTGGTGGAGGGAGTCTGTCACGCCACTCGCTAATGAGGAGCAGCCAGGCTCGGCGTGGCTCAGCCCCTGGCTCCGACTGAGCCTGCATTAACCCCCTCCAGATCCAAGATGGCTGTCCAGTTTCACCAGCGCTGGCTCAGGTCCGTGGGGAAACCGGATCAGAGGAACAGAGATGGGTAGAAAGGGGAGAGATGAGGGAGTGGAGGGCAATCCTCTGCAATGTATCCATGCTTTAGTTGGTTGCGTGTCGGTAGGCTTGTGTGTGTGTGTGTGTGTGTGTGTGTGTGTGTGTGTGTGTGTGTGTGTGTGTGTGTGTGTGTGTGTGTGTGTGTGTGTGTGTGTGTGTCTGTCTGTGTCTGTGTCCTCAGGGCAGGGCCAAAGCTAGGGGTCTTAGGGTGACTGCTTCTCATCCACTCTGTGTACGAGTCAATGCTCATCTGAACATCTAATCCCGACTTCCCGCCCGGATGAGTAAGTATTTGATGTCAGAGACTGAGGGGATTTCCACAGATGACTCGGCTTCAGTAGTGGGCTTCCACAAGTAAGTTCCCTTGTGAAATAACCTTAAAGGTGCAATAGTCAAAATTTTGATGTAGAAAAAAAAAAACTCTAGCAAGCCAATAGTACTAAGACTCCTGATCACTCCCGCCTCCGGACACAGCCTACAGTGTACCGTGCGGTATGTCTTATTCAAGCCCCCAGGGTTCAAACACAAAAGTGAAGGCCTATTGAGCTGCGCCATCTTGGCACTTTTGATAGCGGTCAGTGAATGGAGTGGCTGTATCCAGTTCTATTAATACATCCATGGTCGTAATACACGTGGGGTATGTCGTTATAGCCTACTATTGGCTCAGTCTTCTTAGAGGCGGATACCAAACCAGATAGAGTTTAGAGGACAGGCGAAAAATTGAAATGAATAAATTCAGACAATTTTTTTATTTTTTTTTGGGGGGAGGGGGGAATCAATACCTTTCTAAAAGCTCTGTGGATGTAGGCTATTCTTTCTTCTTTTTTTTTGCTTTTTCAAAATCTTATCTATATGACCTTTAACCCATAAAATCAAAACACGAGCATTACTGTACCTTGTACTACACCTTGCTTGTTTGTCACCCGGCCAATCAGAGTGACAGAACCCCTACTCCCTCCTGCTCATCCCTGGTCTCTTCATCTGTTTTAAGCTATCTGCAGAGATGGTCCACGCCTTCTTGCGCAACCATAGATTGTTGTAATTGGAACAGATCTGTTTTGTGTTCTTGCTTTCCCAGTAACCATTGTGCAACCTGTCTAGTGGAATTATAATCATGAGTGTTTGGTTGTTGTGCTGGCAGGGTTCTGACAGTGCTAACGGTCACGCTGACTTTCCAGTGTGGCTCAATATCAGGAAGCTGTGTCAGTGTGTGAATCATCACTCGTTTACCTGGAAGGGCAGAGAAAGAGAGAAAGGGTGGGTGTGTCGAAACATAGAGATCAGTTGTTGCTTACCTTTGTGTGTGTGTGTGTGTGTGTTTAATCCCAGTGGTCCTGTGCCAGTCAAACACAAGCCGAAATGGCACCACGTTTTCACAGTCGGTGAACAACAGCGATGACACAGTTGGCTGCCTCCTCTCTTAACACCTCAGAATGATCTCAGGCACCGCTCTGCTCCCTAGACAAGTCCAAAAACAACAAGACTGCTCTGAACAATCTCTCAAAGTCCAGTCCCCAGTTGACCAACAAACATACACACATTTTTACTAGTTTTTCTTTAGATTGGCTATCTTCCATATATTCAACACTTTCCCCCTCTGGGATCAATAAAGTAGGCTATCTATCTATCCATCTTTGTATCTAAGTATCTATCTATCTATCTATCAATCTATCTAGAGGGGTATTAAAAGTTGCAGTTGTTAATCTGTGTAAGGCATTTAGTAGAAAATCTAGTTTGTGTGATCTGTGTTGTAGACTCTCTGAAAGTGAATGGAGAATAATAATGGGACCTCTGCGTTTGTCCGTTGTGTTGGTGTGCTGAATTAGAGACCCGCTCGGACACCAGCCTCTTATCCAACGATCAGCCCTCTGTCTCATGTTCTAACGTCACCCCCTCCCCTCTGCCCGGCTCAAATGGGAGATCGCATCACCCTCTCTCCCCACTGCACAATTAATAGCGGCTTTTCTCCCTGCTTAAAACATTAGACTGAAGGAGAGGATCGATGTGTTGATTGATGCCATGTGCCCCAGACTGGGCCCAGGAGGGCTGGGGATTAACGCGCCAGGCGGCCCACTCTGATGTTGTCCGATGGCCCTGCTGCTTTGACAGCGCCGACGACATGCGAGGGCTCATCGTCTATGTGCCTGTGTCGTCTGTGTCTCTGAGCGCGCATGGTGTGTGTGTGTGTGCGTGTGTGTGTGTGTGTGTGTGTGTGTGTGTGTGTGTGCGCGTGTGGAAGGAGGAGGGATCAGTCTGTGAGGCCAGCTGGCAGCCACTGGCTCCTCTGGGTATGGGGATTGGCACCGCCCTGCACTGCGACAGCTGGGACTGGGGTACCGAGCAGGACAGTGCTCGGCCCGTCAGCGTTACCAGCCCTCCCAGACGCACCAGGGTACAGGAGACCGGAGGACAGGAGGAGAGGCGGACCCGGGGCTGGGAAGGACCAATGGCACGGCTGCGCTAGTGATGTCGGCGGTTGATAAGAGCCAATGGGAGAGAGTGACAGGAACAGGTGGGGTCGATAGGGCCAACGGGAGAGTAATTAAGGAGAACATGTGATCAATATCTGACAGCCAGTGGGACGGCGGTAGAAAGAAGCTGGGGGTCAATAAGAGCCAATAGGATAGCTGATAAGAGTCGGAGAGGGACGTGAGGGGCTAATGAGAGCCAATGGGAGATCCAGAGAGGGAACACCAGGGGGTTGATGTCAGCCAATGGGTGATGAGGAGAGGTGATGTAGAACCTGTATGTGGTCTCCTTCTGTCGGCCTCTTTCGCCTCATTTGTCACAACTCCCCTAAAATGGCCGCCTCAGAGGGGAGATGAAAATAGAACCAACAGGAGCATCCAACAATCCTCTCAACCCATTTACCGCCAACATCCCCCAAGTTAATGCTTGTTATTTTATGTCATTCCTCGCTGTTTTATCCACTGAACTAGAACGCAAGCCATTCTTATACTAATAACACTGAGAACAGGGTTTGCATTCGCAAAGTTGTACCCTCAGAGCAGGAATGCTGATCTCGGACCAGATCCCCCTCTGTCAATATAAACCTATTCATTATGACGTTAAAAAAAAGTCTAAACTGATCCCAGATCAGGGCTCTGAAAGACTTTGTGGATGTGGCACTAGTTTTGTGGTCTCAATATTACTGACCCCTATGGAAACATACTTACCGATGTCACTCATGCTAAAACGGAACAGTTCTGTGGTCCCTCTGGACTAGACTAGCTCCCAGTATGAGAGCAGCACGCCCATGCATGAAGGGCAGAGTGCTGCGTCACCTCCCAGGTATGTGGCTGGCTCTCTGGCTGAGCTAGCAGGCAGCTTCAATGTGGGATGCATGCTGTTCTTATTCTAACTTATGGGCCCCGACAGCTCAAACTGCCTCAATATTAAAACCTATTGAATAGGAGATGAAGTGACTATACATAGATCAACTTGTCAAGAGGCGCACACACACACACACACATACACGTATACACACACAAACGCACAATGACACCCATGCATGCTCAGAGAGGCGCTGTATTCAAAGGCACCCACGCACGAAATCACACTTGAGCATACAGTCAAGGACAAAAAACACCACTTCTACTGTCACGTGATTTGAATACAGAAAGTGGCCCATCAAAAGAAAAAGAACTGGAGCAACACGGAATTAAATAAATGTTCATGAATGAAGCACGGTGCAGTGACTGACGCGTTTCGACAAGTGTCTTCTTCAAAGTCAAACAGGTGGCGTGATTAGTCCTGTATTTAAGTCCTCCCACAGGGAAGTTAATTGGAAAGAGGGGAGGGGCAGGGTATCACAACACCAGTAAAACATCCCCTGACGACAGCACCAGTGTACACTAGTGTATACATATAAATACAATACAATAGCATGTCAATATCAAAAAGTTATCCAATTGTCTATACAATTATCAATCGGTTCCAGATTCAGTAAAACTCAGTATCTTAAGAAAAACTTAATAGAAAACCTGAAGATTGGAATATGGACTAAAGGAAGCAGGACAGATTATTTGCTTCATTTAAGCCCAGGGGTTCCACTGTGTTAGGTTCATGGATCCAAAAGCATTCCATTTTCAGTAATCTATTTATTATGTCCCCTCCCCTGGGAGAAGACTACATTTTCTCAATACCCCAGAATTTGGCATGGCAGGTGACCCATGGTTGGCCCGCTGAAATCACGTGGAATTCGTACACATGCATACACACACACACAGTCCACACACACACACACACAGCTTACAGTACCCAGGAGCACACACATGCCTGTCAGTGATGGGAATTCATTACCAGGTCCTGATAATAGTAAGCCGTCTCAATCCGACCTAGCCGTCTATGATACCCGCCCCCCCCCCCCCCCCCGCCAGGGCCCGCCCCCTGACACTGAACCTCCTTCCTTCCACCCGCTGATGAGCTAAGAAAGACACCTGCCCTGCCATCCAACCCCCCACCCCGCAACGCCCCCCCTTACAGCCCCCTAATGAGGGCGGGGAGAGGTAGGTAGCAGGGGGGGGCAGACGGAGGGTGACTGGAGCTCCTGTCATGATTGGCTGCGCCTCCCCTGCCTAACTACCCGGGCTGGGAGAGCTGCGTTAGCGCTCGCCGTGATTAATTACTCTCTTGGCGGCGGGGAGCTCTACTTCTTGCATGTGGGTCACGCTGTACTTACCTGAGGTGACGCCGCCTTGATAGGCCCAGGATGTACTGTGTAACTTCACTTATTTTTAAGTTGTTGTTTTTATTGTAAAACTTTATTTAGTTTTGGTGTTTGTGTAGGTGATTTTTAATGGGCTCGAAAAAGGTGATTTTTAACGGGTGCAGGCCGAACAATGGGGACAGTCTCCATGCCGGCGATATGCTTCGATTTTATGGCAAATTCCCAAGTTCGTCCGTTTGCTTTCTGTTTCGCGCGGGTTTGTTTGTTTTCTTCCCGAAAGGAACGCAGGAAGTCTGCTCACAGGTCAGGGGGTCATTTCCTCCGAACCTCCCACTCTCCAGTAAAAACATTGCGTTTCATGGCTAGTCAACAGGCAGATACGTAGAGGGCAGATGTGTAGCCAGAGAGCCTCTTATAGCGCTCGTCTCCCTGGCTCCTCCTCTCCCTGGCTCTTTCGCGGCGGGCTGCCTCGGCGGCGAGAAAGAATTTGTTCCACATTTCGTACCGTGTCCTCCAGGTCTGTCAGGCCTAGTCAGTGGCTGTCTGAGCTGTCCAGGCAAGCCCCAACTCAGGAGAGGAGAAGGTTTAGAGACAAGACAGAGAGAGAGAGAGAAGGGGGGTGGGGTTTGAGGATCATTATTTGACATATGTACAGCATACGGGTACTATGTACAGTAATGAGATGCTTAGTACTAAATGTTTAAGCTGAAATGATACCGCCCCCCTCCCGCCCCCGCCAGCTGCGGGCTGTTTGGACAGACAGCTGGAGGTGGAGAGTGTGGAATCTCTGGGTCTTTATGGGCCTCCCGTCTGGAGAGCGCCGTCAGAGACGCTGCGCTGAGAGGGCCCGTCTGAGGTGTCCGTGGCTCTGCCCGTGAGCAGTGTGTTACGGTTGTGTGGGTGATGCATGGGATGCTGAAAGGTCTTCATGCATAAGATTACTAGGACACTGAATCCTCAAGGTTTGTGTGTGTGTGCGCGCGCGTGCTTGTGTGCGTGTGTGTGTGTGTGAGAGAGAGAGAGAGAGAGAAAGAGAGTCTGTCTCAGAGGGATAATGCGTGCGTTGCTTCTTTCTTGCTCGTGAGTGTGTCGTGGGATTCGTGTGGAGCGAGATCCTGTACTTATACTGCACAATATG
Organism: Borostomias antarcticus; assembly: GCF_949987555.1. Classification (NCBI taxonomy): domain Eukaryota; kingdom Metazoa; phylum Chordata; class Actinopteri; order Stomiiformes; family Stomiidae; genus Borostomias; species Borostomias antarcticus. The sequence continues at coordinate 5,373,920 of NC_140254.1, forward strand.
CAACTTCTGTTTTTTGAGAAAGGATTCCTACAGTATAAGAGACTGGAGGGTTGAATCGACGCAGTGCCTGCTGAGAATCACAGCCGTTATAGAAGCCTAATGGCTTGAACATATTGCATTTGGTCGTAATGTATACAGCAGAAACCTTGGCTCAGTCTTATTTACCTCAACTGCTCTGTTGAGTTCAGTTCAGTTCAGTTGGGCTCAGTTTAATTTATTAGTACCCGTAGGTACTACAGCCTCACTGTAGCTGCACCTCCACACTGGCTTGCATATTAGTTGAGTGTCAGACCAATATGTTTCCTACCTCGCCTGAGTCGTCAAGTAATAAAAACCTAATAAAATTAAGCAAACAAGCGCGCTGAAGCGACAGCTCTCATGGGAACTTTGTCTTAACCAGTTTCCTCTACTGGTAAATCTTTGATGAGATGGACTTTGGTTGATCAGACGGAATAGTAAACGTTGCTCTAGTTCTGTGGTGTTAGCCCGAGGCAGTGTGTCACTGCCAGATTCACAGTTGATGACTACAGGAACCCTCCCTTTAACGGACAAAATACTCCAACCAGCTTTAAATAAACCTGATTTGCCACCGCAGAGTAGAGCTGCTACCTTCCTACCGCTCCCTCTCTCCTTTTCTCCCTCTCTCTCTCTCTCTCTCTCTCCCTCTCTCTCTCTCTCTCTCTCTCTCCCTCTCTCTCTCCCTCTCTCTCTCTACTCCCACCCACTTCCATTGTCTCCTTTCTCCTATCACACGCCTACGCTGCTTTCATCTCATCCCCCTTTTTTTCATAAACAAATTAGGGAGCAAATGAGGAGGGAGGAGAGAAGAGGGTGATGAGGCATGACAAGGAAGAAGGGAGGAGAGGAGAGATAAAGAGAATGGGCACATAAACAAAGTGAGAGAAGGAGAGAGAGAGAGTATGAGATAAAGAAGAAAGTCTCAATAGCTTGGCCTGGAAAGATGAATGAGTCCAGATGTTGAGCTAGCTTTTTTTTATCATTATTCATCAGGACCCAAGTGACTCAGCAGGAAGCCCAGCAGCAAGTCCCCTGATGCACAGCACACATCAACACAACACAACATTCACCCAAACCACATAGACAACACGGACACAAAGCACACACAAACGCACACAAAACACAGACACGCACTGCATTCCCGTTCAGATCAGACACACAGCCAACGCACTACACACAAGTCAACATAACAACATTCACTCCTTTCAACGCCCCGCCCCAAGACATGGCAGTATTGATGGGGGGACGGCAGCTTTGTTCCTGTGTGACTCTGTCGTGGATCCATACCCGTCTGAAACTGTCTTCTCGTAGACGCCTCCATAGCCTGCAACTGTATCTGACCCTACTAATTACAACGGCCAATCAAAACCACATGAATCAGCAGCAGGGACACAGATGCAAGAACACAGAACATTGCGTGCGTGCGTGCGTGCGTGCGTGCGTGCGTGCGTGCGCGTGCGTGCGTGTGTGCGTGCGTGCGTGTATGCTGCTAATCCAACACGGCTGAGACAGCTGGAGAACACAACATCTAAAGTGAACAAGCAAAGTCAATAGAACACAGGCTGTGTCAGCATTCAGCTCCAGGACTTCAATCGATTGTATACACTGGCAAAATGAACTGAGTGAAAAACAAGGACATACTGTATGAATGAAAAAGGCTTAGTCTAAACCATGTACTAAATTACTCGCCCTTGCTTAATTTGTAAGAATCCATGATATTTCTATTACAGTTTGCGTTTTAAGGGATTACACAGTTCGATAATGGTAGAATTACTTCCAAGTACCATTTAAGTATCTGGGTGATTTTCTCAGGGATTTACTGTAGGAAGCGCCCCCCCCCCCCCCCCCCCAGGATCAGGATCATGCCGCCCCCCTCACCCCCACCCCCTCTCTCTCCCGGAGGATATTGAAGAGATTAAATACTGAATACAACCTAGTCCCAGACTAAACAATATGCCAGTGGAAAAGCTCCAAACTTAATTAGGCTACCTTTACTCTGTAACACTGTAAACGAGTATAAATAAAGGTTTGAAATGAAATTGAAATACTTTATTCATGGTGAGGTCCCACCAAGCATTGTATACTTATTACTTACTGAGCAGATTACAGTCCCCTATTCTGTAAACCACACTAGGTAGCCACTAACCACACTACTTTCTGTATCCACGGTGTATCCACCATTGGCCAGCATAGCCCCTGGTATGACAGCATATTAGGGCTAATGCACATAGCCAGGAGGCTCATGGTCCTCAGCGTCCCATGCTGCTTAGCAAGGAGATGAGAACCAACTGAGCGCTGCATCCATAATGATCCCATTACTGTCAACTCAACTGAACAGCCTGTCCTGTCCATGTCCTGACTTGTCATTTTGACCTTTTCGTCTGCGTCATTTTTTCCCTCTTCCTACGTCAACCCTGACATGGTCTCTCCTTCCAGCCCGCCGGTGGGACCATGAGCAGAACGAGGGCTTTGAAGTAGTTTCGGAGACTTCGGAGAACAAATAACACTGAAGAATAATTAATTTTTCTCTTTTTTCCCTGATGTATTTTACA
>NC_140254.1:5378989-5396489 GCF_949987555.1 Borostomias antarcticus
ATAGATAGATAGAGGATGAATATTTAAAAAGGAGATACATTTATGTTTCCAAATTATCCAAACAAAATCACTGCAGTGGCTTTTTCTTCCGAGGACTATACTCCCACAGAGATCATGCAGAGGAGTTGGTCTTGTACTTCAATACAACTCAGTTCTCTGTTTAGGGGTCACACACTGAGTGTGTGGGGACTGACCTTCATTTGATTTGCTCTCTTTACTTTCACCCCTGGATACACATCCTGGACTGCAGTGTTTTGGTTCCACATGAGGGTGTGTTGGGGCTAGGCAGTTGGGTTCTTTGGCTCTGTATGTGTGGTGCCTTCGTGATTACAACGCACGCACACACACACACACACACACTCTCTCTCTCTCTCTCGCACACACACACACACACCTAAAAACATTCATACCCACCCACAGACCCACACATTACCGACAGACCGACACTCACACATAGAAAAACACACACCCACATACACAGACACGCACACACACATCTTCTGTCAGGCCGTTCCAGGAGCATGGCTTGTTACATCATCCTGAGGGGAGTTTATCAGTGCCTGATCTGCTGCGGCTGGAAGACTGTCAAAGGCTGTTTTGTCTTCTGTCCGCCCAGAACTCCCTGAACCTGGATTACCTTTCAGCCTCGGATACTCCTTCACGCCGTCCAAAATGTGCGGCCTTCATCACGGACGGCCTGCCATCGCAGCGAGGAAGTGCTTTACAGACAGCTAATTCAGCCAGGGCAAGACAAGCAGCGCTCCAGATGGTCCAGCCCTTCCTTGACGTGCGCATGACAGCTCGAAGAAAGAAAGCACACAGGAAGAATGGCTGGGCGGTAGGTAGCCCAGTGGTTACAGAGCATCTGACTAGTGATAAAAAAGTTTCTGGTTCGAGGCCAGGCCACATCAGCAGTTGTGCCCTTGGAGCACAAGGTACTTAACCCCAACGCTAGCTCAAAACATTGTCAACTCGCTTTGGATAAAAGCCTCTGCTTAGCTGAGTCGGTGATAGAGGCGGTGATATTAAATGGGTAATGTGTAATTGTTCAGTGACGAATGGAAATGTTGATGGCTGCCAACGAGTGCGCCAAGATCCTCTGTAGATCCCTCGCCTCCTCATCAGAACACACTGTAGCAGACCTCCTCCTCCTCCACGTCCACCTCCTCATCAGGGCACACTGTAGCAGACAGCCTGCGGGGAGGGATCTAGTCTTCTCCTCCGGTGGCTCAGAGGACAAGGAGAGGGCCGAGGAGATGAGGAAGGAAGGTGTAAGGGCAGAGGAGAGGAACAGGGATAATGCGAGACATGGAAGTACGGAGTTTTGAGATCCAGCCCTGTGTTCCGCCCGGGCGCAGTGTAGAGCTGGCAAACCCTGAGCTCCTGGCGCCACTCCCAGCCCGCCCCTCTCCTCCACTACCACTAATTAGACGCCCCCCCCCCTCCCTTGACTAATTGGCCGATAAAAAATGAGGATGGCCTCTTCACCCAGTCTGAGTGTTGTGCCACAAAATGGCAGCTGTGTGGATTGTAGAGGCTTATGAGGCGTGATGACACCCAGACAGGGAGGCCTGGAGTTATTAATCTCTGTCATTAGGCCCCCGGGTAACTTATTGGGCGGGACAAGGTGAGGACTTGTTGACTTCCTTGTCTCCTCACCTGCCCGGCGGTTTCACATCTGCATGCTAATTTCAGTAACAGTTGCAGACCTGCACTTCCACCCACTCTTGGCTATAATGATTCTCCTCTTCTGCATGTGGACAAATGTACCCACAGGGGTAGGCCTATCAAGTCAGAAATACTGCAATTTAATTTATTCAGTCGAGAGCAATTGATTTTTGTTTATACTGCCACACAAGCCTGTTCAACTAGCTCTTTATGACTGAATTCTATTTAAAATGGGCTACAGTGATTCTCATATATTTCTGTTCTCAGACAGGCTTACTTTTCTTTGCCCCTAAAAAGTAACTAGAATAAATATATCATTTTGGTGTCGGGGAGATTTCAGTTGAAGCTGTGTAGCTGAAGACACCTTAGTGGTCATCATACAGTTTTAAAACAGCTATTACATGCCTATAAACTATTTATTTCGCTATTTTTGTAAGGAAGGCTGTGTTAGAGAGCTCTGGTTGTGAATGGGTGCATTTATAAGCACCGCCTCTTCCGGCCTCAGAAGAGACCAATGAGCGGCGCCGATACACACTGATGGGACGTCGCGTCAGCTGCCATCGTGTCGGGATTGGAATGTTACAGAGTAACAATCGGAACAACTGAGCATTTGGTAATTGGACACTAGGATCAAGGAATTCCTCCGTTTCAACATTTTCAATGTATCGGAGAAGTCACAATATAGCTGCGCGTTCTGACTAAGGCTGTTGTGCCGATTTCTGATTTTCTCTCAGGCCCTATCTTCAACGATGAGATTATTTTATTCTTGCGCGTGTGGGGATCTATCGGGAGGTTATAAATAAGAGAAATGCAGGGATTCGTGCGGCTACAGTTGTACTGATGAACTGCTCCTGCTCTGCGAAGCTCTCCGCTCTCCCCACCAATGGAACCATGGAGTGATAAAGCGCGAAGAACCATTCCAATTTACTCCGAGACATCTGGATAACAACGTCTCCACACCGACGGCTTTCTACTCCGGTCAACCACTTTACATCCATACCGTGGGGTACCTATTTAGTGTTCGCCGAGGCAGAGAGACTCATGAACCTCTCTGCTTGTACTCTACGGGGGAGAGTTTCTATTGAGAGCTTTCGGACCGCTATTACAGACTGATCTACCCGAGCGCATTTTCCATTTGAATAGGCTACGGACGGACGGAATAAAGCGCAGAGGGACAGAGAGCTTGTATCTGATTTGTGTATAGTTGGAGAGATCACGCAGAAGGTAAGCTATAGCTACGCAACCTCTGAATTGTGAAATGGTCAAAGATAGACGGGGGAGCGAGCAAATACATGTAAAATCGCCCACATGCGCTGGATCAATCGCTGGATAGGGGAACGGAATACGAAGACGGGGAAAGACGCGAGTTCGAAATCCTTGCAGGCTGGAAGATGGCGGAGCGGTGTAGTTGGAGGTGGTGAGAGCCTAACTTTGGGCCACTTTAAATTTATTTGTAAACAACTTGACCCTATTCGTAGGACACATGCAGGCCAAAAAACGATATTTAATCCTGCTCTCCGCCGGTGCATGTCTAGTTCTACTGTTCTATTTTGGAGGGGTCCAACTTCCAGCCACGGGCAGGAACCGGCATGACCGCAGCCGCAATGGATATCGCCCTGATCAGCCGTGGCCACACTTCTCCGACCCGTTACAACCTTTCCTGCCGTGGGATCAAACGGACACAGAGGAGTACAACATTCACATATCGCCCAGGCAGAAGAGGGACGTTAACACAAGTGTTTACAAAGGCAAACGATGCCGCATGGATTCGTGCTTTGATTTCTCTCAATGTAAAAAGAACGGTTTCAAAGTGTACGTCTACCCCCAGCAGAAGGGGGAGAAAATCTCAGAAAGTTACCAGAATATTTTATCGACCATAGAGGGGTCCAGGTTCTACACATCTGACCCGGGACAGGCTTGTCTGTTCGTCCTGAGCTTGGACACTCTGGACCGGGACCAGCTCTCACCACAGTACGTGCACAATCTCAAAACTAAGGTCCAGAACCTGCCCCTGTGGAACAACGGTAGAAACCACCTCATATTTAACCTCTACTCGGGGACATGGCCGGACTACACGGAAGACCTTGGCTTCGACATAGGACAGGCTATGCTGGCGAAAGCCAGCATCAGCACCGAGAACTTCAGACCCAACTTCGACGTGTCCATCCCCCTGTTTTCAAAGGAGCACCCGCGGACCGGCGGAGAGAGGGGCTTCCTTAAGTACAACTCAATTCCACCTTTCAGGAAGTATGTGCTGGTGTTTAAGGGGAAGCGGTACCTGACAGGTATCGGTTCAGACACGAGGAATGCCTTATACCATGTCCATAATGCGGAAGACGTGGTGCTCCTCACGACCTGCAAGCACGGCAAGGACTGGCAGAAGCACAAGGACGCGCGCTGTGACCGAGACAACGCGGAGTATGACAAGTGAGTCGTGACTCATTTGGGTCACTCAAACTTTGTGTAAAAAGTTGTTTTGTGCATTTGTGATGTCAGCTTAGAAGTGTTACAGTATGTCCTGACATATTAGTATCGACGTGGTAGGCTACTCTCCCAAAATAAGAGCCCCGGGCCTCCTCCACGGCCTCCTCCACGGTGTCCATGGAGGCGGTTATCAGCTTTGCGTGCAGATTGTGAACTCGTTTCAAAGCTCTCGGTGACTGAATTGGGCTCTGATCCCTCTCTCCTAACCCCGCTCTCTTTCAAGCGTGAACGGAGAGCACTCTCCTGCCAGTCAATTACCTACGGGTTTACGTAAATCAGCCCGGTCAACCCCCCCCCCCTCCTCACGGAGGAATTCAGCCCACTTCACACAGATATTGCAGCCGAACGAGGATGCGCACGGACATGTTTGATTTGCTTTATAGGCCTACTTACTTGGTGGTGATTGAGCTCGCCATGAATATGGACTGGTCTTATGGTAGCCTACCGCTCCAAGCTTGTGGCCATACCGTCATACCGTCAAGTTCGAAACTGACGGCGAAAAATCAGTTGCATCCACTCGAAATAAGGTATGAGTATGGTATTAAGTTATACCAAACTCAAAATTAACATGGAAATATTAATTCGCCATTAATGTGAGAAGATGCCGGATTCATTAATGGTGAATTATATTATGATGACACGCAGTTTGGCAACGAGACAGTTTTCATGCCGAGTCAAACTGCGAAGACCTCCGTTCATGTCAGGGCGTGGAGGTACTTGTCAGTCCAAACCCACTCAGTATTGTCATGTTTGATACAGAGCTTGGTCCGTCAGTCAGTTTACACAGAGCTCTGCCAAGTTCAGTTCCTTCCCAGTGAGTGACAGGTGAGCTTGATTTGGGCAGGGCTGTGTCTACTTTAGGATTCAATACTGTAAATCCTCGGTAAACTTCGAGGCAGGGTGAGGACCCAGCCCAGCCATTCCTCACACTGTTATCGATGATGAGTGTAAAGGGATGACGAATGCATTAAACATGTGCCATGTCCTGTCAATCAGTGGTTCGGAGAAGTGAGTGGGCAGGTCCGGGAAGCTTTGATCAGATAAGGGTTGAATATCAAAGTCTGTTTTTGGTTCCACCTGTACACTTCCTTGGTCTCACAGGGTGTTGAATGAGAAAGGGGAATGTGCGTGGCTCTGCGTTTAGAGAGTGAGGACGCGAGTAGGGATGCAAGGGATTAAGGAAAGACACTTGAGATTCACCCATGGGTTGGGAGAAAGTCATCCCCAATGAACTTGAATTGAACTAGCACCCGCTGACTTGAACACTATGGAGGACAGACACACACACACACACACATACACGCACAGGCATCCAATGCAAATATGCTGCTTCAACATCCCCACAAGTGAGTGCTTGTCCATTTGCCATCCTCCCTCTATCTCCCCCTGCAATCTGCTCTCTCTCTCTCTCTCTCTCTCTCTCTCTCTCTCTCTCTCTCTCTCTGCTGAGATGGCATGCCTTTGGCTTGGTGTCACCTGGAGAGATGTGTCATCCATTATCTGACATTCCAGTCATCCCTGGAGTCTGGTCAGCTCCCCCCCCCCCCCCCCCCCCCCTTCACTCCCTTCCCCTCGTCTTCTCTCATCTCCCTCCTCTCCCCCCTTCCTCTTCTCCCCCTCCTCCTCTCCTCTCCCCTCAAGCCCCCTCTTCTCCTCCCCCCCTCTCCTCTCCCTCCCCCTCTCCTGTGTAGGGAGAAAGCAATTAGATGGCTGCTGGAAGTACAAGAGAAACCAAGTGGTTGTTTGTCCCAGTACCACATCGGCAAGCAGATTCAATTCCTCCTATTGGTCGCACTGCTATAAATCACGTCGCTCCTAATGCCTGTCACCGCGTTAGGCCACTCCCGCTCGGACGTCAACATGGCGTCACCGTAGGCCCGTGGCCACGGTAGGAAGCAGGAAATGGGACATCTGAGGACGTGACAGTCGCAGCGCCGACCAGGGCGCCGCGTGGCGTTGAGCCCGTATCTCTCTGGCCTGCCTAACGGGAGTTTGGCGAGCGGGCTCCCTCTCCAGTCGACATGCTGGTCTCGCTCCCGGCTCGCTGCGAGCTGCCCAGCGCACGCCAGCGGCATGAATGATCCCCCCCATCTAATACTTAACCAGCGCCGGCCGTTCGTATTGACTTAGTACTTTAGCTACTTTGGCCGGCCACTTTGCCAGCGAACGCTACTCAAGGTCACCCCAGGGACTCATCCTACGAGTGTTTGTGTTTGTGTGTGTGTGTGTGTGTGTGTGAGAGAGAGAGAGAGAGAGATTGTGCGTGGGTCTGTTTGTGTGTGAGAGAGAAAGAGAGAGTACAGTATCCCTTTCTCATTTGAAAGGCCCGGCTGCAATAACAGGAAAGCAATGCTGCATTTCTGCAACTGTGTCATCAGCAGGAATTTTACCACTTGAGAAAATCCTCTTGAAAGCGAGAGGTGGGGACCTGCCACTCTCTTTCTCTCTCTCTCTCTCTCTCTCTCTCTCTCTCCCTCCTTCCTCTCCCTATCAGAGGGATATGGAAACAGTGATGTGGTTTGACTAAGGAGAAGATGGCTCTCGGCCATATTTCCATCTCCCTCTCCTCAGAGCTCTGAGGCAGTTGACATTCTGTTGACACAGCGCCATATATTGGAGACCAAATAACGTGGACGGGCAAACAGAACTCCTCTCCATCTTGTCGCTTCTAAAAACACTATTACGCATACCTTTCCCCATTGTCAACAACTGGCCACTATCGGGGTGAAGATATCGGAGTGTGTCTAAGAGGTGGTGGTAGAATGAGAGATTAACACAAACTAGTCACTTGTGGTCGTGCGGGGCGATGTCACACTCCCTGGGATCCCGTTGTTTGTTTTCTGTAGTCAGATTAATAATTCATGAATTATTCATAAAGGTCATCTCACTTAAACAAAGCAGTGGTCCATGATAGCGTGAATATGCTAATGACGAAAGGTAATTAGCTGGAATGCCGTTTGGCTTAATTAGCGTTGTTTTTCGGTGCGTGTGTGTGTGTGTGAGGCGTCGTGCCCTGCGGTTGTTTTTATCAGTGAATCAATCCCAGTTTAAATCCCCTTTTAATCAATTTGAGAACTAAACTGTTGCTGCGTCTCTCTCTTTTAAATTCTAATTGAGACGAGAAGGATTCAGGGACTTCTTGATTTAACTCCACGGTGTTCTGTCGCCTTGCTATGCCAACAGTGGTTAGTTTGTGTGTGTGTGTGTGTGTGTGTGTGTGTGTGTTAGTCTCAACCCCTGGCCTGAAGTATTGTCTGCTCTCTCCTGATCTGTTAATGTCTTTTGTCACTTCCTTTCGGTGTGTGTATGCGTTTCTGAATGAATGCCTGTGTGAGTATGAGCGTCTGTGCATGTGTTTGTTTGTGTGTGTGTGTGTGAGTGCCCGTGTGTGTGTGTGTGTGTGTGTTGGTGTGGAGGGGGGTCGTGACCCGGCTGTCTGTCCATGCCTGAGTGAAGAAGGCGAGGCTCTACGTGGTGACCCACATTCACAGGGGGATTACCATGGCGATGTGGCCCCTTTGCCAGGAGAGAGAGAGAGAGAGAGAGGGAGGAACTGGAGCGAACGAGTGAGAGAGAGAAGAGGACAAGAGATCTGGGGTCCGGTCAGTCCGTACTCACAGAGAGGCGCGGTCCGGTCACTGCGTCCGCTCCCGAATGCCCATCCAGCCCGGCTGGTTGGTTGGTGGAGAGTAGGGATGAGACGGTATGGATTTTTGCATTACGGTACGGTACGGTATCTAGTTACACGGTACGGTTTACGGTATTTCACAGTATACGGCATTTCACCTCCCCAACACACATAAAAAAAACAAGTATTTACTATTTATTATATATTAATAGCAAGCTTATGTTAAATTACAAAATTAACTGTTGCAAGCAACTTGAAATGTGAAGTTTCAGCAGCACATTATTGTGTAATACCTATATATATATATATATATCTCTGCCGCCCGCTGCGTGCGGCCGCCGGAGGCGCAGCTAAGCTCGGCTCGTACACCTCCCTGGACGTCGGGCGCCCTTTGGGCTTTCACGCACCCGCCACTGTTAATAACAACTCTAGCGGTCGGAATTATTACCAGCCCCATCGATTGTACACCAGTTTCACAGAGAAACGGCGTCCGCAGAGTCTGACTGTAATTGGCTGAAATTAGCTACCCCTCCCCCCCACCCACCCCCGATCCCCCGGTCCGCCGAGGAGAAAGCTGTGGGTTGCCGCGGTGATGAAATTGATGGCGTGTAAAAAGCCACGTCCTGTATTCGGCCCAGACGGCCCCTCTCCTGGGGGAGTCAGCTCTCTGGTTTTCTCACTCTTGTCATTCTGCTCTCCACTCCGCTGTGTGTGTTTGTGTGTGTGTTTGTGTGTGTGTGTGTGTGTGTGTGTGTGTAGGAGAGCAAGAGAGAGGGAGAGTCTGATGTGTGTGTGTGTGTGTGTGACTGACTGACTGTGTGTAAGCACTGCATGTGTGCAGTGTGTGTGTGTGTGTGTGGGGGGGGGGGGTGGTGTTAAGCCCCCCTCCCCAGCCCTCTCTCATGACCGCGGGACCGTGGCCAGAAACGCTGGTCTGGTCACTGTAGGGACCCCAGGGTGCAGAGGCCCCTGAAGAGCACACTAACGTCCTGCTTCCTGGGGCCTCCAGCACAGACCAGCTTCCTGTGTGTGTGTGTGTGTGTGTGTATTAGGGCATATGGGGGTGGAGGTGGGGGGGGTGGTAGGTTTGTAGGTTTACAGCTCCCCAGGTCGGCTCTTTGAGGCCCCTGGAGTGTTTTAACGACGCCTCAGGCGGCTACTTCATTAGGACACGGCGGTCGTTTGCATCAGCCTTCGTCCTCCACACACACACACACACACACACACACACACACACACACACCCACCAACCCCCTTCTTCACTCCTAACCCCCCAGACGAGAGCGAAAACAAACACCTCTCTCTGCTGTGTGGATACTCAAACAGTCATCTGCCGGAGAGAGAGGGGGATGCTGGGGCAATGGTGCAGAGGTGGGGGTGGGGGGGGTCTGTTAAAAAAAGCATTATGTCACTGGAGAATGTGTGTGTGTGTGTGTGTGTGTGTGTGTGTGTGTGTGTGTGTGTGTGTGTGTGTGTGTGTGTGTGTGTGTGTGTGTGTGTGTGCGGGGCGTGCCGCGGAGAGTGCGTTGGCCTGGTGTCGACAGAAAGAGGGTTTTGTTGGAGTGGAGGAGGCAGAGGGAAAAGGGGCTCGTGCTTTACGGCTCAGTTTGACTTCCCTCCAGAGGGCGAGGAGAGGAGAGGAGAGGAGAGGAGAGGAGAGGAGAGGAGAGGAGAGGAGAGGAGAGGAGAGGAGAGGAGAGGAGAGGAGAGGAGAGGAGAGGAGAGGAGAGGGCACCGGAGGAAAGGGGAGGAGAGGAGAGGGAGGCCAGGCTGCCCCCCCCCCCCCCCTCCCCGGGCACTCCGAGGGGCCCTATTGTGCCAGAGTTTGATCTGGTGCTTTAACCGCTGTTGCCTTGTTGACACCCCCCCCCCCCCCCCCCCCCCCCCCAATGACCCCCCTTGCACCCTAAACTCACACACACCCACAGTACACACTTACTCACCCTGGAGGGTCTGAACCTCTCCACCCCCATGCCCCTCTTGAGTTATGTGTGCATACGCGCACGATGGGAGAACATTGCATTAGTTTGGTAGTTTATTATCGGGGCGGCCTGTTCTTGATTTTGTCTCCGGGTTTTCTCCTCTGTTTGGTCACGACTTCTTTCAGGGCCTCGTTTTTAAGTGAGGGAGGAGAGGGGAGTTTGAGAGGGAGGAGAGGAGTTTGAGCTGCTAGAGGGGAATGTGGGACAAAGTGCAGCTGGTGGTGGTACTGTTGGAGAGTGAGAATACGCCCACTTTCTTTCTCTCTCTCTCTGCCCCCCCCCCCCCCTCCCCTTACTTACCCGTTTAAAAAGAGGACAGATTCAAAGCAGGCCTTTTAAAATGATTTTAAAGAGCTTAATCCACACCATACATATGGAAAGTTTCTGGTTCTCGGGAGAGGTATGAAACACTGAGCCAGCTGCCGTGGCACGGGGCCAGCGTTGCTCCACACATGGAAACGTTGCCGGAATGAGAGCGCTCCTTCCATCTTGGATCCTTTGTTGAAATCACCGCACTGTTCCGTGCACTTTCAGCGCATGAGTCAGCGCGGCGGCGGGGGGGGTGGGAGAAAAGAGGAGAAAATAAGTTGACGACCGACTCAAGTTTGCAGCGAGCCCAGCTTTCTCTGAGACCCTCTGAGTTTGCGTGGTTGTCACAGAGCTGAGGGATCGAGGTAACATTTTCAGCGGCTGTATATATGACATACATACATATATATATATATATATATATATATACACACACACACGCCTCGCCTACCCAGGCGTCGATGCCAGTGGTAGGAGGATGAGGAGAGAGAGAGAGGGAGGGAGAGGAGAGGGAGGGAGGGAGAGGAGAGAGAAGGAGAGGAGGGAGAGGGATGGAGGGAGGGAGAGGGAGGGAGAGAGAGGGAGGGAGAGAGGGAGGGAGAGAAGGAGAGGAGAGAGGGATGGAGGGAGGGAGAGGGAGAGAGAGGGAGGGAGAGGAGAGAGAGAGAAGGGGGAGGGAGGGAGGGAGGGAGAGGAGAGGGAGGGAGAGGAGAGAGAAGGAGAGGAGGGAGAGGGATGGAGGGAGGGAGAGGGAGGGAGAGAGAGGGAGGGAGAGGAGAGAGAGAGAAGGAGAGGAGGGAGAGGGATGGAGGGAGGGAGAGAGAGGGAGGGAGAGGAGAGAGAGAAGGAGAGGAGGGAGAGGAGAGAGAGGTGGAAAGTGGAGAGAGCATAGCTGTCAGGGAGCTCTGTGTTGCGCTCCGACATGCTGAACAGAACTTATTTTTCCGGAGAACTTGAAGCGCTCATTTCCCGAGAAAGTTCTGACACAACAGTTCTTTGTTTTCAAAGCATCTGCCTCTTGTTTGCCTTGCCGCTCACTCGCTCGCTAGACGGAGCGCCATTTCTCTCCAAGGTGGATGGGGTGGTGGGCGTTGGCAAGCGAGCGTTGGAGGGCCAATGTAAGAGCGCTAGCCTGGGGTCAAGAGGAGCAGAGCTATCTTTGATTGGTGGGACCGAGGAGGAGGAGAGCAGGAGGTTGAAGCGGTCATCTGCGGGTTGCCAGGTTTGGGGATCAGGCCTGCTTTTTGGCATGAGACCTGTGCTAGCAGTACTCACTCCTGTGACCATGGCTCTCTTTTTTACTCTCTCACTCTTTCTTTTTCTCTCTCTCTCTCTCTTTCACGTTCTGTTAATCTTTCTCTCCTCAATCCCCCACTCCCCCTCTCTCTCTTTCTCTCTCACATGTTCTATTCATTTTTCTTCCCCCTTCTCTCTCTCTTTCTGTCCTGTGCCATTGGTGAAGTTCTCCCCACATCTTGCCTTAACTGTGTGTACGTGTGTGTGTGTGTGTTTCTGTTTCACATGTTCTCCTGTGTGTACGTGTGTGTTTCTGTTTCACATGCTCTCCTGTGTGTACGTGTGTGTGTGTTTCTGTTTCACATGCTCTCCTGTGTGTACGTGTGTGTGTGTTTCTGTTTCACATGCTCTCCTGTGTGTACGTGTGTGTGTGTTTCTGTTTCACATGCTCTCCTGTGTGTACGTGTGTGTGTTTCTGTTTCACATGCTCTCCTGTGTGTACGTGTGTGTGTGTTTCTGTTTCACATGCTCTCCTGTGTGTACGTGTGTGTGTGTGTTTCTGTATCAAATGCTCTCCTGTGTGTACGTGTGTGTGTGTTTCTGTTTCACATGCTCTCCTGTGTGTACGTGTGTGTGTGTGTTTCTGTTTCACATGCTCTCCTGTGTGTACGTGTGTGTGTTTCTGTTTCACATGCTCTCCTGTGTGTACGTGTGTGTGTGTGTTTCTGTTTCACATGCTCTCCTGTGTGTACGTGTGTGTGTGTTTCTGTTTCACATGCTCTCCTGTGTGTACGTGTGTGTGTGTGTTTCTGTATCAAATGCTCTCCTGTGTGTACGTGTGTGTGTGTTTCTGTTTCACATGCTCTCCTGTGTGAACGTGTGTGTGTGTTTCTGTTTCACATGCTCTCCTGTGTGTACGTGTGTGTGTCTTTCTGTTTCACATGCTCTCCTGTGTGTACGTGTGTGTGTTTGTCTTTCACTTACTCTCCCTGTGGGTTGGCAGGCGGAGCGTTTGTATATCCCAAAGCTCTCCCTCTCACTGACGTCTGTCTGTACCACATCGGGAAGGGAGCAGTTAGGCCAGTAGATCATACTGAATGTGAGTTTGGCCCTTAACCCGGGGTGGTTTGATGTGTGGGGTTTGATGTATATTCAACGCCAAGTGTGCTATTGAGGTGAGAGGTCGCACCCCCCCCCCCCCCCCCCCCGCCTCCTTCAACTGTGTGTGTGTGTGTGCGCGTGTGTGCATTAGAAAGCCTGTGTTTTTGTCTGTGGACACTGTGTCTGTGTGTGTGTGTTTGTTTGGAGGTCCAGAGCTCCCGGGGTGTCTGGTGACCCGCGGCGGGGATGCGCTCCCCCGGCTACATGGCCGTCTATAAACACACGCTCTCTCTCTGCGGACGGAGAGAGGGGGGGGGGGGGGGGAGGAAGCAGCCGGCTCCCACGAACCCGCGTCTGGATATGCTGGCTATGTTTGCACTGCAGTCTCAAAACTGCGCCTTGGGAAGGTGATGTCGTTATAGACAGTGTGTGCCAGCTGTCTCTCCCGTGGACGGTTGCGAGCTGAAGGTTTGCTCTCCGTCTGGGTCTCTGCCCGGGCCCTCGGCATCATGTTTGCACAGCGCTCCGGTGACCCGGCGAGTCGGTGTCAGTTCCGCGGAGGGAGTGTGGAAGCACATTCTCATTTTGCCGCCCTCGGACCGTGAGGATGTCTTCTTGGTCTAACGGTAGACATGTGGAAGACCTGTTAAAAAGCACACACCTGTTCAAACAACGACGTGTAAATGTAGTATATGTAGTGAATGTTGTAAATGTAAGTATATTGCTCCCACCCCTCTTCCGACATGAAACACAGGCAGCGTTGTGAATCGCATACTTCCATACTATATAGTATGCCAAAAATTGATGTTGTATTTCCCAATACATAGTATGACACATGCAGTATATTAGGAGGAGGATGTCCTACTACATCCAGTCGTATTTTGCAGTATGCAAGCCAGCACACTTTTCTGGCTATTCTGACCCACAATCCCGTGCGCTGGGGAAATTATGTGCGAGTCGCGCCGGAGGTGTTTTGATGAATCCCAGCTGTACACAAATGTGGCTTTATGGACAGCAACGGATGTGGTAAAATTTCACGCCGCAATGTTACGACAAGGTAGTACAGTATGTTCTAATTGCATGCATACTGCGTGCAAAGTACGTACTTTCTAGGCAGCTGTAGTACGCACTGGTAGTAAAAAGTAGAAGTATGCGATTCGGAAGGCAGCCTCACTCTTATGAAGACTCACGCCAAAAAGCGCTCGTGTTCTTTAACGGTCCACATGGATATGCCAATTCAATTTAAATTTTTATGGAAGAGTGCTTTTGACTTTTTGGGAAATGTATTCATGGGGCCCAGACAAGGAGCGGCTTCCAGATAACGTAACCGCCGACAGCCCAGCAGCGCTCCTGCCCTCTGCCCTCCCATGTGGAAGACCTGGGCTCACTCCCCCTGGCTGATGCTGCTCTGTGCTGCCGTTCCAGTCGTGCTGTGGCAGTTTTCTGGGACGTGTCCTCTATCCAGTCCACTTGTGTCCATTCAGTCCTGCGCGCAGCAAGGCAGCCCTCGGGGTCTCGTCCTATTCGGCGCCACGTTCCTGGGCTCCTGCATTATCCCTTGAGAGAACTTCATTAGAATTTCTTCTTTATGGGGTAAGAAAGCGACCTTAAAGGGCCTGTTCAGGTCCAAGTGAATCTGCTGAGTTTGCCGGTCCGAAGCGGCTTGCGGAACGAATAGATTGTTCGGTTGCTACTACGAGGCGCCGAGATGGGATGAGCTCGAAGGGATATGGCCGTCGCCGGGCATTGTTAGCCTCCGTACGGGGGAGAGTGAATAGCCCCCCGTCTGAAGAAGATGCACTGGTCGGCGTTTTCCCCACCCGGGGGGTTGGGGGTTAGCGTTTAGCCACAGAGGGCAGCGTTAGCATCATTTGCATAATCGCAATACGAGACGTTGGGCTCCCCCTGTACTCTAATGTAGACAGCTTGTATATTTCAAAAGGTCTTTTCCAGTGTTCCCTGTTCAAAATATTCCTATTTATATTCATATTTTTCCGATTGAGTGGCTAGCGAGTAGCGAGGCAGCTTCGGTCTTTGTATTTTAGCAGCTAAACTCTCCTCTTAAGGCCCTCCCTTCAGGCCTCTTGAGGTGGCTTGGAGGGCCCTTGTTCTTCAATGGACCAAGCGGTTAAGGCCCCTCGATCCTTTCAGGAGTGGTCAAGCTACACCTTCCCTTCATAATCCCAGTCATGTTATTCCTTCCCTTCATAATCCCAGTCATGTTATTCCTTCCCTTCATAATCCCAGTCATGTTATACCTTCCCTTCATAATCCCAGTAACATTGACCGAATCACCGGTTTCTGTCCTGGATTAGCCAATAAGGAGCACTCTCTCTTCTCTTTTCCTCTGTGTTCTCTGGGTGTTTGAACTGGGAGTGTCAGTCAGACCGAGATGGTCCTACATATCAAGATATACAGGCGTAAAACAATTGTAGTTCAGAAATGCAATGCAGACTCGACACGGGTAAAGATTACGTGTGTGTGTGTGCGTGCGTGCGTGCGTGCGTGCGTGCGTGCGTGCGTGCGTGCGTGCGTGCGAGAGAGGGAGAGTGTTTCTCCCGTGGCCAAGGGCTCAGATGGGCAGATTGATTGCTTCGGGGTGACGGAGGTTGAGCCTAAAGTGAGTTTTTATTGAAACCCTGACCTGTGCTCCGTGGCGATGGTGAACCACTAGTCTGTGTGTGTGTGTGTGTGTGTGTGTGTGTGTGTGTGTGGTAATGTCTTTTGTCCTGCGCCCGTCTGTGTGCGTGTGAGCGTGCGAGTGGAAGGCTCCGCGTCGAGGTGACCGAGTGACTCACGGCGCCCCGTCAGTCAGACTGGCCCCGCCCCTGACCACCGGCTCAGGTGACTGACAGCACCGGCGATTCCTTATCACCGCCGCCCGCATTCCTCTGTCACTCCCCCGTCACCTCAGCGCGCTCGCCGAGCGCCTCAGCCCGCCGCTACGCCCAACCCCAACCTCCGCCGCCGAACGAAGGAAGCAGGTCTGCCATGACAAGGTGCCGTGACGTGTGCTCCTGCAATGTGTGTGTGTGTGTGTGTGTGTGTGTGTGTGTGTGTGTGTGTGTGTGTGTGTGTGTGCGTGTGTGAGAGACAGAGAGAGAGAGAAAGTGTGAGTGTGTGTGTGAGAGAGAGAGTGTGCGTGCCTGCCTTTCGCTCTCTATTTTCAGATGTGTGTGTGTGTGTGTGTGTGTGTGTGTGTGTACGTGTGTGTGTGCTTTCTCAGTCGCAAAATCCAAGGGAAGCTCTCTCTAGTCTCTTCCCCTCCTGCCACCTGTGTCTCCCTGTCTGGAAGCTTCCAGAAGACAAGGTTAATCACGTATCGGGCTGTTAAACACACACACACACACACACACACACACACACACACACTCAAACACAAGCCATAGCGACCTGCGGATCTTCATTATAGGAAACACACCCAGGGACAGTCCAGGTTCACACTCCTCTAACGATGCCATCAGCAATTTTCTCAGGGCACACACACACACACACACACGCACACACACACGCGCAGGTGTACACAGTGTGTGTATGTGGGACTGGTCTGATGCTGAGCGAGAGCAGGGCTGTCTGTGCTGGCTGGAGCCTGAGGAGAAACGGTTGTGGCAGTAATTTAGCACATGGGTGCTCCCACTGCAGGGGGTTATTGTAGCCGTCACGGTCTGCTACGTCTGCGCACACACACACACACACACACACACACACACACACACACACACACACACACACACACGTAGTCACACTCTAACACACACACTAGGGCTGCATAATATATGGTTTATGCATCGCCATCGCAATGTGCACATGCGCAATAGTCACATCTCAAGGGCCTGCCATGTTGTTCTCTTTTTCCCCTGCTATGTTAACTCAAAACATGTCATGCTACAAACTTTTTGCTCAACTTTTTAATTTTGATGACTGTCAAAAACTAATAGGCGCACACACACACACTACCACCATCTCTTTTCACCCGGACTGGCCTAGACAGGCACTCGTGAACAGCCAAGCAGAGTGAGGAGCAGAACTCTGGTCGCCACACCTCAGCCAGACCCCCTAGACAGACCAGAACAAGGACCCCAGCCTCCCCAAGCAGACCTAGCCTAACCCAGACCCCCTAGACAGACCAGAACAAGGACCCCAGCCTCCCCAAGCAGACCTAGCCTAACCCAGACCCCCTAGACAGACCAGAACAAGTACCCCAGCCTCCCCAAGCAGACCTAGCCTAACCCAGACCCCCTAGACAGACCAGAACAAGGACCCCAGCCTCCCCAAGCAGACCTAGCCTAACCCAGACCCCCTAGACAGACCAGAACAAGTACCCCAGCCTCCCCAAGCAGACCTAGCCTAACCCAGACCCCCTAGACAGACCAGAACAAGGACCCCAGCCTCCCCAAGCAGACCTAGCCTAACCCAGACCCCCTAGACAGACCAGAACAAGGACCCCAGCCTCCCCAAGCAGACCTAGCCTAACCCAGACCCCTAGACAGACCAGAACAAGTACCCCAGCCTCCCCAAGCAGACCTAGCCTAACCCAGACCCCCTAGACAGACCAGAACAAGGACCCCAGCCTCCCCAAGCAGACCTAGCCTAACCCAGACCCCCTAGACAGACCAGAACAAGGACCCCAGCCTCCCCAAGCAGACCTAGCCTAACCCAGACCCCCTAGACAGACCAGAACAAGGACCCCAGCCTCCCCAAGCAGACCGTAGGAGAACAGGGACTGGAACACAAACAAACCACATATGTCTTGGGCCTCAAAACTAAACACTCCACAGCAGAGAGGAAAGAGAGAGAGAGAGAGACGGAGAGAGAGAAGAGTGCATGTGCTTAACTCATAAACCCAGAGTGAGAGACGGATGGAGAGAGAGAGAGAGAGCGAGCGCGACACGGACCACATGAGGAGGTCTTGACCAGAATCTAAACAGGGAACACGTGTTCCGGTGGAACCCCGACAGACCACACGGGCGTCTGTACTGCACGGCACCAGCCTGCCTCGACCACAACACAGGGCCCCCCACACACACACTCACACACACACACACACACACATTCACACGGCAGCCCTCTGTGGCCAGGGCGAGGGCCGACC
>NC_140254.1:5411489-5436489 GCF_949987555.1 Borostomias antarcticus
CACACACGCCGCGCACACATACACACTCTCCACATGACTCCTGCCGTCGGCATGGAGACTGGTGTTAGGTTCCGGCGGTGGGTCTCAACTCTTCAGTTCACTTAGAGAGAGAGAAAGAGAAAAATGGAGAGCGAGAGGGAGAAAGAGAGAGAGGGAGAAATGGAGAGAGAGAGAGGAAGAGAGGGGGGAGAGATGAAGGGTGGGTTTCTGCTCTAGCCTGTCTGTCTGGTGCTGATCTCCGGCAAGCTTTCTCCAACACACATACACACACTCTCTCTCACACACACACACACACTCACACACACACACACAGATGCTGAGACAGATCATTATCAACACTGAGCAGTCGGAAATCTGTCAAAAGAATTGTCATTCCTACACACTATTATGGGCTCCTGGAGGACCTGGAGACATTTCTGCCCATTTAGCTCGTATTAGTCTGGGACGCCCGATTTAACATTCCGAATGCTCATGAGTTTTCTACCTGCGCAAAGCACCTGGAATCCCTTAAAGGAGTGAGAGAGAGACCGAGAGAGAGACCGGGAGAGAGGGGAGGAAGTGAGACAGAGGTTGTATCCAGTTCATCGTTCACTGCCTGGCACAGCTGCTCCCAGCAGCACGGAGATTTATGGGTAGTCTTATCCGACAAACTGCTCCTGCTCCCAGCAATTCCGTCACTCTGGAAATATTTGACGCGCGGCGATTTTTCCGACGCTCGCGCGTTCACGGATACGGAGGAGGACGCAGGGAGGGGCGCGCGTGTCCCCCGTGACCACGGAGACTCCGCGTCTGCCTCTGATGGTCAGCTGAGACTGAGCATGTCTGGCCAGTCATCCAACCAGCCAGTCAGGCAGCCAACCAGTCAGTCATCCAACCAGTCAGTCATCCAACTAGCCAGTCATCCAACTAGCCAGTCATCCAACCAACCAGCCAGTCATCCAACCAACCAGTCAGTCATCCAACCAGTCAGTCATCCAACTAGCCAGTCATCCAACCAGTCAGTCATCAAACCAGTCAGTCATCCAACTTGCCAGTCAGTGATCCAACTTGCCAGTCAGTCATCCAACCAACAAGTCAGTCATCCAACCAGTCATCCAACCAACCAGTCAGTCATCCAACCAACCAGTCAGTCATCCAACCAACCAGTCAGTCATCCAACCAACCAGTCAGTCATCCAACCAATCAGTCATCCAGCCAGTCAGTCATCCAATCAGCCAGTCAGTCATCCAACCAGTCAGTCATCCAACTAGCCAGTCAGCCAACCAGCCAGTCAACCAAACAGCCAGTCATCCAGCCAGTCAGTCAGTCAGTCAGTCAGTCAGTCAGTCAGTCAGTCAGTTAGTGGCCCTTGGCTGTCCTCTGTTTTCCTACCCCATGACAGAGTGAAGCTCTCAGGTTGGCGGCTGGTCTTCCCAATCCTCCGAGAAATAAGCAAACATAGGGCTGCCACACGCACACATCCACAAATTATGCCACACGCACAGAGTACGCCACACACATACACTGCTATGCAACTGGAGACTCTAACCGCAGATCTCTCTCTCTGTCTCTCTCTCTTATGATATGCTATCATTATAGCCCACGTCTAAAGCCCACTGGGCCAGCCTGAGAGCTCTCTCTCTCTTTCTCCAGCCGTCTTCCTGTCTTCACCACAGGGACTTTTCCTCTGTCTCCCTCCGTCTGTCTGTCTGTCTGTCTCACTGCCTCTGTCTGTCTGTCTCACTGCCTCTGTCTGTCTGTCTGTCTGTCTCACTGCCTCTGTCTGTCCGTCTGTCAGCCTCCCCCTGTCTGCCTCTCAGCCTCAGTCTCTCTGCTGTGTGTGGCTGCTGATGTCAAGCCCCTAGATCTCACAGTAATATCTTCCATCAGGCATTTTCTCGTGGGCGAATAGTAAAGGTCACAGGGAACAAGACGAGGTCAAACCCTAGCATATGGCTGGACCACAGGCTCGCATAATTGTGGCCAGTTTATTACAGGGGTTATTGGTGGTAGTGTCTCTATAATGTGAATTCCTGGATATTAAATGTTCCTCTGCAATTGTCTTGTCGTGCTCCCAGTAATATTTGTAGTGAAGTAGCATGTCACATGACATGGTTAAGCTACAATGTTTATACCCAAGTTTTTCGCTGCGGTGGTAAGCGCACTATATGTATATCTATAGCCTACTGTATATACCAGTCACCCATTGCAGGACACACACCACATAATACACACTGAGCATTTTGCGGCGAACTCCTGGACCATGTTGAGTTAACTAGATAACAATCAGACAGGAGTGAGAATCAAAGTTTAGGGAGCAGAGCAGGTGAGGACTTGATTGGAGACAGCTGTCGAAACACACCTGTCCCCACAGCTCATAGCCTCATCACGCGTGCGAGTCTCAGCCAATGGCGTAAGTTCATCACTCAGTCAGTCAGCCAGTCAGGCTTAGTTCACATGGCAGGTCTTATGGTGCGTTCCAGGCAACCCGTAACTCGTGTTTTTCCGACCTCCTACACGTGAAAATGCTCTGGAATGGCAGTCAAACCCGTAACTTCCCACCCGGCAACTGGGAGTACATCGATCTGTACGAGTTCACGGGTGGGAAGTTACGGGTTTGACTGCCATTCCAGAGCATTTTCACGTGTAGGAGGTCGGAAAAACACGAGTTACGGGTTGCCTGGAACGCGCCATTAATGCTCAATTCCGATTTTTTACACAGATCCGATTTTTTTTGTTTAGCTGTTCACATGACATTTTAAATGTAACCTATATTTGACATATATTTGACTGCCGTGTGAACAGCCCACGGCCCTGAACAGACCCGCATGCGCAGAAGAACAATAACAAAGACGTCAGGACGTCACGCGCAGCGCACTGTTTACGGAAGTAACGTTAACCATGGATAACGTTCTATTAATACATCCATGATAACGTTACACCCACAACTGAAGTTAGCCTTTACTAAGGGATTTGATTGATAGATTTTCAAGTAGGCTATTTGTGCAGTGGAAGCCGGCGACGGTATGAGCAAATGGTAACGAGAAGAAGGATGAGGATCGTCTTGTGACGTGCAGTATGCCGCACAAGCACACCACAGTGGAACGCTTCACGAATTTGCAAGTCACCGCTCTAGAGACATAAAAGTAGCATTAAACGCGACATGACCGTTCAGACGGCGGGCGCGTTGCAAAACATCAGACATGTCTCCGAAATAATACCACCTCTGAAAGCGACCCAGGTTTGATAAAAAAAATAAAAAAAAGATTTCATGTGACTTGCGCTGTTCAGACGGTCATGAAAAAATCTGACCTGAGTCGCATGTAGGCAAAAAGATCGGATTTGGGTCACATTTCACTGCCGTGTGAACTAAGCCTCAGTCACAGGCATTCACACTTGTAGGGCTGGCCCTGTTGTTGCGGTCCAGCCAAAAAGGACTGGTAAATTGAAATGCATCATGCTGTGTGTGTGTGTGTGTGTGTGTGTGTGTGTGTGTGTGTGTGTGTGTGTGTGTGTGTGTGTGAGTGAGAAAGAGACACGGAAACACAGGAGTAGCTACTGATGGCATGGCACGCTTCAGAATGCGATGTGAGAGAGAGAGAGAGAGAATCCGGGTTGGACGTACAGCAGCATTGAAGATGGCGTGAGAGAGGAGGGGAGGGAGGTCCATCTCTGTTAGTGTTCCCCTCCTCCAGGCGGGGTGGTGGGCGGGGGGGGGGGGGGGGTGTCTCCTGGGGGTCTGGAGGAAGTGAGTCACGGCGCGCTGCCGGAAGGGATAGGAAGAGACACCTGGCGAGGTCAGTTCCGCTGGGGCTGGCTGTCACCGCGACATCCACCACCTGCCGATTGGCCGCCCTAATTGGGGTGCCTCCCAGCATCCTTTGGGAGGTGTCTGCGGCTCTTGACTGCCCCTCTCTCTCTCTCTCTCTCTCTCTTTTCTCTCTCTCTCTCTCTCTCTCTCTCTCTCTGTCTAGCCAACCCCGGTGGGAGGGTAGCAGGCTCTGGGGAGTCTAGTGGATTTGTAAGGAAGCATCCAGAGTTAAACCTGTTGTAAACTTGTTGTGAGGATTGAACAAGACATAGGAACCTAGACTCCTCCTTGTAAGGTTACCCACCGCTGAAACCCACACTAATCAAGACTTTAACTCTGTTTCTCTCCCCGGTGCTGCTCTCTCCCACTCAACCCAGGTAAGAAAACCCTCTTTTAATAATTTCTGTGTGTTTTGAGTGGAGTGTTTCAGAAGGCTGTGTGGAGGTAAAGTGCACCGTAGGCCTGTCCGTCTGTCTGTCCGTCTGTCCGTCTATGTGCTCGGGAACATGGGTGGAGGGGACAGAGGGAAGGGGACTTGTGTGTCTGCGACAGTGTCTGATGTGAATCTTGCAGAAGGGGATGGGGGGGGGGGGGGTTGGGGGGGGGTGGCGTGGCGTGGCGTGAGAACACTCCTCCTGCGGGGCAGTGAACATGCCCAGACTGCCAATGCCTCCCCGGCACACATGTAAACAAGAGGGCCTGGCAGGGCGGCTGTCACAGGCCCACCGTCACGCCTCTCAAGGCGGCCTTTCAGATGCCCGAAATAAAAAGACACTTTCACCCCCCCCCCCCCCCCCATCCACCCATCATGGAGGGAGGGATGATTTCCAGAGGGAAGGGCATAAATACAGGGAGAGTGAATCTTCTGTGTGTGTGCGCGTGCGTGTGTGTGTGTGTGTGTGGTTGACAGTTGACTAGCAGCACTCGTGATAAATGATTCAAGGCGATATTAAAGCATTCCATTGTCGTTGCTCTTTCTGCCTGGTTTAAATTGATTGCTTTTGAAAGCATCTGACTGCTGTGTTGAAGTGATGCTCCTGAGATTCGCTGGGAAATCCCAAACCAAACGTGTGTGTGTGTGTGTGTGTGTGTGTGTGTGTGTGTGTGTGTGTGTGTGTTTGTGTGTGTGCGTGCGCGCGCGCGCGCGCGCGTGCATGCATGCATATGGAGGGACTGCGTGGGCAGAGTTCTTCAGATTAATCATCTGTTCACCGAGAAAATGAGGAGCTGAATTAGCACACGCATACATACTGTATGAAGCCACAGAAAGTACCTGTAATTATTGTAGAATAGAGACACACAACACCGTGTGTGTTACTGACCCCCCATGTTTAAAAGGAGCTGATATATGTCAAATACAGCCATTTACATACAGTATTTACATATTAGCGGTTCGTCCGCACATCAGCTGTGTTGAAAAAACATTTCTGAGGTGGAGATCACAGCTGGATGCCACCCCTGAAGCCCCACCCACCACCTCCTGCCACCCCCAACTGCTCTTTTCTCTGTTTATTTTCCCTCCTCGTGTTGTGTCTGCTCTCTGGATATGTTTATAGACGAACAATGTTTTGAAAACCTCCCTGCTAGCTAGAATGCTGTGAATGGGGCGATGGTTCCTGTCGCCTGCAGCAGGCTAGCATCATCTGGTGGCACGGTCCAGCCCTGCCTAGGTCCTGGCACGTCACGGCTAAGCTACGCTGGCGCCAGCTACGCAGGCTACACAAGGTGTGTTTGACGTACAGTAGCAACATTGTATCGTGGAGAAAATTGTCACTTTCAGCAAGCGCTTGCTCAGAGCCCGCATTCACAGCCACGTCAGCGTAGCTGCAGAGTACGAACTAGGCCTACGGCAAAGTTAGCAGTTAGCATGGCATAGCTCGCTAGCACGTCAAAGGCACGCTGTCCCCGTGAGTTAGCATAGTATAGCATAGCCTGGTCTTCATGTCCTGGGTGGCAGTGCCCAGTGTCAGCCTGTCCCTGACTAACACAGGGCCGTCTGGCGCACCGAGGGGAGGACGGAAGGAAAGCCGGAGGAGCAGATTGGTTATTAACCAGAGTTCATTTTCACCATCCTCAAGTGTTCTTAAACACACACCGTCAGTCACTTGCTAATCTCCCTGGCACACGCCGTCTCCGTCTCTCTCTCTCTCTCTCTCTCTCTCTCTCTCTCTCTCTCTCTCTCTCTCTCTCTCATGTCCTTGTACTTGTTATTCTCTCCTCGCCATGTGAAAAGCAGCAGGCTGTTGAAGGAGTCTGGGGTTCGGTCATAGAGGCCGACGGTTGAACGTGGCGCTGGGCTCACTGGCTGCTCCGTGCTTTAGGCCTCTGGTCTTAGTCAACCACATCCCGTTTGTGAGTGCGTTGCTGTCGGCATACGCACACGCACGCACACACACACACACACACCCTGATTACCACACAGACCTGTGTGTGTTTCCAGGACTGAAAATATCGGATGTTAGGGAGATGGAAACATGCACACACTCCTCACAATCACAGTGCAATCTCCCGCGCAACACATATTGAATTTCCTCTGTGGTTTGACACCTGTGCTGCTTAGATGCTCTCTCTCTCTCTCTCTCTCTCTCTCTCTCTCTCACACACACACACACACATACATATTCAGTTGGGCGATGGAAGCCGAGGCGCGGGGGTGGGGGGGTCAGGGGAGTAAGGGCGCGTGCACCGATCGATCTCGCCGCCCCCGCTAAGATGCAGCAGCCATTGGCCGGCCCCGCTCAGCTCAGCTCAGCTCCGACTGGCAGCACGGAGCTCGGTGTGCCCGGCTCCCCCCCATCTCTCCTCACCTCCCTCTCCCCCCCATCTCTCCTCACCTCTCTCTCTCCCCTTCTGCCAGGAGGCCTACAAAGTAAATAACTCTCGCCGCCCGCTGCCGGTAATGGCTTGATTACTTTCACAAAAGGAGGAAGGCTTTTTATCGTGTCCGACTCTTTAATCATATTAAGTGGTGGGCGGGAATCATGGCTTCATCTTGGACGCAGTGCAGAATATGCTTTATAGGAGCCCCGCCTCCCTCCCTCCCACGCACACACACACACACACACACACACACACTCGCTCATTCACATGCACACATTTTTACCTCCCTCTTTTACAAAAGCACACACACACCCACGCTCTCCCTCTCCCTCCATCTCTCTCTCGCTCTCTCTCTCTCTTACACACACACACACACACACACAGCTCTCTTCCCACCTGATTGCTTTCCCATTTTTCTCCGGGAAGATTTATGGTTACAGGAATGTCGGAGACAGGCTATTACCATGAGCTCTTTGAACTCATCACTCTCAACCCAGGTGGGGCGAAGGTGGAGTAGCGGCACTCCGAGACCCCCGCTAACAGAACAGCAGGGGCACACTCGCCACCTCGACCTGCGTCAGCTCCGCCTCCGTCGCTCCACGGCTCGCCCGCACCGGCACCCCGCTGTGAAATATCGTCCCTGTAGACAGACAGCTGGACAGACAGCTGGACAGCTGTAGCGAGTAGCGGACGTGTTTTCTTCCTTTTTCTGAGAGGAGCAGCTGGACAGTGCGAGGAAGGGCGGAAGGGGTTGGCACGTCACTGTCACTGGTCTTTTTCCCGTCCTGGAAAAACATGGTGGTTGGTCACACTTTCTAGGTTTTTACATGTTATTTGCACAAGAGGGTATTGCACAACAGTGGAAGTAAATCTGTCTGTTCTATAGTTTCAGAGAAGTAGGTGTGTTCAATTTATTGTCCTATTTTGAGAATATTCTCCTCGTTGTGCATCACACAAGGATAGTAACCACTCCCCTATCCACGCCGCGTATTCATGTTAGCTAGCTAGCTAGCTAGTTTGCTCTCATAAGGTGACCTTATAGCTGTGCTTTTATCTTAACTTGGCAGCTAGCTAGAAAAAATATTATTGGATAAGCATCCTTACCTTAGCTATCGATACTTGATATACTATGCTTGTGAATTCAACATCCCAAGATGAGCTTGTATAATGGAGGTAGCTATGGTAACAAACAAGAATTTGTGGAAGGTGCTGGCATGGTCTGTCAATCATAGCCAATTGACAGTTCTCATCAGTGTTGGACAAGTTACTTAATAAAAGTAATCAAGTAAAGTTACTAATTACTTTATCTAAATTGTAATTAGATTACTTATTACTCTCTCTGAAAAGTAATCACATTATTAATTACTTTACTTTTGAGTTACTTTTTAAAACCAAGAAAAGAAAATCCCGTACCAGCACTCTTGGCACATCTCGACCCTGATGGCATAAACAGCCAGGTCAGTTCAGCCATGACTGCAGGGTCCGCATTCCCATATCAACCAAATGAAAGGGACAGGCACGCGCATTAGTAACTCAAAGTTATCCCATTTTTATTAGATCAGTAACTGTAATCTGATTACTCAAAATTCAAATGAAATCCCTTACATTACAAGTTACTGGAAAAAGTAATCTGATTACAGTAACTTACTTTGTAATCACTTACTCCCAACACTGGTTCTCATTACCATGCCCAGACAGTTTAGGTGAACTTTTATAGTGGGAAATTATGGCTTAGAAAAATATTTAAACATTTTAATGACTGAATAATTCCAAAATTATGCACATTTGTTTTGTTGTTGCCTAAAGACCATGTTAATCATTTTAAATGTAATAGCAACTACAGCGACTAAGCAAATATACCTCACTGATATGCAGCTTAACTGTGAGTACAACTCATGTTGCGGTTAAATGTTACCTCATTATCACTGTTATGTTACCATCTCTATAACGAGGACTAGCTCAGCTGTGGCGTTTAGCGGTTTGTCGTTATCTGTAGAGGAACTCTATTCGTTCTCTCTCTGTGCACTCCTACTGTCAGCACTTCCTGGTAGTCTCTGAGGGAAAGCCATCTTGTCAGCTCCTGTCGTTGTGGCCTCTCAGCTGAGCTGGCGTCCGGACCCGCCAGGCCGTCGCTGTAGCGCTGTTGGCCCAATAACCCTGATTGGAAGTGACTGGGCCGGGGTTTGAAATATGTAGAGATGAGACAAGCTTCAGCGGCACTGGCTCAGTCAGAAGATTGTCAGTCAGAAGGCTTGCGTGGGATTTTAGCCCCGGCAGATGACTGACTCTGTGTGAGGGTAACTACAGTCTGCCCTATTAGCAGATCTGGGTCTAAATACTCATTTGAAATCATTCCTAGAAATAGAAAAGTTTTTTAACCCAGCTGTGCTAAATAGTAAATAGATAGAGTATACCGTCTCATCAATCTACACACAATACCCCATAATGACAAGACAATTTTATTTTATTTATTTATTTATTTTTAACAAATGTATTAAAATATATATATCACTTTTACATAAGTATTTGCTCCCTTTGATAAGACACTCAACATTGAGCTCAGGTGAGCCCAGACTTGAACTTCATTGAAGATCTCTGGAGAGACCTGAACATGGCTGTGAACCAGCACTTCCCGTCCAACCTGATGGAGTTTGAGAGGATCTGCAGAGAAGAATGGGAGAAACTGCCATTACACTACCAAAGATAGGTGTGCCAAGCTTGTAGCATCACATCACGAAGACTTGAGGCTGTAATTGCTGCCAAAGGTGCTTCAGCAAAGTATTGAGTAAAGGGTGTGAATACTGTACATATGTGATATTTCAGCGTTTTATTTTTAATGCATTTGCAAAAAATGCATTAAAAAATATATTTTTAAATTTTTGTCATTATGAGGTATTGTGTGTAGACTGATGAGAAAAAAAATGTAAATCCATTTTGGAATAAGGCTGTGACCTTGTGAGCCGAAAAGTGAAGGGGTGTGAGTACTTTCCAGATGCACTGTAGAAATAGTGGGTGAAGGATGATTTTTTACCGTCTCACGGTGTTGCTGTCTTCACGGCGGTACTGCTCGCTCGCGAGGTGTCTCCTGGATCGAGGTCCGGCCCTCGGCCAGACGCTCCAGAGTCCTGGCGCGGGCAACGGCTCCGACGGCGCCCACCGTCCCTGGCACACGGGTTAGGCCTCCGTCTCGCCCGAATTTCACACTTATCTCCAGACGCCAGGAAGAGAGCGAGAAGAGGAAAGAATTCTCCCTCCCCGAAATCTCTTCGTCTACAAGCGGGTGTGTAGCCAGCGAGACGGTATTATTCTGCAGACCTGGTCACGTGTGTTCCCTGGCTACGTCTCACTGTCTCCCAGGGGGGCTCCCGGCACCCCTCTCCGCTCCCCCTGTGATGGAGTGCTTCGCTGATAGGGGCGTGCGCCCGCAGATAAGTAACAGCTCTCAAGAGGCTTGTGAATAAAAATTAAAAAAAATGCCAAAGCCAGTACGCCCCCAGCCCACCCCCGCCACCGTAGGGCGTAAGCGAGCGACATCTGCGGCTTCTAGCCGTACACGCCTCCGTGGCGTTGAATCACCCAATCACGGGTAGGTAGGTAGACCCCGTGAGTCATGGCAGGCAGAAAGGCTTTTTAACACCTGGGACACGGCGCCGCGGAGCTAAGCCGTGGCAGAACGTTTCCGACAGCGCCTCATTGATACCCCGGTCACAGGCCCACGGTTTTCTCCTCAATAATCAATGCGCCGCCCTATCTGCTCTGCCTTTTAAATAATCTGATCACGGTTCCTGTGTCGGGCCCAAAAGAGTGAATTCAAGACTGGCTAGGCTCAAACGTCTATTGGATCTTTTGGAAAGATGTCGAAAAGATCCCAGTTACCCCCTGTGGAGTTTATGTATGGGTATTGTGTGTGTGTGTGTGTGTGTGTGTGTGTGTGTGTGTGTGTGTGTGTGTGTGTGTGTGTGTGTGTGTGTGTGTGTGTGTGTGCGTGTGCGTGAGCGTCTTTGTGTTTGTGAATGCATGTTTATCCGGGTCTGTGTGTGTGTGTAACATGCCTGTTTATGCCCTCACTACCGTCGCCATGATCGCCGACACACACACACAAACGCACACACACACATTCAAAAGTGTTCCGGTCCTCTTCAGCCCCAGGAGGGCTAGCGATCAAGGGGGATTACTCTGAGACGGGCTCTCTCTGGAGGTACGCCCCAGGAGAGAAGGCTTTCTGCTGGCTTTAGAAGGAGCCCTCTGTGGCCTGTCTGTCTAACTGGAGAGATGGATCTCTGAGAGGCTACTATGGGTAGGTGGGCAGGGGAGGAGAGCCAAAGACAAGGGGTAGAGCGAGAGACGGTGAGGAGGAGAGAGAGAGAGAGAGGGGGGTGAGAGAGAGGGGGAGAGAGAGAGAGAGAGAGGGGGGTGAGAGAGAGGGGGAGAGAGAGAGGCTCCATTCCTCTGCCGGCCTGTCTCTCAAGATGGCCGTGCTGTTTTATGAGCTGTCCAATAACACTGGAGCTGGAGAGGCCTGAGCTGTCAGCTGTGTGTATGTGTGTGTGCGTGTGTGTGTGTGTGTGGGAGGAGGGGAGGAGATGGGACTGATGGGACTGTTTGAATGGTGTGCTTTCCCTATGCAGGCCCTGACAGCCGTGGTCTACACACCACATCGGTATTCAAGGGAAGAGCCATAAAAAGAAGCCCGTTTCACTGTCAAAGCAAATCTTTTTTTTCTTTTTTTTCGTATACTGTAAGTTGAAGTACCCAATTCTGGATTTGCAGGGACTGTGGCGAGCAGAGCGCCGGCTCCATTAGTGTAAGCCAGAGCGTCGGATCGCTGAGGCTCACAATGAAAGGAGGGTCATTTATTTCTGAGGACCGCGGAGTGTAATGTTAAAATGTCATTTAAAGACGAGCTCACACTCTCCGCCATATTTGGACGACCCGGGATTAGACCGTTCTGCCGGGCTCATGAGAGGACGTTGTTACGGAGGACTCATTGTTATTGTCCCAACAGCGGGGAGTTATGTGGAATCAGACGGAGCTCAGCAGGATGTTGAAATTTTGTCTGGAAAGACTGACTGGGATCATTGTTGAGTTCAGGCCACATGTTTTTTTTTCAACCGTGCCCACGGAGTGGGAGAATAACATGAGAATACACACACACAATGACACGCGCGCACACACACACACCTGACGTGAACCACAACTCCTGCCCAGAGTCCACGGGTGCTCAAACGACCGGACATAACACACATGCTGCTCACATCAGCACACATCATCCTCTCATGCGCAGGCTGCATGCCCGACGCTACAGCCAGACCACGCACACACACACACACACACACGTCAGTACCGGCCTGTCGGAGGGAAGGCAGCGTCGCTGTGAGGGAGAGCGGGCAGATGGCGCTCCGGCAGACAGGGGCGCCGGTGAACAGGCATTAACGGATATCAGCTGAAACGTCATTGGCCTTCAGCCGAGAGAGCGAGCGAGAGAGTGAGAGTGATCCGCCACCTATGACTCATTAAAAGGTGAATCAGCACCTCCTCATTTGCAGGTTAAAAGTTGACCCCGCCCCCCTCCCTTGGAATGTTCGCAGAGCCCACCAGAACGGCTGAAGCA
The DNA here is from genome assembly GCF_949987555.1 of Borostomias antarcticus. NCBI lineage: Eukaryota > Metazoa > Chordata > Actinopteri > Stomiiformes > Stomiidae > Borostomias > Borostomias antarcticus. The sequence goes on from NC_140254.1 coordinate 5,423,711, forward strand.
TTAATCCACGGTCTTACTGCCGCATTAGCGGACTGGACCCGGGAGACGTGGGAAACGGCCTGGCCGGGAGCGGCGGTGTAACGGGAGGAACGCGTGGCGAGGGCCGAGGCGCGGCCGGAGCGTTCTCACGCGCTCGTCAGGCCTGGCGTTTCTCCCGCATGCCAGTCTCCCGCTAGAGGCCCCAGAGTCTCCAACTGTGGCGTTTTTATTTGTATTTTTCATTTTTTAATCTTGCCTCGTTTCCTCTGTAGTGATGTCTGGTTATGAACAGATTGGGAGGCTGGCTGCGTGTGTGTGTGTGTGTGTGTGTGTGTGTGTGTGTGTGTGTGTGTGTGTGTGTGTGTGTGTGTGTGTGTGTGTGTGTGTGTGTGTGTGTGTGTGTGTGTGTGTGTGTGTGTGTGTGTGTGTGTGTGTGTGTGTGTGTGTGTTTGAAAGAGACAGAATCCATCCATTTTTCCACGTCTCTCTGTCTATCTTCCTTTCCCCGGAGGAGCTGGATTTTCTCTTCGACGCAGAAAGAAATTCATGAAGACACTTAATGAGATCTGCCTTACAGCCTGAGGAAGACAGACGTCTTTAACACCAACTCAGCCAGCCAGTCAACAAATCAGTCAACCAGGCAATCAGTCAGCCAGTCAACCAGTCAGCCAGCCAGGCAACCAGTCAGCCAGCCAGCCAGTCAACCAGTCAGTCAGCCAGCCAACCAGTGAACCAGTCAGCCAGCCAGCCAGTCAACCAATCTGTCAGCCAGCCAGCCAGTCAACCAATCTGTCAGCCAGCCAGTCAACTATTCAGACAGCCAGTCCAACCAGCCAGCCAGTCAAACAGCCAGCCAGCTAGTCAGTCAGTCAGCCTGCTAATCAAACACCCAGCCAGCCAGGCAGTTTGCACAAATGCTAGCTCCCTCTTTATTTGCTTAGTTTTCATAAATCCATTGTCAGCTACTCTGCCCAGCTCTGGAGGCAAGCAGAGGATATCCTCTGAATAAATCCCTGTGACCTTTTATTTCCCCAGGTGTTGCATCAGGGAATAGATTGCATCAGTTTTTTTGTTTGTATTTTCTGAGTGTTTTTTCCCCATATTAAATCTCTTTTTTCATTTGAAACCCATGTTTCTATCTGCCTACTACTTACTACATGGGCCAATGAGTACAGCTTTTCGGGTAGAGGACGTAGGATTGTTTAAGCTACTGTATGTAGACTGTTGCTTGTAGGTGGAAGGTACACATATACTACCTCCGAGGCCTGAGGTTCTCCGTGAGGTATTTTTGCAAGGTATTAAGCCTGTTGCGTGTTGAGATGGCTGCTGGTTATTCTCAGTGTGTGTGGGGGGGGGGGGGTAAGCTACAACATAAAGGACCACCATGTAGTTAGTATTGACCCGGCTGACCACACTGGTGTGTGAATTATGTTGCTCTGGCTTTACAGAGACCGAGGCAACATCTTTCAAAGGCTCCACCCTTCAGCATAGTTTGACACTCCAGCCCCAGGTCCAGCCCCAGCCCTATCCCCAGGACCAGCCCCAGGTCCAGCCCCAGCCCTAGCCCCAGGACCAGCCCCAGGTCCAACTCCAGCCCTAGCCCCAGGACCAGCCCCAGGTCCAGCCCCAGCCCTATCCCCAGGACCAGGTCCAGCTCCAGCCCCAGCCCTATCCCCAGGACCAGCCCCAGCTCCAGCCCCAGCCCTATCTCCAGGACCAGCCCCAGGTCCAACTCCAGCCCTAGCCCCAGGACCAGGTCCAGCTCCAGCCCTAGCCCTAGGTCCAGCCCTAGGTCCAGCCCCAGGTCCAGCTCCAGCCCTAGGTCCAGCCTCAGGTCCAGCCCTAGCCCCAGGACCAGCCCCAGCCCCAGCCCTAGCCCCAGGACCAGGTCCAGCTCCAGCCCCAGCCCTAACCCCAGGTTCAGGTCCTGATCCCATGTCTAGCCCAGCTCCCATGTTTACCCACGGTTTACTGCTCCGGCTACCTGCTAGCGTGTGGGAGGGGCTTGTCTTTGAGCTGCCACACAGCAGGGAGAGGGGGCGTGCAGATCCTGTGAGCTCTAATTAAATGCATTTAACCCAAGGTCATTCAGAGAGAGAGAGAGAGAGAGAGAAATGACTTCTCCTCCGTACCGTAAATGTTTTTATTGAGTTCCAGCTGGGAGGGGGGGGGGGGGAGGGGTGTTGTATTGCTTTGAGGGCCCCATTGACTCTCCACTCTAGATTGACTCTCTGCTCTAGCTCCTGTTAAAACCCGAGCAGAGGAGAGGTTTGTCTGTGTTTGCGAGGGCCACCTGTTAGCCTGCTGGTTTAGCCGGCCTTTTATTGCCCATTCATCACAAGCTGGGAAAGGCAGCACTTCTCCGCTGTAAAAACAACAGCTCGGCCCGAGAGCGCTTCCCAGGAGGCCGCGTTTTCCCAGGAATGGCTGCCTCAACTTCGACCCCGTCAGCTGTCATGCGGCCAACTGCCGTTATCGGTCGTCCCTCCAGCCGGCTGTCCACCTGCACCCCTCCTCCTCCCCCGATGCGCCGGCACGCCTCTCCGTCGGCCGCCACCTCCTCGCACGTCAGCCCGGCCCCTTGTTGTAAGCCCCCCCCCGGCGAGAAGAGGGGGGAGGGACGAGGGAGGGAGAGACGGTCCCGATGACAGATGGAATCAGCTGAGAGTAGCGGTAGCCGTGACGACGGCGTGGCGGGCAGCCGGTGTGCCCGTATCCGGGAACAGTCGCCGTCTCGTACACCCCGGCCACCCGCCACGCCGTCGTCACGGCTACCTTCGGTGTTTAGCTCTTCCCATAATTGAAGTCGCAGCTGGAGACGAGAGAGTTATTACAGCGGCCACTTGAAGCGGAGCGGAGAGACGCATCCTGAGTTGTAAATAGACTCGAGCCGCGCACGCCACGGGGAGGCTCCAATTAAAAGGCGTCGCTAAGCGAGGCCCGCGCCGCCACGCGTAGGTAACGTTCGACGTCCCCGGCTGAGCTGTCTAGTGGGAGGCCTGGGTTAAGCATCGGCGAGGTTGTTATGGGGGGTCTATGGAACAAGGCGGTCCGCTCCAGGTGCTGATTGCCGGGAGTCGCACGCTCGGATGCGAGTCGATGGCTCCTCGCCGAGACGGATGAAAGACGGTTCTGACTGGTTGCCTGGCCGCGACGGCGAGGGAGAAAGACGGCAATTACGCATTCAGGGGGAACGACGGTGCGCGAGGCGTGCGCAGTGTGTTTGTAATACACCCCTTTGAGCGTTTGTGCCGCTTGAAACAGAGATAGTCGCAGTGTAATTGGCCCTGCTGATGCCTAGCTGTCTTCTCTGTCCCCCCCCCCTTCCCCCCCCCCCCCCCCCCCTCTCTCTCTCTCTCCTCTGTTTCTTCTATTTTAAAATGTAAAAAAAAAAGAGGTTGTAATTCCTGGTGTTTGAAGTCTGGAAGTTTGGCTCTCTGGCAAAAATATCATCCTGTCACAGATGTCGAGGTGAAGCGGAGATTGAAAGAGACAGACCAGCGGTTAAGAGACCAGTGGTTACAGATCAGTAGTTAGAGCATCAGACCCGGACCAAAAGGTCGCTGGTTCGAGACCCGGACACTTGACAAGGCCGAAACTTAACTGGTGTCTGTGCTCCAGTCAACTGATGGTTGAGATGAAGTCATGATAAAACAATTTCCCCTTGGGGGATTAATACAGTCTAACAACAACAACAACAACAACAACACGGCAGAAAGGGATTGAGAGAAAGAGAGGGATATAAGGACAGAGAAAGACGGAGAGAGAGGGGGAGGAGGGGTGGAAAAGAGAGACTCCAGTGTGTGCCAGTACTGGTCTTGAATATCCTAAAGAGGTTCCTATGCACCAGCGTCATCATTATATAGACACTACAGAGTCCGGCACGCCTCTGGAACAGCTCCGCCAGGCTACTCTCTCAGTATCGCAGCCGCGCCGTGAAGTTACCAACGCCTCTGTGACATTTTGCATGTCTTAGCGGAGAAACGTCTCTTCCTTGACGTGTTTAATTGCCTTTTTTTTTTTTTTTTGATCTTGTTTTGTTTTTTGTTTTTTTTTTTTACAAGTGAGCGTGATCTCAAACGTTATGTGCGTGTCAGACTTTGTCTTCGTCGCTCTCAATTTTCTTACAAGCGACCCAAAATAAATCTCATCTCAACGTGTTGCTAGGAGACTGCTAAGGGAACTGCTGTATGTTGACTTAAAGATCCCCACCTCTCTCTCTCTCTTTCTCTCTCTCTTTCTCTCTCTCTCTCTCTCTCTCTTTCTCCCTCCCCCATCCCTCTCTCCTGCCCCCCTCTCCTGTCCATTCCTCCTCCTCTCTGACTCAGGGCTCTGGTCTGGACGTGGGTTAAGGTTAGGCTGCCTTCGCTTTAAAACGGGCAGGTTTGGCAGAGAGCGTTGTGTGACTCTGGTAGGAGCAGAGGAACGGGGTGTCCTGCCAGCCTCCTGGCCCGGCCCGGCTGTAGTGGACGTGACCTGGACCCGGAGGTGTGGAGAGCGTGTCGTAGCTCACGCCCCGCCCCTATCGAACCTTCGGTTCCGTGCGCACACATTCGGGCAGGCCGTCGTCTCTGCGGAGTCCGTGCATGTGCCTCTCTCTCTCTGTGAAGAGATCAGGCCCTCTCCCCCTCCTTTCTCTCTCTCTCTCTCTCTCTCTCCCTCCTCTCCCCCCATCCTCCGGGCCACAGCTGCATGATGGTCGTCTCTCCCCTGACCCGGCTGAGCAGCGCTCAGGAACAGCTGTTCCCCCGAGCAACAGCCCCCCCACCCCTAACCCCACTACCCCCCGAGACGCCCCGAGGAGAGGCAGCGGGTCGCACGGGGGGAGGGGGGGTGGGGTCTCACCTCAAGCTTTAGGGGGCTTAGATGAACACAGTCACCACACACATACACAAGCGTACACAAACACACACACACACGTACGTATGCGCATACACTCACACACATCCTTTGTCCCTTCAGCTCCCACGTCCCTGTTCAGACGGCTGGCCAAGCCTATTGTTCAGCAGGGTGGGGGACCAGCGTGCCCTTCGACCCCCCCGACCCGACCCCGCCCAGCTTTGGGCCCTAAGTCGGGTCATGCGAGACCTGCAGGCTAGCCAGACTCCGGCTGAGGTGGGTCAGGTGACTGAGATGGATTGGGTCCCCAGCCAAAGGCCACTGAGTCGGTGACATCAGTAGGCTAGACACAGGGCATAGCCCCCCCCCCCCCCACTGTCTCTGTCCCTCTGTCTCTTTATCTCTCTTTCTCCCTCTCTCTCTGTCTCTCTTTCCCCTCTCTCCATCTCGCTCTCTCATTCTCTCTTTTTCTCTCCCTCTTTCTCTCTCGCCCCCCCCCCCCACTGTAATTATCTCTGTCTTTCTCTCTCTCACTTCACTTTCTCTCTTCTCCCTCTCTTTTTCCCTCTCCTCTCTCCTTCTCTCTCTCTCTCTCTCTCTCTCTCTCTCTCTCTCTCTCTCCCTCTCTGGGTCCAGTTGAAACGTGTGTGTCTGAATCTCTACGGTAATAAGCCATTCATTGACAATGATGCATGATTTATGTGGAGTCGTGAGTTGTGCTGCCTGGGCGCATAGCTCCAGTTTTTGGCCCTTAATGAACACAGCCAGAGAATTCATGAGGAATATCAATTTGACATTATCCCGGACTGCATTTGAATAATTGATACAAGAATATAAATTGAATTATATTTGATTAACTATTGCAAACTTTCCTCTTTCTGCCACCCCCTCTCTCTCTCTCTCTCTCTCTCTCCCTGCCATTTGTTTCACTCTCCCTGTGAATTTGATAGCATATACTCTTTTTCCTTATTTACCAGTATCTCAAATAACGCACACACACACACACACACGCGCACGCCCGCAGAGTGGATCAGTCTGTGTCATTGTCTCTGACACACCAGGCTAAGGAACCCCTGGGCAGTGGATGGGTTCTCTGGACTTGCGGTGATGGACAGCTGCCCCTCCTGAGTCAAATAGCACACACACACACACACACACACATACACACACACACTGTCTGTAGCTGTTCATCAAAATCCTTGCAGCTCTCCAGTGATGTGTAGATGTGGTGACCTGCCTTTTGTGGGCTGTCAGACTCATGCCAAACTAGGACCTGCGCGCACGCGCCAGATCACGGGTCGAGGTCTCGAGGCGCCGTGCGAGGAGGCGGAGACGGAGGCAGCGAGCGTGTACGCACGCCCGCGTACGTGTTCCAGAGGCCAGGGGATCGCAACGTTACGGCTTTAAATCTCAAACGCCCTCCGCCTCCTCTCTCCTCCTCCTCCTCCTCTCTCCTGCTCTTCCTCCTCCTCCAGCCCCGGCTCACACGTACACCCGTTCGCTCTCGACTGCCGTGGCGTTTGGTTGTTTCCATGGCGCTGTACTGGGCCTCCTCTAAGACTCATGTGGAGCTGAGCTCCTGGTTTCTAGAGGCTGGAGTCCTGGGAGGCGGCACGCGGACAGTGATTGGAGCTAACGAGCTCCTCCAGCTACCTTCAGGAGGAGGAGGAGGACGAGGCCACAGCTAGCAGGCAGATGGGAACTGCAGAGGAGTTATCTGTCAGTGTGTGTGGGGGTGGGGGGTGCGCGCGCGCCAAAGAAAGAGAGAGGGTTTGTTTTTGTGTGCATGTGTGTGTGTTTGTGTGTGAAAGAGAGAAGGAGAGGGTTTGTGTGTGTGTGCGTGCGCATGCGCATGTGTGAAAGAAAGACACTGGGTTTGTTTCTCTGTGTGTGTGTGTGTGTGTGTGTGTGTGTGTGTGTGTGTGTGTGTGTGTGTGTGTGTGTGTGTGTGTGTGTGTGTCACGGGTCGAGGTCTCGAGAGTGCGTACATGAGTGTGTCTGCGCGTCACCACACATGCTTGCATGTGTCAGATTGAATGGGGCTTGTGATGGAGGAGCCTGTGCCAGCCATAATGTGCGGTGGACGAATTGAACCACTTCTGAACCACTTGTGTCTGGGTGGCACATGCTCAGCCAATCCATTTCTCGGTGGCCCGAGTAGCTCTGTGTGTGTGTGTGTGTGTGTGTGTGTGTGTGTGTGTGTGTGTGTGTGTGTGTGTGTGTGTGTGTGTGTGTGTGTGTGTGCGCGTGTGCGTGCGTGCGTGTGCGTGTGCGTGTGTGCGCGTGTGTGTGTGCGCGCGGGGAGGGGGAGGGGGGTATCCCCTGGCTAAACTATCTAACCCGGCAGCTCTGATGACAAACGTGTAAGAGTTTAAAAGGAGGCTGCGGAAAAGCATGTGCTGACATGTCTAAATCTGAGACTGTCTCACACGTATACACACACACACAGACACACACACACACACAATGGTCCCGAGGGCCATCTGGAAGTGAAGCGTAGTGCAGAACTGGGCACAGCTGTTCTCTGGTGTGTAGACCGTGTGCAGACTGTCTGGACCTCTGATCTGAAGGCACAGAGAGACCAACCAATCAGGGATGTGTGTGTGTGTATGTGTGCGCGTGTGTGTGTGCGTGCGTGTGTGTAACTACAGTTCCATTGTTGTGTGTGTGTGTGTCTGTTTGGGCACTCTTTAGAGTTATATCGATCAGATTATCCATGTGTGTGTCCATCCATCATTAGTGAGGTTTGTGTGTGTGTGTGTGTGTGTGTCTCACTGGAGAGTCCACCGTCTCCTGAGGGCCTGCCTGTCATGACCCAGAATGCAATGCATAGTGTGACTCTAGCTCAGGAATTGCCCCCATCGGTCGAGAAATATGAGAGGACAAATTGAAAAGATTGCAGGGATACAGCCGACTCGGCGAATGAGAGTCTCAGAATGCAGAATCTGGTATCTCCCTATTTGTAAATATTCCGGCAGGCTTGTACGTGTGTGTGTGTGTGTGTGTGTGTGCGTGTGCGTGCGCGTGCGCGTGTGCGTGCGCGTGCGCGTGCGACATGATGGATGGTTGCCTGGGAGAAAGCGCTGGGGAGAAGGTATGCTGACTAAAGCTGAATCAGACAGGTTTTTTTGTGTGTGTGTGTGTGTGTGTGTGTGTGTGTGTGTGTGTGTGTGTGTGTGTGTGTGTGTGTGTGTGTGTGTGTGTGTGTGTGAGAGAGAGTGTGTGTCTGTGAGAGCTAGCGGTCATATGACCACTGACTCTACCACCTCTGGCGTCTTTCGATATCATGGTACCAGTCAACATGGTCAACTTGGCTCAACTTCATTTGACTTAACTTTCTTTACTTTTTTTCACTGCTCTTTCCACCAAAATAGTGTCGCCTAAATGTACCAGGTCTGTCCCCTAAATGTACCAGATGTGCGCAGCATCTATTTTCACTGACGACTAGACAGAGGTTTTGCAACCAACTACGACTAGTCTAAAACAGCGAGAAAAAAGGAGGGAGTTTCTTCAACTCTGCAAGCTAAGATGCATGACTACTTTCTTGATGTCAGCGGCAGCCAATTTGCACTCGTTGCGCAGGGATACTGAAGTCACTTGCTTTTTTGTTTGCTAGTGCAAAACAGTATTCCAGCCCATCTTTACAGCTTACTCAGCAAAGTTCTTAATGTGATTTATTTTGTTTGATTGAAGAAGAGTAGGCTAGCCTATAGCCTGTAATGTTTCAGTAGGATAAAATTAGATTTTCACATTAAAGGCCGCGGATGTCAGAGAGGATACATTCAAAAGCAAATTTATTCAAAGATTGGTCCACCAAAAAATAATGTAAAAGCAGTGCAAATAATAAAGTGGAAATAGCTTACTGTGCAAAAAATTGTTAGTGTTATCGGTATTAGTTGAAATAAATGTTGGACTATAGTACAGCGCAGCATACCTGATGTACTGTAGGTTATACTGTACCTATAGATAGATACAGTATATATACTTACTATACATTCAATATTCAGAAATTCTGCATTCTAATGGAAGATATATACAGTCCATTCCATTAAAATATAACACTATAATTTAAAGGAGTAGTAAAGAGAAAATGCATGTTTAGCCCTGTTTTAAGGTTACTTATGATCATATACAATGGTTCAGATCAAAACGTTGACAAAACTAGCATTTTCGAGAAAGTTGATAATTGCTCTACCACCATTTTGGTCATACAATGGATGTGGATGGGCATGAAACTTTGCAGATACGAAAAATTTGATATTTCATGGGTGACGGAAATGGGCGTGGCAAAAGCGCCCCCTGGAAAATGTAAAATGGCGAGCCCCACCTTTCAGTTTGATGTAGGCGAACGAAATTCGGTGGGCAATGTAGTTCATCGAGACACACTAAAATGTCTCTTGGAGCTATACCCAACTTCCAACAGGAAGTCAGCCATTTTTCTCTTAATGTGCCATTTTTTCCTTGTTTTTACCATTTCCATGCCTTGTACTTCGACAAACTCCTCCTACAGATTTCATCCGATCAACTTTATTCGGTCAGCTTCATCTTAAGACCTTTGTGATCAAAAGTTAACAAAAAAAATTGAGTTTTCACCAAACACCCTTGCCATGGCGCCATAAAACAGGAAGTCCTCATAACTCCTACATACATTATCCGATTTGCACCAAATTGCTGACGCTTCATGAAGGTCGCATTCTGAACACATCTATGCATCGGTATTGAGTCACACTTACAGCGCCACCTACTGGTGAAACAGGAAGTACTCATAACTCCTACATACATTATACGATTTCTCCTAATTGCTCATGCTTGATGAAGGTCGCATCTTGAACACATCTGCAAGTCAGTATTGCGCCATACCTACAGCGCCACCTACTGGTGAAACAGGAAGTCCTCATAACTCCTACATACGTTATACGATTTACTCCAAATTGCTCAGGGTTGACGAAGGTCTTATCCTGAACACATCTGTGCATCAACATTGAGTCATACTTATAGCGCCACCTACTGCTTACAGGAAGTCCTCATAACTCTTACATACATTGTCCGATTTACACAACATTTCTCACGCTTCATCAAGGTACCGTCCTGAACACATCTATGCATCGGTATTGAGTCACGCTTAGAGTGCCACCTACTGGTGACAGGAAGTTTCTCTCAGTACGGGACACCGAAATATCACACCCTTTAACGGCGCCGCACCCCGACACGCGTTGGGTGTGAGGGCCCGCTCACTGCTGCTCACAGCCCTAGTTTTTGTTGTTCTGGAATGTGTTTAGGATTTGTGGAGTGGCTGCTGTCCTGAGTCTCTGTGGGGGTTGATGAGCAGAGCCTCAGGACCAGCTGGATGAGAGGACTCATCTGCTCTCATCTCTTGGTATACAGTAGTAGGGCTTTGTGGTGGAAGGTATTTTCATCACTTTTGCATGGGTGTTTGTATTTTAATTAATTAACTACTCCAGCTCTGCAGGAATTGTTTGGGGTTTTGTGTTGTATTCGTAGTATATTTTTATAGAATTCTGCTTGCAGGGTTTCAATTGGATTTTTGTCCCTCTTGGCAAATTCTTGATTGGTGTGTGGACCGCAGACTTCACAGCCATATGGAGCCCAATGGGTTCTATAACAGATTCAATCATTTTAAGACAGATCTTTTTTTTTTACTGTCAATTACTTTTGATGGCATAAAAAGCGCTTCCTGCCTTGTCTCTCAAGCCATTCACAGCTTTGTGGAAGCAGCCTGAGGTGTTGATGACCAAGGAAAGTGTGTGTTCTAGTAGATCAGTATTTGGGATCCTGATTTCTGGATCCTGATTTCTGGTTCAGGTAAGTATAATGTTTATCTTTTTCAGATTTCAGGGCCCAATCTGACAGAATCTGTGTTACAGATCCATTTTTTTCTGTAGTCCCTCCTTGGTTGGGGACAGAAGCACAAGATTCTCTGCAAATAAAAGGCATTTGACCTCTGCATCTAGTAGGGGGATGCCAGGTGCGGTGGACTGCTCCAGTTCCCTCGCCAGTCCAGTGTTAAAGAGGGTGGGACTGAGACTACATCCCTGTCTCACTCCCCGACTTTGAACAAAGAGGTCTGTGTGCCTTTGTCCAATTTTTACTACAGACTTGTTGTTACATTATGATAGATAGACATACAGGGTAGGTTTATGCTGGGCCGGTTCTGGCCTGACGGAGAGAGAGAGAGGATCAGTACATGGTGGCTCTGTGTTATGTTGTGTCTGGATCTGTGGAGACGGGCTCTGTGGAGCAGAGCGGTGGTGGGCTCCTGGCCGCTCTCTAAATGAATGTAATGGGATTCCCCTGTGACTGGCCAGACCTCACGGCTGTCATGGGATACTGCACAGGCCGATTGTTTGTTTGGGGAAGCAGAGCTCAAGGGTTATTTTATGCTAGGATGCTAATTGGAACTAGCATAAGCTGGCTAATGAGCTCTAATTAGTGTAATGAATTAGTTGCGGCTAGCGGGTGCAGCGAGAGAGCAGGACGGGCGGACACGCGCACACACACGCACGCACACGCACACTCTTCAACATGGCAGCAGGGGGCACAGCCAAAGGGCAGATGAGTGGAGAGTAACAGCGGTGAGAGTTATGAGGGCAGTGAAACACACACATACACACAGACACACGCATACAGACACACACACACACATTCGCTTCACTCTGTCACACCCCAGTAACTCTCCCTGTCACTCTTGTTTAAAGCTACACGCTTGTATGCACACGTAATTGCTCTCAGGAAAACACAAGGACACACACTCTCAGACATAATATGTTCTATGAACCACACACACGCATGCACACACACACACACACACACACATCCCGGTCTCACAGTCTCAGTCAAAAATATATATATATATAATATATATACATTCACCGAACATTTGCCCAATAGGCATGTATGTCTTAATCACGCAGTTTCACAACAAGATGGTCTCACACACTTTTCTATGTATACACTTAAACACACACACACAGCCCTCCGGGCTCCAGGCCTGGCCGTCTAGGTCGCTGGCCCTAATCCCTTAGCAGGGGAATTATATTCAAACTCTCTCACTGTTGCTCTCAATCCTGCCTGATCCACTCCTGTCCACCTCTCTGTATTCACACACACACAACAGAACATCTCAGCCTCCTCCGGGCTACATACACACACACACACACACACACACAGGCACACACACGCAGGCAGACACAGCAGGCACACACACACAGGCAGACAAACGCAGACAGACAGACAGACACACACGCACACACACACTGAGAGACATGAGAGAGAACGCTCTCAAAAGCTAATGTGACAACAGTCTCATAAAGCTCTAAATTGGATCGTTCTCTCTTTATGCCTCTTTCTTTTATCTCTCTATTTCTCTCTCTCTCTCTCTCTCTCTCCCTCTCTCCGTCTGGAACACACTCCGAGGCCTGTTTGTGGTTTGATGTTTTCTTCACCTCGGAGCGAGTGAGTCAGGGGGGAGGGTTTAAACTAGTCGCCTGTCAAATACCCATACTGCACCAGGGCTGACGGCGGCGTTGGCGCCCGGCCCAGCCAAGCCCCCACCTCTGGGGATCATGGGTAATGGGAGGGGGTTAGAAAGAAGTTTCCTTTTAAAAACAGGAACAATCTTCAAAAACAGAGGTGATTACTGTCTGGATGGAGAACAGACAGAGCGTTATCAAGCTGATCTACATGGAGGCATTTAAACCAGGGGTTGTCATGGCGACGGTGTTGAAAGTAGGCGGCGGGGTCTCTGGTTGAGAGGGGTCGTCCAGTCGCGCTAGACCTTCTTAACACATGCATGCTCTCACTTACCGAGGGAGCGTTTATGGGAGGGAGTCACTGGAGGAACACAGGGGAGGGTTACACTGTTTAAATTTGAGTCCGAGGGAGGGTCACTGTTTTTTAATTTGAGTCCCGGGGAGGGTCATACAAATTTGAATCGATCAAAA
>NC_140254.1:5441489-5456489 GCF_949987555.1 Borostomias antarcticus
TGTGTACCGGTCATGCTGAGTAACGGCTGGGAGCTGCCCTTCTCAGAGATCATCAACTGGAACACAGCAGCTGTCATCGGGGACGAGAGACTACTACTACAGGTACCTGTCCTACTCTCTCTCTCTCTCTCTCTGCCCTCCCGACCCTCCCTCTCTGTCTCTCTCCTCTCTCTCTGTCTCTCTCTTATCTCCCTCTATATCTCTTGCTCTCCCTCTCTCTGACCAGCCCTCTCTCTCTCTCTCTCTCTCTCTCTCCAGATTCCCTCCACGGTGCGTTCCATCCATCAGGATCGTATTCTGGCTCTGAGGCAGCAGACCCAGTTCCTGTGGGAGGCCTACTTCTCCTCCGTGGAGAAGATAGTGCTGACCACTCTGGAGGTGAGCCGCACACACACACACACACATACTGCTCAGCTGTGCACACACACACAGCTGCACACATATACAGCCGCACACGCATAGATATAACACACACACACACACACACACAGCTGCACACATACAGTATACAGTTGCACACACACAGAGACATAAGACACCCATGCAACCGCACACTCAAACACACATACACACAGCTGCACACACACATGAATAACACACTCTGTGCTTCCTATCTCACCTCCATTTCTCTCCGTCCTCCCCTCTCTCTATCTCTCTATCCTCTGCCATCAATCTCTCCTTCTCTCCAATAGAAATGTAACAGTATGAACATTTCATATCATGATTAATAGTGACCAAAACTACCACGGTTATCAGTATTATCATGGTAAAATATGCTGAAAATGTTCAAAAAGTACTTCAGTCGAGATCACTTTAGTCAAAATTGACCCATTTATTAGCATGCAATAATATATACAGTACAGCATAATTTTTTTACGCATATGAATTTTGCCGGTGTGATCTGTTCGGGGGGCCCCCTGTCTTCCACACGTGGAAAGCGGCAATCTAGATGTTCCCCCCCTCTGGGCCGCTTGGCCCAGAGTGCCGGGCCGGAAGAGGGAACGGCATCTAGCCCCCTGCCTCTATGACGATCAGAGTGGGCCGCGATCGGGAAGAAGCTCGGAGGTAACTCAGCCCACTAAGACCGTCAAAGAGAGCCACAGTGGGACTGCTGTACATTATAGTCCCTGGCCTCCACGAGCCAGCGCTTCGTGGAGTCCGAAGGAGATACAGCCTAGTGTCTTCGGCCCACGATCACCACGGAGCGCCACAGAGACTAAGCTAGTGTAATTCCCCGGCTTCCACTAGCCGACGCATAGTGGAATACCAGAAGCAAGGAGCAATACCCCCGGAACAGAGAGCAACGATGACAACAGAAACGACATCGACAGAACACAGGCGGAGCAGGGGAGGAGGTGGGGCGAGCGCGCAGATACGAGCGATCAGCAGTAATGGCAGAGCGGACCCAGAGCAGAGAACGCGGAAGCAGCGAGCTCGCAGATACGAGCGATCAGCAGTAATGGCAAGAGCGAGCAATGACGTGTTTTGACAGCTTAAATACATGCGCTCTAGCGAGCTGAACCAATGCTATGACAGCTGACAGTCAGCTGGTGGGTTGCGTCATACGGGGTGTGACTGATTAGCCTCTGCCGATTAGCCCGGTGTTGACATCCGTGCCTCGCCTGAAGTACGTCGGAGACTTCATTGATACACACTGAAATCATTATCATTATTATTCTTCAGTCATTCACTCAACCACTCACACACATATACACACACACACACACACACACTTTTTCTCCATTGATAGTATGCCTCTTTTCTTTAAATACTAAAATGGAAGTGAAACTAAGCGCTATGCACAGGACTAGCCTACAGCGGCACAACAACATAGTGTTTTACAAGAGTAGGTTATGCTGAAAACTCAGTTTACATTATTTACACAAGCTATTAACAATTAATGTCATTACATCAAGGTCCACAATGGAAATAAGTCGATGACTTTATTGTGTTAACCTTGACAGTCTTTTTTAAGCTATTGGTGTAAAAATCAAATGAGGTTTTAAAAATTATTGTCAAATACTGTAAACTAAACTAAACTAAACTAAAAAAAAAACACAAGTTAGACAGACAAACCATGACATTTTCATCCATTCCAAAGTTAAGTTCAGACTAAGAAGTCTTAGTCCTCTAAGAAGGCGGAAAAATCTCTGCAGCTCTGCATTCCTCCATGCTCGCAAAACAACAACAAATCAGACAGTATTTACCGCGGGTTCAAAGCCTGGCAATCAAACACGGGTTTAATGGTAATTAGTTTTGAAATGGTGCAATAGTAACCGTCTGAAATATTTACCATGGTTTACCGTTTCATCCCTACTATCACGCTAGCCTCTTAACAATCAACCTGGTCCCGTCACACTGGCTCAGACAACACACCACGGACACACACACCACCTACATACACATACACACACACCTTAACTCCTCACCACGGACACACACACACCACCTACATACACACACACACACACACCTTAACTCCCCATCACGGACACACACACACACCTCAAACCCTGCAGCACAGAGACACACACCTCAAACCTGCACTACTGACACACACCTTACTGTAACGCCTCAGCACAGACACACACATTTCAACCCCGCAGCACACACACACACACACACACACACACACACACCACAGAGAGACACCTGAAACACGCCTCAAATCCGCACTGCGCCACAGTGGCACATATCTCCCCCTGACTCGTGTACTCACTAGTGTCTCACAGTATAACCAAAGCAATTTCAGCGCCGCCTCCCCGCCCGCCGATAAACGGGCCGGCTCAGTCCCGTCCTAACGTATGTTAAACCTCCCAATCACATTTATGTGTTTTATTCTGCTGCTTCCGCCCAACCGGGGCCCTGTGTAATGGAAGCGTGCGCGTCCGCCACGATGCCTATCTCTCTCTGGCCTCACGGCGAACCTCGCGCCAATCAGGCGCTTATCTAAAGCCCTCTCTGTAATCTCTCACACTCATCTCCACAGAACCTTTCTGCTTGGCCTGCCTCCCTGGCAGTCTGACACCCCCCCACCCAGTCAGCCCTGACCCCCCCCACCCCCGGCCGGACACCCTGGCTTGGCTGGCTGGCTCAGGGGTGCCCCGCCGCGGTCGTTGTTGTGCTTGGTTTAGTCGCCCGTAGTCGAGGCTAAACGGTTAAGCCTGAGCGACGGTGCCGTCGTGGAGATGGGACGGGGGACGGGGGGGGGAGGGGGGCTGACATATGGAAATGCCGCTGCCTCGGTAGCCTTGCCAGATAACGACCAGCATGGTTTATTCATCCCGCTGAGCTGTTCGCTCTGCTAGAGATCCAGGCCGAAACAAACACGCACGCACGCACACATTCACACAAATACCCACAAGCACACTCACAAAAACACACGCGCGCGCACGCACACACTTTCTGGCTGTGCTACCAACTTATAAAGAGTCCCAAATAAATAGTGGGGCACGACGGCTCAGTGCGCTCCACCAATCACATTCCCTTACCTGTCAAGAAGTGAGGATGTTTCGACCAATCACAAGGCCAATGGAGCTTCCTGCGGCCCTGGCACACCTATTAAAGCCGCCGATTAAGCCAATTACGGTGTGTCCCCAAGGAGAGGGGCCGTATCTATCACCCTCTAATTGGCTGATTGTAGCTGCTGGGGGGGGAGATTGAGTCGTTCGTCATGTCGGACCAGGCTGCTTGGGGCGCCGATCTTCAGCCAGGCGAGAAGAATGGGCTCTCGTAAGGTGTTGGCGGGAGCCATTTTCCTGTGGAGTGATTCAGTTTCGCAGGGGGCTGTATTGAGAGGGGAAAGGATTCCAACTTTATCTTTGATACTGAGGCAAACGTTGATTGGCTAGCCAGAGGGCTGTAGAGAACAACTCAATAGGTGCTCTCTTTCTCTCTCTCCCTCTCTCTCTTTCTCTCTCCCTCTCTCTCTCTCTATTTCTCCTTCCTTCTCTCTCACACTCTTCTTTTTCTTATCCCTCTCTTCGCCAGTTGATTTTTAGTGTTGCTTTGTCAATATTATTAGGGTAAGGCCCTCCAGCTGTATTATTAGCTTCTCACAGAGATCTGTCTCACTGCACATCACCTCCCCGTTCGCCCAGCGCTCTCTCTCTGTCTCTCGCTCCCTCTCTCTCTCTCTCTCTCTCTGTCTCTCTTCCTCCCCCTTCCTCCGTCTCCCACTATCTCTCTGCCTGTCTTTCTCCCTCTCTTTCTCTCTCTGTCTCTCTCCCTGTCTCTCCCACTGTCTCTCTCTCTCCCTCTCTGTCTCCGCCATCTTTCCCTCTCCACATTGTGTCCAGGCCAACGGGCCAGTCATCCCTGGCCACTGTTAGGTTTCAATAGAGGCCATAAAGCAGGGCTGCAAACCTGTGTCGGTTTTACTGTAGCAATTTAGCCTTGCTCAAGGGCACAGCAGTAATATCTCTCTCTGCTGCCGCTGTCTCTCTGTAAGGGGCCAATTGTGACCCCCCCCCCCCCCCCCCCCCCCCTGCTTCCACCCCCCCCTTTTCTCCATTCACCCCTCGGAGAAGCTGCAGGGAAATGGGAACCGTTTTAGTGTCTGGCTGTGTGACTGCTCTATTTGAGGCCAGGACTGATCAGTCTGGTTTGAGTGTGTGTGCGCGCGCATGTGTGTGTGTGTGTGTGCTCGTCTGTGTGTGTGTGTATGTGGTGTATGGTCAGTCGGGGTGGCTTTATTAGGTGACTAATGTTCTGTTCCGATGTGTTCACTTACCACTTCTCAGCTTGTCCGGCGATGAACAATTCATGTCGTTTACTGTACATCCCCCAAACACATCAAGGTCTTAAAGCACTTAACAATGTTAGCGTCACAACTATGCTCATCTACTAGAAATGCGAAGGCCCCCATCTCAGTGATTTACATCATTTTTGGGTGTTTCTGGGTGGGCTGAGGAGTCTCACCTCTGGGCTGGTCTCTATGTGGTCCAAGTGAAAATCAAAACCTTGTTCTTTAGTTTGAAGATCCAACCGCGTTATGCTCTTTTATGTTGTTGATTCCTCAAATGAAAGATTGTCTAACCTCTCTCTCTCTCTTTCTTTCCCTCTCTCTCTCTCTCTCTCTCTCTCTTTCTTTCCCTCTCTCTCTCTCTCCCCCTCCATTCCTCCTCTCCCAGATGATTCAGGACAGGGTTGTGGAGACGTGGTCGAGGAGCAGTCTGATGTGGAACAGCCACCCTGGGGGGCTCTTCTCCCTGCCGCAGTACTCCCCCCACCTGGGGGACTTCCCCTTCTACTACGCCACCCTGGGTCAGTACTATACTATACTACACTACACTACACTACACTATACTACACTATACTATACTACACTGCACCACACTACACCACACTGCACTACACTAAACTATACCAGACCCCCCCCACACACACACACACCTGGGGGACTTCCCCTTCTACTACGCCACCCTGGGTCAGTACTATACTATACTACACTACACTATACTATACTATACTATACTACACTGCACCACACTACACCACACTGCACTACACTAAACTATACTAGACCCCCCACCCCACAAACACACCTGGGGGACTTCCCCTTCTACTACGCCACCCTGGGTCAGTACTATACTATACTACACTACACTATACTATACTATACTACACTACACTACACTACACTACACTACACTGCACCACACTACACTACACCACACTACACTACACTACACTACACTACACTACACTACACTACACTACACTACACTATACTATACTATACTATACTATACTACACTACACTACACTACACTACACTGCACCACACTACACCGCTCAGCACCACACTACACTACACTACACTACACTACACTACACTACACTATACTACACTACACTACACTACACTACACTACACTATACTATACTATACTATACTATACCGCACTGCACTACACTACACTATACTATACTATACTATACTATACTATACTATACTACACTGCACCACACTACACTACACTATACTACACTATACTAAACTATACCACACTGCACTACACTACACTACACTATACTATACTATACTATACTATACTATACTATACTATACTATACTATACTATACTATACTACACTACACTGCACCACACTACACCGCACCGCACTACACTACACTACACTACACTACACTACACTACACTACACTATACTATACTACACTGCACCACACTACACCACACTGCACTGCACTACACTAAACTATACCAGACCCCCCCCACACACACACACCTGGGGGACTTCCCCTTCTACTACACCACCCTGGGTCAGTACTATACTATACTATACTATACTATACTATACTATACTATACTATACTATACTATACTATACTATACTATACTACACTGCACTACACTGCACCACACTACACCACACTGCACTACACTAAACTATACTAGACCCCCCACCCCACACACACACCTGGGGGACTTCCCCTTCTACTACGCCACCCTGGGTCAGTACAAGACCACATTACACTACACTTCACTATACAACACTACTATACTATACTACACTATACTGGACTGTACTACCACCACTCGGGGGACTTGCCCTTCTACTCCACACCACACCTCCTGGTACTACCCTACAATACACTATACTGCAACTTTACCACAATATAGTCAGACCACAGCCGCCCTTGGTCAGTACTAGACTAGACTAGACTAGACTAGACTAGACAGGATGTGGTTCTGGGTCTGAAGGGATGCTCGGCCTTATTAGTTGGGAGACTGGTCTTCGATCCTCGCTGGTTACAGTGGCGCCCAACTTGAGTGTTTTCCAATAATATATTGATCATTTTGAACATCCTTGACCATGTCAATTAGGCACCCAGTAACAGAGATACACGCTCATCACTGGACCAGTCCAATCCGGTCCGTGCGGTAGCTCATCACCATGGCGATGGTGTTAGAGGGCTGGCCCTAGATTGATTTCTGCATTAACCCCGTCGACGCGCTGAGGTTTTCCGTCCAGTAACCTCACCATTACAGATACCACTAGGCCTGACCTGTCTGACCTCAGCGGCCACACACACTCACACACGCACACACACACACACCTGAGCGGCCTCTCTCCCTCCTCCATCTATACACTCGCCCCTGATCGAGCACCGCGGCCCAGCGCAGATATTAAAAAACAATCGCCGCGGTGACGAGCATGGATCACCCCGCCAATTAACTGCCCCGAGTCTTAAGAGATGAGGAGGACGACCGGCGGGCGCACGCGCGCAGAGGGGACGCGTACAGCAGACATCTGTCTTCGCCGCAACAGACTGGAAATCCAATCGTTTACTCTGAGAGCCAATAACTCCCCTCTGTCTGAGGCTGTTTTTGTCGGTTTGATAAAAAATGACTTTTTGACTGGCATCGTCGCTCGCGGGGATATGAAGCGGGCGCTAATAGCCCAATGAGTCATTTAGCGCGGATAATTTGTTTGTGACAATATGGTTCTAATCGTCAGTCAGTTCAAGTGTGGCCAATCAGTAGGTACCTGGAATATGAAGAGGCAACTAACCTATGTGGCTCCTGATTGTCCTCGTTCTAATCTGAGTAATGTTGTAGTCCCGATGTAGCTCTGTGTGCGGTCCAGGTATTAAACTGATTTCCCGGACAGAGATGAATCCTAGTCCTAGTCCTAGTTTTAGTCCTAAACTTAACCTAACCGAAAAAACCCTGTCCGTTCTAAACTAAACGTAATCCGTGCTTGGGAAACGGGCCCTGCAGGTCTGCAGTTTGAGCCTGGGTTATGTTGTAATCCTGTCGTGTGTGTTTGTGTTTATGCGTGTGTGCGCGTGTGTGTGTTCCAGGTATTAAACCGTACCCTAAATTCACCGCCGTCATCCAGGCCGTCACGCCCCTCGTCTCCCAGTCCCAGCCCATCCTCAAGCTCCTGCTGGCAGTCGCCAAGTCGCAGTACTGCGCACAGGTAAGAACGGAACAGCGTGTGTGTGTGTGTGTATGTGTGTGTGTGTGTGGGTTCATTCATTCAATTGTCAGAAATGTCCTGGAAAAACAACGTATTACCGGACCGTGATGGATCCGGCGGCAGGGTTGCCAAGCGGCTTTTTCAAATGTCACTCCCCCGCCAGCGAGAAACAGCAGCCCCCCGCCCTGAACACCGCAGTAAACGTCAACTCCCCCGGATTGAATTAGAGCAGCGGTTTGTACGGGAGTGTGTGTGTGGGGGGGGGAGGGGTGGGTGTGGAGGGGTCAGGGGGCATCTGTCTCCATGCCCCCCCCCCCTCGGAGCTGGAAACAACATTTATTGATTTGCAGGTTTTTACACGGGGCCACACAACAAAATGAAAGTGGCTCCCCTGATGGCCCTCTGTGTGTGTGTGTGTGCGTGCAAGCGCGTGTGTTGCTTGTAGCAAAATCCGCTCTGTGTTTTTTCAAACGTTTCTCGACGCCCCCCCTGTCCCGGCGCTTTGTTCTCTAGCTCTAGGGCTAAGCGGATAGAGCCGAAGTGGGAAGAGTCAGGTACAGAACAGCGTTTTCATCACAGCATCAGGTCATAAAGCCTCCGTGAGCGTGCAGGGGGGGGGGGGGGGGGGCGGAGGAGCAAGGACATAAATAAATGAACAGGAGGGGGAGGGAGAGAGTGAGAGAGTGAGAGGGCGGCTGAGAGAAAAGTGCGAGCAAGAAAAGCTTTCGGCGAAGACGTCGGAATGGAGATTGTGGACCTCCTGCTGTGTTTGCGCGTGTGTGTGTGTTATTAGAGGAACTGTTAGTCTTCTGTTCGCATCTCAAAAACAGGCACACCCACCCACACACACACACACCCTGAGAAGCAGAAATAGCTCCAAGTAATGGCTTCACATGAAACACGGAGAGATAAACGATGTTTGTGTGTGTGTGTGTGTGTGTGTGTGTGTGTGTGTGTGTGTGTGTGTGTGTGTGTGTGTGTGTGTGTGTGTGTGTGTGTGTGTGTGTGTGTGTGTGTAGGTGTAGGTGTAGGTTTGTGCGTGTGTGCGTGTGTGCGTGAATGACAAAGCGCGTGTATCTTAGTGATCATGGACATCCTAAGCTAGAGAGGACAGCAGTGCACGTCCATGTGCGTGCACGTGTGTGTGTGTGTGTGTGTGATAGAGAGAGGGTATGGTAATAAGGAGGTGGAGAGATGAGGGGCGGGATCTAAGGTCCTGGTCTGTGAGCGTGTAAGGGCGCGGGCGGGCGCCGCGTGTTGCTCATCAAACATTCATCCCGACCGCGTCGGGATCGACCCCAGGTACGACGGCGCCGGGCCGTCCTCGGGCCACCGCTGCGGAGGCGTCGGAGGTTTTACACTTGGAATGGCGGTCTGCTCCGCGGCGCAGCTACTGCAACCCCCAGAGCCCCCAGACCCCCAGAGTCAGAGCGAACTGTTTGTTTGTCAGCCGCTAGATTGGACTGTCAGCCAGCCGACATTATATTGGGCCGGGACCGGGACGTATGTCGGTCAGGTTTGGGCGGCGACCTTTCGAGAGGTGCGGAGATGGAGAACGAGTCCGTCGAAACGCAATTCTGAAATCCACCTTCGCTCTAATGGAACCTCTTCTTCCCCTCTCTCTCTCTCCCCCTCTCTCTCTCTCTCTCTCTCTCCCTCTCTCTCTCTCTCTCTCCCTCTCTCTCTCTCTCCTCTCCTTTACTCTCATCCATCACCCCCCTCCGTCTCTCTCTCTTCTCTTCCTCTCTCTCTCTCCTGACTCAGATCATCGTGTTGTGGAACTGTGACAAGCCCCTCCCCGCTAAACACCGCTGGCCTGCCACCTCAGTGCCCGTCATTGTCATCGAGGGCGAAAACAAGGTGAGTCACACACACACACAGTGAGCACCGCGGCACTACCTGGATTCTGTTCCTCCCGCAAACGACAGCTCTGCCAACTCAGATTAGCAGCGCGTGGCACCCTGGAACCCCGTGCTGCCATTTTGGCCTCTCCGTGTCAGATCCGTCCCTCCCCCCTCCCAGGCAGCGTCCGCCAGGCCGCCTCGCTCGCTCGTACGAGTGGAAGAAGCTAATGAGGTGTTATTATGACCACTTTGTCATAACACCCAGCGCCGTTTCGATCGGCTATACCCAGCCGGATGTAACAGCCGGCGTCGGCGTGTCGGACTGTTGTTATGACAGCTCCCGCATCTGAAGGTTCAGCCAGAGGGTCGCCTGTGTCTCTGTGACCCCACAGCGGCAGAGGTCAAAGGTGAACAGCGGCCCGCCTCAGCCGTCAGTCATGCCGGAGCGCCCCCCCCCCCCCCCCCCGTATCCCTCGGCGGTGTCCCGGAGCCGGCGGTGGGCGGGACCGCGCGTTGTGTTTGGCCGCGTGTCTGCGGCGGTGGGTGGGGCCGCGTGCCAGCCGGCCGGCCCGTGGTTTGTTGTGCTTTGCGGCGGCCGGCTTGTTTACTGTGGCGAGCCCCCCCCGAGACTCCTCCCTCCGGCCGCGAGGAGCACGCAGCTCTCGCCCTCTTCCTCTTCTGCTCTGTCTCTCCCTCTCTCTCTCCCTCCTTCTCTCTCGCTCTCCTTCTGTCCTTCCTCTCCCCTCTGTCTCTCTCTCTCTCTCTCTCTCCCCCCCTCAGGCATGATGGCCACAGGCTGGTTTGTTGCTCTCTTGCTGACCCTGTGGAACTGCCCACCAGTTTTGCTGTGGTTTACACACAGCCTTCTATCCTCTCTCTCTCTCTCTCTCTCTCTCTCTCTCTCTCTCTCTCTCTCTCTCTCTCTCTCTCTCTCTCTCTCTCATCCTCTGTCTTTCCATCTCCCTTTGAAACCATCTTAGAACCATTACCCTCTACCCCCCCACCCCCCCCTGGAGGCAGCATATTCCATCTCTCTCAGAGCTCACATTCCTGGGGCGTTCCCAGCACCCCTCGGGCACACGTGTCACACTTCTAACGTTACAAAACCATCTGGGATGTGAACACCAGCCTCTTGTCTCCAGCCTCTCTCTCTCTCTCTCTCTCTCTCTCTCTCTCTCTCTCTCTTCCTCCCTCTTCTCACCCTCTCTCTCTATCTCCCCCTCTTTCGCTCTCCTCTCCCTCTCTTGCTTTCTCTCTGTCTGTTCTCCCTCCCTCTATTGCACCCCCCCCCTCTCTCTCTCTCTCTCTCTCTCTCTCTCTCTCTCTCTCTCTCTCTCTCCCTCCCTCCTTCCAACATCTGTTTTTTTCCCACCATGACAGTGGAAAACCCTAAAAACAAAGGGAGCCGAGGGGAGGGGAGACATTTTTGTTTTTCTCTGCCTGTGGGATATTCTGGGATAATGACATGAACCCCCCCCCCACCCCCCCAGAAAAAAAACACACACACACCGGGGTTATGGGGGGCTTCTGGGTAAAAAAGGCGAGACGGAGCCTCTCCTCTCATCAGCGGGCCTATCAACACACCTGTCAGTAAGTCAAGCCGACAGGCTGGGAGCTCCCGCGGCGTTTCCACGCGGCAACGAGAAGCGGAGATGATAAAATATTGACTGCTTAATCTTTTCAGTTCGTTACCGACTCATTAGTTTTTCCTCAACCGCTCTTGGCTGCTATGAACGCACACAAATGCGCGCGCACACACACACACACACACACACACACACACAGCTCTACGGTGAGTCATCACCAGGACCTGTGCTGCTCAGAGCTCTTGGTGAGAGCGCAATGGAGAGGCGTGCGTGTGTGTGTGTGCATGCGCGCATGTGTGTGTTCATGTGTGTGTGTCTGTGTGTGTGTGTGTGTGTGTGAGTGTGTGTGTGTGTGTGTGTGCGTGTGTGTGCGTTCCTGGTTGCGGTCCTGTATACATCCATACTCTCTCACCCGACCTCTGCTGTCCAGTGCAGGCTTTCATCTCAGGGACTAACAGCAATCATCACGGCCATCAGGGCATGTATCCCTCCACCACAGCGCTCCTGTAAATAATATAGATCTTCATGTGTTAAATGTATTATTGAGGAAGGCAAGGGCAAATGTATGTCACATGTTTAATAACTCACAGTGCGTGTGCGTGTGTGTGTGTGTGTGTGTGTGTGTGTGTGTGTGTGTGTGTGTGTGTGTGTGTGTGCCATACTCACGTACAGTATTCAGGTCAGGCTTCCATGTAATCCTGCCTACTGGGAAATGGCGGGTGTCATAGTTGCTGATGGCCACTGCCGTCTCTGATTTTCTTCATGTCACAATCGTCCCTGTGTCGCAACCGATTACTCAACTTCTACTTAAGACGGAGGCTCAGTCAATGTCCACCCTTACGGACTCGCAGACTTTGAGGCGCGTTCACGCTAAGTGCGTGAGGGCTTAGGGCTGTCCCATTGTCAAACCGTCATGTGCACAAGGGCTCTCTGGCAGACATTTTGAGCCCTTAATGCCCCCTTTCCTTTACCCACAGTTCAGATAGTAGACGTGAAACACAGGGTTACCTGAAGAACAGACAGTAAACAAGCAACCCTAATGTTCACGTTACAAAATAAATGTTTTCATGTTTTCAGCTGGATTTGCTTATCTGCACAAGGGCCCTTATAATTACTTTGGTTTCAATATTTTTACGTATGGATTTGTATAATTTGATTTGTTTGAAAATATGTAGGCTATGGTTATGAATTACATAGATTTATTTTGCCATAAATCAGTTAAAAGCTGCATGACATTAATCATCCATCTCGGTGCAGTTTTCTTTGAATTGAGATTTCCAAAATGAATATGGAAAGAGTTGAGTGCAGCATGTTGTCATTCTTGAGTAAATACTTTTGGATTCATCACAAACAAGAATCGCAGTAATGTAGTTCTCTTATGACCACAAAATGAAATGCTTTCAACAAGTTGAACCGAAATGTTTTGAGGTGAACACAGATGGTTGTGATAATATAAAGGGGATATGATCAGGCCAAAATTAATTTACATGTAGGCCTACAAGAAAAACATAATGTAAAATTGAAATGCAAAATAAAAAGTCCCAAACCCACAATAACTAAGAAATATGTTTTGCCGTCAACATAACATGATATCGCAAGTGCTGTCCCATTCCTTTCCCTCGCAGCCTCTCACACTCAACCACATTCCAGGTGACGTCAGTAAGTCTGTGAGGGTTCAGGGCTTGAGGGTTTAGGGTGGACGTTGGGACTGGGCCGCTCCCTCTAATCTATGCTTACATCAACCTATACTGTCCATGTGACAGTAGGTATTGTGTTGCTATTCAACTGTGTGTGTGTGTGTGTGTGTGTGTGTGCTGTGTTGACCCTGCGTGTTCTCGTTCTCCCCCTGTAGGTGATGAGTAGCAGGTTCCTGCCCTATGAGACCATAGTGACAGATGCTGTGCTCAGTCTGGACGAGGACACAGTGCTCTCCACTACAGAGGTCAGTCACTACACACTGGATATATATATATATCCATCTCCATCTCTCTCTCTCTCTCTCTCTCTCTCTCTCTTTCTCTCTCGCTCTCTCTCCTTGTCTCTCTCTTTCTCTCTTTCCCTCTGCCTCAGCTCTCCTCTCCTCTTATTCTGTTCTTCTGTTATGTTCTTCTGTTATGTTCTGCTGCTATGTTCTGCTGTTATGTTCTGCTGTTATGTTCTGCTGCTATGTTCTGCTGCTATGTTCTGCTGCTATGTTCTGTTCTGCTCTGCTGTTGTGTTCTGCTGATGGGGATGCTGAGGATGTCACAGTTGGCATGGTTCCAGGCCCCTCAGTGCTTTGGATGGCAGCGCGTCAGCACACAGACGCTGGGTGACTGGTTGTCTGACTGGCTGACTGCCTGGCTGGTTGGCTGGCCGAAAGTACAGAGAGAGAGAGAGTTCCAAACATCTCTCTCTCTCTCTCTCTCTCTCTCTCTCTCTGTTCTCCATTCTCTGGCACTTAACCCTCTCCTTCTCTCACGCGCCGGCCATTCTCTCGTTCTCTCTCTCCACGCCCACTACCTCCCCTCTAGGCTTATCGCTCTCCACATCCACCTTCCTCTCCCTCAAACCCTCACTCTCCACATCCACCTTCCTC
This sequence comes from Borostomias antarcticus, assembly GCF_949987555.1. NCBI lineage: Eukaryota > Metazoa > Chordata > Actinopteri > Stomiiformes > Stomiidae > Borostomias > Borostomias antarcticus. Next base: position 5,455,448 of record NC_140254.1, read on the forward strand.
TCCCTCAAACCCTCACTCTCCACATCCACCTTCCTCTCCCTCAAACCCTCACTCTCCACATCCACCTTCCTCTCCCTCAAACCCTCGCTCTCCACATCCACCTTCCTCTCCCTCAAACCCTCGCTCTCCACATCCACCTTCCTCTCCCTCAAACCCTCGCTCTCCACATCCACCTTCCTCTCCCTCAAACCCTCGCTCTCCACATCCACCTTCCTCTCCCTCAAACCCTCGCTCTCCACATCCACCTTCCTCTCCCTCAAACCCTCGCTCTCCACATCCACCTTCCTCTCCCTCAAACCCTCGCTCTCCACATCCACCTTCCTCTCCCTCAAACCCTCGCTCTCCACATCCACCTTCCTCTCCCTCAAACCCTCGCTCTCCACATCCACCTTCCTCTCCCTCAAACCCTCGCTCTCCACATCCACCTTCCTCTCCCTCAAACCCTCGCTCTCGCGCGCTGTTTCTGTTTCTCCTCCCCGCTCGTAATTGTGTCTCTTCATCATGTGGTGTGTTTGAGGGAATTACCGTTATGACTGTTAAATGGAGATGTTGTTCTCCTTCCTGCGGTGCCGGCTTTTTCCCGGGGGACCCATTTCAACATAACACCATCTGAAACACAGATGTTGAACATAGTGATGGATGCCGAATGAGATCCCATCAAGGCTGTTCTGGACGTTATTACACGGCTTTTAGTGGGACTGCTTTTAGTTACTGTGCCCCTGGAGCTTGGAATGAGTTTTGAGAGACCATCAAATTGGATGCCTTACCCTTGGGCAGTTTCAAAGATACGATAAATGTAATTGAGGTTAAGGTCTGTGCATGTTTTTAAATACGGTTGCCATAATGAGTTCTATCAATGAAATCTGTTTTATGAATTTTAATGTGTATGATGTTTTTGTATTTATTTTGTATTGATATGATATTTTTGTATAAGCTTTGCAACCAGCCAGGGTACCATTGACAATGAGACTTTGGTCTCAGTTGGCTCCCCTGGTGAAATAAAGGAAAAAATTATTATTATTATTATTAAATAAAAAGAAAT
>NC_140254.1:5461489-5548989 GCF_949987555.1 Borostomias antarcticus
CAAGATGAAACAACTCAGTCTTGCTGCTGAATGCTTTCGTTTTTGTTTTTTTTGTTGCTGTAGTCGCACTCGTCTCCCCAAAGATACGCCATAACTATCTGGGATATGCTGCAGGACAGGTTTGTAAGGGTTTGCACCAGGCGTTAGGTTTGCACCTGTTTATGTCAAAGGAAGTATGTTGCTATTGAGGAAGGTAGGCCAGAAAGGTGGGACGAAGGTTATGTGAATTACATATTACCATAAAGAGTTACAGTAGGTTTCAAATGTAAAATAAAACACAGGTGTAAACCTATTTTACCTGGTGGAAATTTCTTGTAAAGTCTGTCCATGTGCGTATTTGAAATAACTATTAAATGGTTTTCATTGGAACAAACTGTGTTACTGCTCTCTGCTCATCTGCATCGGAGTGTAGAATTAAAGGTCCCCTGTTATGAAAAACTCACTTTTTCAGTGCTTGTACATTTGCGTCTCTGATGGGCCTACTAACACACAAACTGAAATGAGACAAACCAGTCAGTTTTTTGTGGGCTGCCAAATTCTGAAAACGTGATTCGACAAGCCGTTCAGATTTGCCTCCAGCTCTGACATCAGAACAGGACACATTAGTATGCCCCCCCTGCCCTCCATCTGAAAAAAAAGTAGAAGAAACCTGAACTAACCAATCAGAAACATCCTGTTACGCTTTGTTTGAACTTCTGGAGGCATGGACAGTTGAGGTGGGGAGCAGCAGCGCATTAACAACTGTCCAGAACAGGACTGAAACAGGGATGTTGGGAACGCTAGAATGCTTCATCTGCGTGGTGTTTTCAACAAAAGTATTCAAAGACGTTTTGGGGACCCCAGAGACCTATATTAACTTGCTGAAAAGGGGCATAATAGGGGACCTGTATTATTGAAGGACAAATTGGCCATGTCCCTCCAAGAAATATTATGTAGTGTCATCTAAACTACCCCATCAGGAAATAATGTATAATATACATATTAATATAAATATACAGTATGTATTAATATAAATAGGCCTACAGACATAATCCTATACTTGACACATCTTAGAAAGGCTTACCAATGCATGGCATTAGATCACAAAGTGTTGGCCTTGCAGGAGGCCATGCAGGAGTAGTCTATTCTTGATTGTGCCTTTTTTACATTTTTAAATTCAAGTTTGTGGCTTTTCATGACATGTAGACTGTCAACCATAGGAGAAGCACCGTACTGGTGACCTCATCGTCATACACTGGAGTCTTACCGCTGTCAATCACGACACCTCCTCCGCCATTCGCCCAGCTGTACAGCGTGGTGATGTCATCACACACGCTGCATGACCACTTCCTCCCAGACTTATTTATCAGTGATTGGCTGACGTGTCGCGCCGGCAGGTGAATCTAACGACTTTTTAATTGGCTCCCCTGCTGTCCTGATGCCTTCCTTCCTCCCTCCTACCTTGTAATTAACAAATGACTTTTATAGAGGTAATAAATGGAATAGAAAAAAGCCAATTTTGTAAGAATGATTCATAAAAAAGAAAAAAAGAATAAACTCATATTTGATGATATTTGTGTGTGCCTTTTGTGCCTCTGCTCATAAAAACATGGGTATTTTGTGAAATATCATGTATTTATTGTATACATATTATCCTAACTGGCATAGTGGTGGTACGTTTGAATAATACCATCCTAGCCTGCATGCATCAAACACAAATGACAGGTGAGGCAGAATTCCTTTTTCAATAGTTTTATTTTTCCAAAAGCAGTTGGCCATGCGAACAGACAAATCAAAGTCCTGGTCTCCCACTTCTCCAGCATGAGAACATCATATGTGTTATGTGTGCCCTAGCTAGCATCCTGACCCAGTCCTTCACCAGAATGACGCAGCTGAAGAGGAAGTGATTGTGCTCTACCAGGGCCATTGATCTGTGCTTTGTGAGAGTCTCTGCTTTCAGCTCTGACCTCCAACACGTCCCCCAGGACCATAGCCTCCTAACACAGCGTGCCTCTGACCCCAGACAGCCTCTCAATTATTCAGCCTTAGTATCCAAGACCCATATTCTCATATTCATATCAGAGACCTGATCCTCCCTCTCTTTATCTCTGTTCCATTTCAATGTTTGGTTCTTGTCTCCTGACTGTGTGCTTTTAAAAGCCTGGGGCCACACCGAAAAGCCCCACAGACAAGGTTCAGCGCTTGATCAATCTGTGTCCTCGAAAGCGGAGTACAGATAGGACAGAAACAGAGTTGGCCTGAAATCGCAGTAGGATTTATGGAATTTAACAAGGCATTGTGACAAGAACCAAGGTTCAGTGAGTGTTGTACATCAATGCTTTTATATCGAAACATCCGGGAATAAAAAGCAAGCGGCGAAATACTACAACATTTTATAAACTGATTTCTGGTTTTCATACAGTACACTGTACTTTAGGATTTTATTTGTTTATAATGTTTAGGAAACATATAAAAACCCTTGAGCATTTCAAAACCCTCCAAGAGTGAATTCAGTATCTGAATAGGATATTATATATAAGGATTAAATAATATAATATAAATGTGTGTCTGATATAAAGTGTGTCTACACACAAACTTGTACCTAGAATAAATCATATACAATGCTTTTGATTTGCAGTGAAAGTCCTCAGCACGTTAAGTATCAGTCCACTAAACCAAGAGTCCACTGCTCTTTCCCAGCTGTGGGGGAAGGGGGTATTGCGAAATCCCGCATTTCTAAAGTGCAGCCTCAGCCACTAAGGGACCCTGTGTCACATCTCCAGTTAATAACCATGTCTTCCAGTCTGGCTAGTGTGTGCGTGCATGCGTGCGTGCGTGCGTGCGTGTATGTGTGTGTGCGTGTGTGTGTGTGCGTGTGTGTGTGTGTGTGTGTGCGTGTGTGTGTGTGTGTCCCATTCAGTTCAGCTCCTGACAGCCAGCATGGAGTTGATCTCCCAGATGAGGTTCCGGAGCTGGTCCATTATCTGTTTCAACTGCTGGTTCTTCTGTTTGAGTTTCTACAAGAAAGGAACAAGAACTCACATCAGAACTGAACAAACAAGCCACACACACACATTCTCACACACACATTCTCTCACACACACACACACACACACACACACACACACACACACACACACACACACACACACACACACACACAATATGCTGTCTGATCAGATGCCTCATCCGAAACGCAGCGGTGTTCAAACAAGCCACAGAGGCAAACAGGTATTTAACAGATACCAAGTGGCTGAGCAGACGCCTGTTAATTCAAGTAGCTGAGGTGAAACACATCACTAGCTGGTCCTAATGGGTGTTTTCCCTCCCTGCCCTAGAGGCCCCTGACCTTGTCAGTCAGACAAGTCAATCTCTGAGCTGTCTGTTTAATCCCGGAGCCAACTCATCTGGCGTGTGACTGAGAGAACAGGCCAGCTCAGTCGATCACTGACAGATTACCTGTGAATACACCTCAGGACAAATACACCTCAGGACAAATACACCTCAGGACAAATACACCTCAGGACAAATACACCTCAGGACAAGCCGAGTCGTCAGCTTGCGGTTCTGCCTCAAGGGCCCTGGACGCCTGGGTTTGTACGCATAAACAAATGGTTGACGTCAGTTGGGGTCAAGTGTCAGGCGGGGCGGACAGGAGAAACGTGCAAATCTGACCTCCAGGCTCAACAGGTGTAGGTTTTCGAGATGTACCTCCCATTGGACAATTGCGATCGGTTTAAAGATCTACGCCGTGAGCCGATCTTGGAATGAGAACCGGACGAGCGGTTCTCCAGCGCTGGGAGAGCAGAAACAGAGGAAGAACATGAGAGAGAGAGCGTGAAAGAGGTAGAGAGCGAGAGCATGCGAGAGAGGTGGAGAGTGAGAAAGCATGAAAGAGGGGAAGAGAGAGAGAGAGAGGGGGGGAGGGAGCCATGGTTCAGTCAGGAGCTACTGTATCTGCAGTGCAGGGAAATCTATTAAGATTAAATCCATTTTACTCTGTCAGTAACACTCCTTAAACCGTGACCAATTACCAGTGGTTTTGCCGGCGCAGATAACACCTTCAGCAATCGATTTCACACACGCCCTCTTAATACAAACTATTTAGCTGATTGTCCTTGAAGATATTCTAGAGAGAACCACTTGGAACTGTACCTGTGTGTCTCCAGGGACTCTCTCCCTTTCTTTCTTCTCTACCACTCTTTCTCCCTCCCTCCCTCCCTACCCCTCTCTCCCCGAAGGACTTTCATTTGGACTCGGCAACGGGAGGTAGCGTAGTCTACAGGATGTACCTAATCAAACTGACTAGTGACTCTTAAAATACCAGTGTTGTTCGTCTCCATGCGATGGTTCCAGCACCGGACTGACTTCATGGAGACTCAGTTGCACACACACATGCTCAGTCTGTACCACGTGCCGGGGAGAGATGGGAGCAGATAGTGGAATGTCTCAGGCCCTGGGCTCTCACCTGTCAGGCTGCTGATAGAAAGTGAAAAGCTCCGAGGGCCCTGACTGGTCGCCCGGATCAGAGAGCGAGGGAGAGAGGAGGAGAGAGAGAGATGGAAGGAGAGAGAGCTGCCTTGCTGAGCTGCTTTCTGACAGCTGGACCTAAGCTCCAGGCTCTGACTCTCTCTCTCTCACACACACACACACACACACACACACACACACACACACACACACACACACACACACACACACACACACAGCACACCACAATAATATCTCCCCCTCAGCTCCCCCCCCCCCCCTTCCCTCACTCTCTCCCCGTCTCTTCAGGGATCCTGAGGATGCACCCTCTCATTTCCTGGCCTGCCATTCAACACCGGGCCCCAAAAATATAAAATAAATGTTTTGATCCCCCCCCCCCCCCGTCTCTGACACGCTCTGTCACCGTGTCGACAACGCCGAGCTGGCCGGTCAAAAAAATCATAAACACTGCGTTGTGTCTGAGCAGAGAGGGGCCTCCCGCAGACAGAAGAAGAAGAAGAAGAAGAAGAAGAAACATGATGGCGTGCGTGTGTGTATGTGTGTGTGTTTGTCCTTGTGTGAACACCTGTGCATGGTTTCTGTGTACTGTACACATTTTGTGCTACTATTATTTGCCTCCTCTCAAAAGCCAGCTGCAGTTTGGGAAGAGGGAGGGTGTGCGTCTCTTCTATGTGTATCTGTTCTGTTTGTGTGTGTCTGTTCTCTGTGTGTGTGTGTGTGTGTCTCTGTGTTCTGTGTGTGTGTTCTGTGTGTGTGTGTGTGCGTGTGCGTGTGCGTGTGTGTGTGTGTGAAGTTCAGGTTAGGAAAGATGCCAAACCACAGGGGGTGTGAGTCTGCTCTGATCTCGAATGCCTTCATGGCACCTGGGCAGAGGATGGGGGGTCTGGGCAGAGGATGGGGGGTCTGGGCAGAGGATGGGGGGTCTGGGCAGAGGATGGGGGGTCTGGGCAGAGGATGGGGGGTCTGGGCAGAGGATGGGGGGTCTGGGCAGAGGATGGGGGGTCTGGGCAGAGGATGGGGGGTCTGGGCAGAGGATGGGGGGTCTGGGCAGAGGATGGGGGGTCTGGGCAGAGGATGGGGGGTCTGGGCAGAGGATGGGAGGTCTGGGCAGAGGATGGGGGGTCTGGGCAGAGGATGGGGGGTCTGGGCAGAGGATGGGGGGTCTGGGCAGAGGATGGGGGGTCTGGGCAGAGGATGGGGGGTCTGGGCAGAGGATGGGGGGTCTGGGCAGAGGATGGGGGGTCTGGGCAGAGGATGGGGGGTCTGGGCAGAGGATGGGGGGTCTGGGCAGAGGATGGGGGGTCTGGGCAGAGGATGGGGGGTCTGGGCAGAGGATGGAGCACAGAGCTCCAGGGCGCCGGGCTAACCCTACCCCTCCACTGCCCTACCAGCCCCTCTATAGTACTATAGTACAGGGCCCAGAGAGAGGGAGAGAGAGAGAGGGGGAGAGAGGGAGGGAGAGAGAGAGAGGAAGGAGTGTGGGAACCATTACGCATTTATGGCCCCAGCTTTCATCCTGACAGGTTCCATCATCGCCTCTCTTTCTTACGCAAACTTAAAAGAGCCCAGATCTCCCGAGTCAAGTCTGAGTGGTAAAGAGGCCCAGATGACAAAGGTTAGATTTACAGGAGGCCAATTTGAAAGGAACAGTTTCAACATAAGCGCAGCCTTTCTCTCTCTCTCTCTCTCTCTCTCTGATTCTCTCCCCTCCCTCTCCTTGGCAAAGATCAAAAGTAGCTATGCTCGATAACGACGGCTGCTTCTGATCAAATCTTCCTCTGTTTAAAATCTTTCAAAGTCTTTCAACCCTGCCGAAGATCTGCTCTCACTAGGTATCCTCCACTCATCAACATTGTCCCATTTTCACAACTAATTTTAGCTTCTTCACTCCCGTTATCACATACCTCATCTATGTCCCAGATGGCAGCTAGTCTCCTCAGTAGGATTTCTAAGGATATCTGATTCTGAACAACAGAAATGTTCACAAGTTAATTGATTCCGCTGCAATCTGCCCATTAAAGCATATTGTAATTGCCGTTGTTTGATTCATCACGACTTTAAAAGCTGATCTCGTAATGGCATCATCGCATCGGTGGATAAAAGAGAGATCTACAGTGTATCCATTTTATCTCCGACAGAAAGAACACGGCCTGGCGCCCCGCCCCTGACGCGCTGCGCCCCGGTGAGCGGGCGGCCTCCCCCCTCTAATGGCTGGTCTTCACCAGATAACGGGAGAGGCGTGGGGTCTGGAAAAGTTGCGGGCGAATGGAGAAGAATGAGCGGCGCCGAGAGACGCCTTCAGTCAGGATTCCGCCGCGCTAATCCGCCCCCGCCGCCCGCCGCTCACAGCGCCGCTTTCATTCGCCGGGATCTGCCTGAGAATTACAAGTGTAAGTGTCTGCGAGTGAGGGAAGGCGATTAGGGAGAAGTTGAGGGGGGGGGGGGGAGAGGGGGGGAGAGGGGAGGGGAGAGGAGAAGGGAGGAGAGGAGAGGAGAGAAGATAGTGAGGGGAGGGGCGAGATATGGAGAGGGGTGGGGAGGAGGAGGAAGGAGGGGAGGAGGAGAAGGGAGGGGAGGGGAAGAGGAGGAGGGAGGGGTGGAGAGGAGGAGGAGGGAGGGGTGGGGAGGAGGAGGAGGGAGGGGTGGGGAGGAGGAGGGGAGGAGGAGAAGGGAGGGGAGGGGAAGAGGAGGAGGGAGGGGTGGAGAGGAGGAGGAGGGAGGGGAGGGGAGGAGGAGGAGGGAGGGGTGGGGAGGAGGGGAAGAGAATGCAGGGGAGGACGAGTGCCTCCTCTGTCATCCATCACTGCCTGGCTGTCGCTGGGTGAGTCGAGGATGAGTCAGTAGTGAGCCCTTCGCCGCAGAGAGAGAACGCTTCTGTCCGTCATGGATGCCCAGAATCAGGGCGTCACAGCTGAGGGGTCTTGTCCATCATCCATATGCGCGCACACACACACACACACACACACACAATACACTACTCGAGATTAAGTAGACTACAGTGCAGTGGATAGTATAATGCTTCAGTAGTACCTGGTAGTCTACAGTGTATGTTATTAGGCAGTATCTTGCTTCAGTAGTACCTGGCAGACTATAGCAGTATAGGTTATTAAATAGTACACTGTCTACAGTACCTGCAGTGTGGACTATCCACTACACTGTAGTCTGCATACACTGTAGACTAGAGGCAATATATTGGCAATATACTGTAATACTATTACTGCCTCAGTAGTACCTGGTAGATTAAAGCAGTTTACAGCTATGCTATTCGAAAGTATATTTCCTCAGTAATACCTGGTAGACTACAGTGTATTATTAGACAGTATATTGCCTCAGAAGTATAGTACCTTACAGTACCTGAAGAGGAAGCTTGTCCAGGCTTCCTCCTCAGCCGGCTCAGAGAGAGAGAGAGAGAGAGCTGAGAGGGGCAGCAGCGTTCTGACCTGCCTGCAAGGCTCTCTGAGGCTAAGTGGGGTTTCTCGTTGACAGCAGGCCTCGGGGGAATCCTGGCAAAGCAGCCATAATATGCCTGACACCACTTTAATAGGCTTAATTGGCTTTATAAACTTTGTGGGTGGGGGGGGGGGGGTTCTCTTCAACAGCAGGAGTGTCAAGGGCTTGGCATGGACCTCCCCCGAGGGTCCAGGCCCAAGTTTTGGGGGGGGGGGGGGGGGTAAAGCCTTCTAGTCCTGGGTGGCAGAAATACAATAGCCATGTTGTCATCCCTGCATAGACCGGCGCTTTCAATATGTCCGCCACGCTGAGCAGGAGAGCTTGCAGTGTCAGCCGACTGTCGCAGAACAGCTCTCATTGATTCTGCGCTTTAGAAGTAGCGGTGCAGGAGGCGGTCCTGTGTGTGTGTGTGTGTGTGTGTGTGTGTGTGTGTGTGTGTGTGTGTGTGTGACTGTGTGCGCTCTGTTTTCAAATCTCCCTCTCTTTCCGTCTCTCTCTCTCTCCCATGCACTTGGCTTCCTGACTGGTAGTGGTGTTGATTGGGCTTCCCTGCGTGATTTACTTCCCAGTGATTACAGGCGCGGGACGGAGAGGCGGAGCAGAGCCTCTCCTCTCGAAAACCCCGCGGCTCGTCATGACGACCGGAGAGAGGCGAGGACCACTTTGTCCAACCTGGGCACTAAAATCTCTTTGGCATCATCGCTGGGGAAACACTCGGCACCCCGACTACGCTCCGGGGAAACACTCGGCACCCCGACTACGCTCTGGGGAAACACTCAGCACCCCGACTACGCTCTGGGGAAACACTCAGCACCCCGACTACGCTCCGGGGAAACACTCGGCACCCCGACTACGCTCTGGGGAAACACTCAGCACCCCGACTACGCTCTGGGGAAACACTCAGCACCCCGACTACGCTCTGGGGAAACACTCGGCACCCCGACTACGCTCTGGGGAAACACTCAGCACCCCGACTACGCTCTGGGGAAACACTCGGCACCCCGACTACGCTCTGGGGAAACACTCAGCACCCCGACTACGCTCCGGGGAAACACTCAGCACCCCGACTACGCTCTGGGGAAACACTCAGCACCCCGACTACGCTCTGGGGAAACACTCAGCACCCCGACTACGCTCTGGGGAAACACTCAGCACCCCGACTACGCTCTGCATTGAGACTGCACCCTGCGGGTTTCTTGCCTTCAAACAGACACGGGGTAAAACAAGTATTCTGAAGTAAAAGAGGTGAATTAGGGCGTTGAGGCAGTGAGTGCTGAGGACTGGGGGGCGAGCAGCAGGGGAAGTGATAAGCAGAAGTAAATTAGCAGCACATGAAGAAACCTGCAGTCACCTCATGGGGTTTGAGGGGATTAACATGTAGGAGCAGGAGAGAGTTGGAGGGAGGGAGAGAGAGAGAGAAAGAGAGAGGGGGGGAGAGGAGGTGGATGAAACACTTCCAAATTTAAATGCTAAAAAATGTAGGGAACAAATCCTGCGTTGGTCTGATATAAAGTAGCCTATGTAAATGTCAAGAGGATTTCACGATAGTAGTCTATCTTGGCTTGATGCTAATAGAGTGCATTTTATGTTTGCACCATAGCGGTCTAAAGTGAAAGAGAGTGAATGAATAATAGCTAGTAGTAATACTATGTGGGGTAAGCTGGCAAGGAAACTAAATTTAGGATCTAGGATCTACAGTGTGTAGCAGGTAGGGCATAGTGTGTATCGTGTAAGGCATAGTGGGTAGTGGGTAGGGGATAGTGCGTAGGGGGTAGTGTGTAGGGCATAGTGTGTAGTGTGTAGGGCATAGTGTGTAGCGTGTAGGGTATAGTGTGTAGGGCATAGTCATTAGGTCGTCCTCAGACGAGCTTGACAGCGAAGTCTCCAATCATCTCGGCCGTCCATACATCCAGCTAGTTCCACACAACTCTCCACTCCTGCGTCCCTCCTCAGTACATCCACGTATGTTGGTGTGGGACGTCCTCTTAATTGGTGCCCGTGTGTTGGTTCCCAGAGCACCAGCTTGCTGGCTGGGAGTTCATGATGTCTGTGGCAGTGGCCAGCAAGTTTCATCCTCCACTCCATCCTCCTTTCATCCTCCTCCAGTTTCATGCCACTTTCTCACTCAGCTTTGGTAGCCCCCCATACAGATGCTTGTTGGTAACATATAGTGTGTAGCTTATAGTGTGTAGTGTAGGGTATAGCCTAGGGTGTTTGAGACAGCGAGGACCTAGTTTGTGAGGGCAGACGAGTCTGTGTTCCTTTCATCTCCCCCCTCAGCTGTCAGAGCCTGACAGCACCCGGCCCAGCCCTTCTCTCACACCCAGCGCTGGGGACTGGGAGGTAGGCGGATGAAAGGAGGACTGTAATCCACTTTAAAGTCTCAACCAGGTTAGAGATGTTATTTATGCTCCAGTGATTCCAAGGGGAGAGAGAGATGGAGAGAGCGAGCAGGAGAGAGAGAGAGAGAGAGAGAGAGAGGGAGAGAGAGAGACAGAGCCGGCTTTGGGGTTGGGAAGAGTCGGGAAGAGTCACTTTTGTTTTGTTGGCGCAGCACATTCCATTTAGAGACCTAATTTGCTCTGCACACACAGACGGCTGTTTGGGAGGAGCAAAGCCGTGAGTTCACACTGGTGCCATTCCCGAACAAGTAATGGCATCCGGCGATTGCATCATCGCCTGAGAATAGACACAGTCCTCTGTTCACACCGAGAGCAAAAGAAGTAGCCTCCTTTGTAAAGGAGTCCCACAAGACAAGGGGAGAGGGAAACGCCAATTAGCTACTCTGCTTTTAAAACACTTGCAAAATATAATCAAGAGTTTACTTGACACTAAGTACTACAAACTGGCGAAGAATGCTCTCTATTACGAAAAGGTCCTCCCGACTCCACAGCGAGAGCGTTGCTCCTCCCCTCTTGACCTTCTGTCCACCAATTAAAAAGCCCCTGGCCAACAGAGAGGGCTAATGGAGCTACATACGAGGCTGCTGATATAGCATGGAGGTCTGGGCGCCGGCCGCGAACAGCCTGCTAATGCTGGAGACGGAACAACAAAGGGGGAGAGAGAGAGGGAGTGGGGGAGAGAGAGAGGGAGTGGGGGAGAGATGGAGAGTTTGAGGGAGAGAGAGGGGGGGGGGGGTAATGCGAGCGAGAACAAGACAGAGAGAGAAAGAGAAAGAGAGAGATGGAGAAAGAGAAAAAGAGAGACAGACAGAGAAAGAATAAAGTGTGCATGAATAAAATCCCTCTCCCTGAGTCTCATTACGGTTCATGGTAGTGGTTGACCATTTATATGCCATTTTATTTATTTGATACTTTTTTTTTTTTACATTCAAAATAAGTGCACTGCAGAGAGAGTGCCTGTACAGTCTTGTGCAGCCACTGGAATTAATTTGACACCCTGGCCGGCCAGACGGCTGTTCAGTCAGACAGTGCCGGTCTGGAGAGGAAGTGGGGAGGAGAGGATCCTGTCTGAAATTACCAACAGGCTTTGCTCTTAATTCACACTTTCTCATTTAAATAAAGAGGACACATGCGGTAATTAACATGGTTAAAAAAAAAAAGCCACTGAATGCATGTGTGTGAGAGGGAGAGAGAGAGAGCGAGGATCTGTGTAGAATTAATAACAGGCCAGATCTCTCCAAGGCCTCCTTAATGGGCTGTGACAGGAATTTATTCACACTTAGGCTGCTATTAAATCAAACGGCGGCTGAGTGGTGATGGCGGCAGGCAGCAGAGGGGCACCAGGGACAGGCCGGGGTGACGGGGGTCTCCCCTATCAGACAGGGTGAGAGGGAGGCAGGGAGGGGAGGGAGGGATGGAGACAGGGAGAGAGGGAGGGAGGAGAGGGACGGAGGAGAGGGAGGGATGGAGACAGGGAGGGAGGGAGGGAGGGATGGAGACAGGGAGGGAGGGAGGAAGGGAGGGAGGGAGGAGAGGGACAGAGGAGAGGGAGGGATGGAGACAGGGAGGGAGGGACTACAGTGACATCCCGTGGGAGGCTGGTACTCGGTTATGTCTAAGGATAGAACGACAGAACGGAAAGATGGGGAATAAAAGATGGAGGACTAGGAATGAAAGATGGAGGACTAGGAATAAAATATGGAGGACTAGGAATGAAAGATGGAGGACTAGGAATAAAATATGGAGGACTAGGAATGAAAGATGGAGGACTAGGAATAAAATATGGAGGACTAGGAATGAAAGATGGAGGACTAGGAATAAAATATGGAGGACTAGGAATGAAAGATGGAGGACTAGGGCTGCGTACCGAATCGTATACTTTTACTTCTTCCTACCAGTACCTACTACAGCTGCCCTTAGAAAGTATGTACTTTGCAAGCAGTAGGTATCCAATTGGGACATACTACCTTGTCATAACATTGCGCCTTGAAATTTGCCCACATCCGTCGCTGTCCATAACGTGACATTCGTCTACAGCTGTGACTCACACATGTGACGCACATTTCCGCTGCGCACAGGATTGTGGGTCAGAATAGATAGAAAAGCCTGCTGGCTTGCATACTGCAAAATACGACCGGATGTAGTAGGACATCCTGGTATTTTTGCCATACTGCATGTGGCATACTTTGTATTGGGAATTACTACATCCTGTTTTGGCATACTATATAGTAGGGTAGTATGCGATTCGGAACGCAGCCTAGGAATAAAATATGGAGGACTAGGAATGAAAGATGGAGGAATAGGAATAAAAAATGGAGGACTAGGAATAAAAGATGGAGGAATAGGAATAAAAGATGGAGGACTAGGAATGAAAGATGGAGGACTAGGAATGAAAGCGTGAGAAATAGAAAGGGCGAAGGAGGAGCCGTACGGAAAGTAAGAGATGAGGGAGGATGCAGTGATGTGCCAACAGCCAGACAGCCAGTCCTGTCTCCCAGATGGAATAAATATCAAGGCGTCTGGAGAGCACAGTGAATCATCGTCTTTCTGTTCTGGAACATGAACAGTCACTCGTCAGTCAAGGTGCTCTGTCAGTCAGTCAATCAGTCAGTCAGTCAGTCAGTCAGTCAGTCAGTCATACAGTCAGCCAGCCAGTCAGCCAAATTATCTTAAGTCAACCAGTCAGTCAGTCAGTCAGACAGACAGACTGTATTGTCAACCAGTCAATCAGCCAGGTTGTCTGTCAGAGAGCCAGTCAGTCATCCAGGTTGTCTGTCAGTCAGTCAGTCAGTCAGTCAGTCAGTCAGTCAGTCAGTCAGTCAGACAGGCATGTTTTCTTTCAGTCAGTCAGTCAGTCAGTCAGTCAGTCAGTCAACCAGTCAACCAGTCTGTCAACCAGGTTGTTTGTCAGTCAGAGACAGTCACTCCTCACTCAGCCCCATTCTCAGTCAGCTAGGATCCTCTTGGATGAACAAGACACCCAGAAGGCTTCCGATGATCCGCCCCCACAAATCCCATTCCAAATTTCTATTCTGTGATCCGGCGTGTTCCGTTGGCCATTGTACCCTTTCATTAATGACTATGTGACTGGCAATGAGAAAATTTCATTAAGGCTCTAATTCGCAGTCACCTGGGCTCCTTCAGAATCTGCCCTGTTCCGTTTGAGATGGAGCAGGAACGGGCTGAGATTGATATGCACAGTCACAGTCTGCAGCACTAAAGGTCTGTGGCTCTGAGATTGAGCAATCTCAACCCATTAGGTGCCAATGAATTATGGCTAATGCATTCTTAAACTTTTATGCAAACACGCGCTCTTGCGCTCTCGCCTACGCTCAAAAGAAGCCCATTTCTCTTGGGCACACGCACTCAAGCTCAAGTGCACACGCCCGCTGTCTCACACACACACACACGGACACGCGCACACACACACACACACACACACACACGTGCGCAAATTCACACGTTCTGCCATTACATTACGCTCCTTCATAAAAGCTTGCATGGATGGGCATTAATATGTGCACTATTAATCACACAATCTAACTAATTCTCACACTCACTCACTCACTCACACTCTCTCTCTCTCTCTCTCTCTCTCTCTCTATTACACACACACACAAGCACGCACGTGTACTCACTCACACACACACGCAGACACTTGTGGAGGGTGATGCTGCTCTCCTCCTCTCTCCAGTCCGACAAACAGCATCACCATCAGTCAGCAAGGCTCCGACAAACAGCAATTACCCCAATCGGCAGATAACGAGAGCACGGCCATCACTCACAGCCAGGACGGCCCAGACATTACTATGGAGGAGTCATTCATCTAGCTCCTACCTCTACTGTGAATTAGACCTGCGCTCTCCGTGTCTACCTGGTCATCTGGACAGGGCCCGGGTCAGGTGGAGTTGGGGCTTAGGCTGGGGGCTGGGGCTGAGTTTAGGGGCTAGGGCTGAGTTTAGGGTTGGGACTAAAGCTGGAGTTGGTGCTGGAATTGGTGCTAAGGAGCTGGAGCTGGGTCATGAATTAGTTGGGTTCAAATTCAAATTGCACCAGTTTTTAAACATGTGGCGTTAGGGAAATGGACGTCGAATGTGAACCGTCACCGTCACACAAAACCGTTTCCGTTCTTTGGGCTTATCTTTTAATTCGGTCCTACATCAATCTTCTCTGCTCGTGGTTTTTGACATTCTGTTACAGCGCACATCATATTTCTGCTCGGGAGGAATTTCATCAGTCCTGCTGTGTTATTCCTTTGAAAGCCTATCTGGATCTGAATGACTAAACACTGGCATGTTAAATCTGTCTGGATATCTATCAATCCAGACTCTCATCAATCTTTCCACTGTCTCTTTCTCTCTTGCCCCCTTCAAGAGCGCTCGGCCCATCTGCCTCCAAAAACACAATTTCACTCCAAGAAATCTCTCTTTTTTCTACCTGTGTAATTGTTCACTTTGTTTGCCTGCCATGTCCTATTTCTTCGCTTTTCTCCCGACTACAAATCTATCCGTCTGCCCAGATGTCCATTTCCTTTTTATTTTCCTATTTCCCTCACTCTGTCTGCCCCTGCAGCATGTTCTCTCATCAACTCCTCTTCACTCCTCTTCCCCAATCTATCCATCTGTCTGGTTACCTCTCTCCTACCCTCTCCTCCCTCTCTCTCTCTCTCTCTCTATCTCTCTCTCTCTCCCCCTCCCTCTCTCTCTCCCTCTCTCTGGCTGCTAGTTGACTAGCTATCTGGCATGGGGTCACTGCGGCAGATGCAGCCAGGCTGCTAACATCTGCTTCCCCCACCCTGCTGTATCACTCCCCTCCTGATGAGCTAACCTCTTTAAGTCCCCCAAACATCCTTTACTCATAGCTGCCTTAATCTGCAGCTGGGCAGATGGGGTCTGGAGAGGACAGGAGAGTAGAGAGGGGAGGAGAGGACAGAAGAGGAGAGAGGGAAGGAGAGAGGATAGGAGAGGACAGGAGAGGAGAGAGGGGAGGAGAGAGGATAGGAGAGGAGAGAGGAGGAGAGAGGATAGGAGAAAAGAGAGGAGGAGAGGAGAGGAGGGAGGGAGAGGAGAGAAGAGGGGAAGGAGAGAGGAGAGGGGAAGAGAGGGGTGGGGAGGAGAAGAGAGAGGGAAGGAGAGGAGAGAAGAGGAGAGGGGAGGGGAAGAGAGGGGAGGGGAGGAGAAGAGAGGGAAGGAGAGGAGAGGAGAGGAGAGGAGAGGAGAGGAGAGGAGAGGAGAGGAGAGGAGAGGAGAGGAGAGGAGAGGAGAGGAGAGGAGAGGAGAGGAGAGGAGAGGAGAGGAGAGGAGAGAGGGAAGAAGAAAGGAGAGGGGAGGAGAGGAGAAGAGAAACTGCAGTGCTACCCTGCCTACTCCATCTCTCTGTAGCTTGGGCAGCAAGGATAGAGTGAGTGCCTGTTTGCTGCTCCCAAATGGTTTTTATTAATGAGGTTGAGTTTTTCATTGCCTCCTTATGAGAAAATGTGCATTCATTGTTTTCTCAATCTCAGCTGCGACGTTTAGTTGTTAGTCTATTTCAAATTCCATCTGAGTGGGTTATGATGCTGATAACCATGGTAGAAGGGGGACATAGAGGGTCTCTGCCAGGACTAAGGCCTGTGGTAGAGTATATTGGTAGAGTATATTTGGCGCGTTCATTTCTGAGGACCTGCAGAGCCAACCACAGCCTACGCTCCAAAGGAAAGCAGGAGACGCTTTGTAGTCATCTTTTGTACGGGTACCGCAGGCTTAGGGGGATATGTGTGGTCTTTGTTTTCTGTGTGCCTTTAAGCTCTGGGTTCACTGCCACGTCTCACTGTAGAGGTAACATTTAAGAGCAGCAAGGGAATGCTCTAACAACAATTGCTCGATTATAATTCACGTCTGCCAGACAGGCAAGCACACACACACACACACATGCACACGCATACTGTACACACACACGCACGCACGCACGCACACACACACACACACACACACACACACACACACACACACACACACACACACACACACACACACACACACTTCACAACTAAGTAGCCCAACAACAAAAAAAGCCAAATAATGCATGTTGTATTTTACCAAAACCCCTTACATAACCTACTGGCCAACAACACTTACAGGTAAACCCTGGGAGAGGTAAGAGAACTCAGGCCCTTATCTACTGTACTAAGATCCCAGATAAAGAGTGCTAAATTGCGTTGGTCCATTAGATTGCACATTTAGTTGGAATGCATTTTGCAGGTGATCTATCAAGGATAATTGCGTGAATGACAAGAGGTGCATAAGTGTGAAGACGGCCCTATTTAAATGAGGGGTATTGCGCGTTGTATCCCACAATTGCACCATGGCAGAGGAGCAGCAAAAAACGCAAAAGCAAACTCGACGCGTCAAAGGAGCGCTCAATGATGTTCCTCATTTGGTTACAGAACTGGAGTCATGAGGAAGGGCTGTAGGGGATACGCGCTCTCCTAAAAAGGAACATGACATATGAACTGAGATGATGCTTTGGTTCTGTTCAAGGATGGGCAAGGTTAACTGACTAAACGTTAACCGAACCTAAAAGGACTGGATTTCCCCTCCCATTCATTTACCCCGACCCACACCTGGGGAAAAAAGCATAGCATGTAGGCCTATTTGACAGCCTGTAAAAGTTAAAGGTATGTAATATGTGGATTATTTCCCCCATCTAGTGTCTAAAGATAAGAACTGCAAAACACAACGAATTGGTTGTCAAAATGCCAGAGAATGCACTGTTTCAGTCATACTGTGATAAGATCTTCACTCCGAGAGGAACATACCGTTACACTAATCAGTAATCACAATCAAGTATTTCAGAGTGCCATGTAATAAGTTACGTTAGATGCTGTAGTGTGGAGATAACGTTAGGCCTGGCTATGCAGACTCCAAGAAAGATAACGATAGCTAGTTAGCTAGCTTACCGGTCTAGTAGAAAAGTAGCCATGTCACCATGCGACTTCATCCCATGAAACTCCATAAACTCCGTCCAACGAGCAAAGGCTGGCCCGATATCTATCCGACTTTTGCTCCTTCTTCGGTCACTGAGCTTTTGAGATTCGTATCGCACGATTCGCCGGGGCTCAGGCGGAGAAGCAGGACGACGAAACTCAGCCATTTTACCAAATGTTTAGCTGAAAAGAGTGAGCGGAAGTGGACGGAAAAGCTGCCGTTTTATAGTCGCACACACACTAACCAACATCTATAATGCTACTAATTCATGGAAGTATAACATTAGCTGGCCAATGCTAATCTCACAGTGGTGAAGCTAGAATAGTACCTGGCAACCCAGCGCGCAGTACCAACGCTGTAATACTATTGGCTGGTATGATATCAACAGAGTGTCATTGTCGGGCCGTCAAAATTTCATAATGTAATAATTTCAGACAAAATATCATTTTTTATGGAAAAGCAATAGTTTTACTCTGCAGCCTTCGCAAAGCCCTATGGATGTATTATTTTTGAAAAAATTAATCCACATATTACATATTATACCTTTAAACAGGCCTACCGTTGCCTATTTGAAGCCTGATGAACAAAAAGATTTGCAAAACTAAATAATAGTTAAGCCTACTGCAGAGCCCAAACATAAAAAATAATAAAATGATTCCTTCTAGCATGAGGTTTTTCAGGTTTGATAAGTCACTGAGCGTGTGCTACAATTATGTATTTGTATTTTCTCCTCCATATTTTGCCCGCTAGGGAAGCCACGCTCCGTATTACATATTCATTTCGGCCAAAGTACTAATTGGATAGAGCGTGCAAATTCACTCACTTGAAGGACGCAATCCTCCATGCACACCATTCATAGATCACCTTGCACATTTATTTGCGGGTATTAAGGCATTTGCACACATTTTTATATGTGCAAAACTTTAGTAGATAAGAGTAATGTGTGTGTGTGTGTATGCGTACATGTGTGTGTGTGTGTGTGTATGTGCGCGAGCGTGTGTGTGTATGCATACATATGTGTGTGTGTGTGTATGTGTACATGTGTGTGTGTGTGTGTGTGTGTGTGTGTGTGTGTGTGTGTGTGCGCACGCAAGCGTGTGTGTGTACATGTGTGTGTGTGTGTGTGTGTGTGTAATATGTACACCCAGAGGCAGCTCACCTTGTTCACCTCCAGGATCTCCCTCCTGTCCTCGGTTGCCAGGCGTGTCTGGCTGGCCGAGCGCTCGTCGTGTTTGGAGCTGTCGTCCTCCACATAAGGGATCAATTGCTGTGGATAAACACAAGAAAGGACTTTTGAGCTTTTGATTTACTAGCAATTTAATCAAAATGAGTCAACAAATCACTAAAACGGCTTCATTATTATTATTAAATCATAGCTGTACTGTAGAGTCTGTGTTGCCAGCTATGGACGATCTCTTGGCAAGAATTTCAAGCTTATATAAAATAATTATCATTTATCAAGACACTGAATAAAAATAGTCATTCAGGGCACACAGCAGTGTTAGCCCTGAGAGGTGAAAATGGGTATTCTGTGTAGCTCTTTCTCTCCTCGCACTTCTCACGACAGCATACCTTTTAAAAGCTGCTTGAAAGATCCCTACCACATTTCAAGGCTGCTTCATGTGAGTGCTTAATTCATTTTTAAACACCCTCAGTGCTTGACCGTGTCTGCTTGACACTAAGCTGAGAGTTGTGTTTGGTGCCCTCCCAATATCCTAGAGCTCAGCAGACTGCTCTGCTTTAAATCACACTGACACCTACTGGTGGAAAAGACGGTGAGTTAGAGATCTGGGGCTCTGATGTAGTGGTGAGACATGCTGGCACTGCATCACACACACACGCATAAACACCCACCCACACACACACACACGCACACACACACGCACACACACACACGCACACACACACACCCACACACACACACACACACACACAGAAAAAACATGAACATGAATGCGCATTCATACATTACACAGAGACACACACTCACATAAACTCACACACAAAAACATATGTAGCACCCACACGTGTACACAAATGCACGCACAGACACACTTGCACACAAGCACACCTGCACGCACCCACATAGAATGTGGATACCAGGATACCAACACCAATCCACTTAAAAGAAAAACTCTCGAATGTTCTCACAACCCCAACGTCCATTTGGGTGCTATTAACATGAAGGAGAGCTACGCTGTGCTATGTCGGTTACATGAGAAATAAGGCGGCCATTTTGTGCTTAGGAAAATAAACAGCTACAACACCCTTGTCAAAACACTGGCATCGTTCTGAATCAAGATTATAAACACAGATTAGCTACAGCACTAAAAACAATTACCGGCAAATGAAAAGCTTTTCCAGGTGAAAAAACACTGCAGGGTCCAGAACAAATCTGTCTGGAGTGCTATCCTAAACCCTAACTGGCTCATTCCTGTTTCACTGCAGCGTCGACCTGAGGCGTAGCAACTGGCAGAGGCGCCTGCACACAGCCAGCGGCAAGTCTGCCGAGAGGCTGGGGGAAGCAGGCCTGGGGGGCTGAGAGGCTGGAGGGGCTTGGGGGGACTGGAGGGCTGGAGACACTGGAGGGGCTTGGGGGGACTGGAGGGCTGGAGACACTGGGGGACTGGAGGGCTGGAGACACTGGGGGGGGCTGACAGAGGGACTTGGGGGGACTGGAGGGCAGTGGTGACACTGGGGGGGGCTGACAGAGGGACTTGGGGGGACTGGAGGGCAGTGGAGACACTGGGGGGGGGCTGACAGAGGGACTTGGGGGGACTGCAGGGCAGTGGAGACACTGGGGGGGGGCTGACAGAGGGACTTGGGGGGACTGGAGGGCAGTGGAGACACTGGGGGGGGCTGACAGAGGGACTTGGGGGGACTGGAGGGTAGTGGAGACACTGGGGGGGGCTGACATAGGGACTTGGGGGGACTGGAGGGTAGTGGAGACACTGGGGGGGGCTGACAGAGGGACTTGGGGGGACTGGAGGGTAGTGGAGACACTGGGGGGGGGCTGACAGAGGGACTTGGAGGGGATTGCGGGCCTGCGAGGCTGGAGGGCTGCAGAAAGGCGAGCATCAGCAGATTGAGCAGAGAGCTGATCAGATGTGGGGTGGGGAGAGAGTACGGAGAGAGGGATGTCTTGGCAGCCCTCTTGCCAAACCCTAGCTGTCTGACTCTCAGGGGGAAGAGAAGACATGTGCTGGATATTATATTATTATTACTCCGTACTTGTCATGGGGCCAGAAAATGAAATGGTAGGAAAATGGAAAGGTATTTTTTTCATACAACAATCCCTGGGTTGAGCCAAAGACATGTTGACTTTTAAGGTGAGAGCTGATTTTGGCAGCATAAAGAGGAAAATGAAATGTGCGGGGTAGAGAGAGACAGACGGACAGAGACAGAGAGTGTGTGTGTGTGTGTGTGTGTGTGTGTGTGTACTGTACGTACATGCCTTTGTGTGTGTATGCCTCTGTGTGTGTGTGTGTGTGTGTGTGTGTGTGTGTGTGTGTGTGTGTGTGTGTGTGTGTGTACATGCCTCTGTGTGTGTGTGTGTGTGTGTGTGTGTGTGTGTGTGTGTGTGCGCGTGTGAGTCATAACCTCTGTCTCCTCCAACCCAGGATGGATGTGGTTTCCCGCCGGTCTGACAGAGAAGAATGGGGTAATGAAGTTCTCCAGGGCTGCGTTCCGAATCGCATACTACCCTACTATATAGTATGCCAAAACAGGATGAAGTATGTCCCAATACATAGTATGCCACATGCAGTATGACAAAAATACCAGTATGTCCTACTACATCCGGTCGTATTTTGCAGTATGCAAGCCAGCAGGCTTTTCGGGCTATTCTGACCCACAATCCTGTGAGCAGCTTAATGTGCGTCACATGTGCGAGTCGTGACAGCTGTAGACGAATGTCGCGTTATGGACAGCGACGGATGTGGGCAAATTTCAAGGCGCAATGTTATGACAAGGTAGTATGTCCCAATTGGATGCCTACTGCTTGCAAAGTACGTACTGGTAGTAAGAAGTAGAAGTATGCGATTCGGAACGCAGCCCAGGTCTCCTTACGTAGGACGGACGGAGAGAACGACAAAAAAAAGAGAGGAGAAAAAAAAAAAGAATGGAGCAGGCGGGGGAGAGATGGTGTAGATGAGATGACATGGCCGCCGATCACAGTGCAGGAAATGCCAGAGCATCAAGGACCTTATTAATTGCCTGAGGGGGAGAAAAAGTGCTGACGTCTACATCTCCACCAGCTGTTCATTACCGAGCCTGCTGCTAATTAGGCCGGCATGAGGTCATAGTGTCTGAGTCATTGATTCCACTTCCTGTTTGAGGCAGCCAATAAGCAGAAGTGTCAGGCACCTGAATTCCACGGGATGATAAATGGTGGCCTGCGAGGGCCAAAATCAACATCCTCCAGACAACATGCGGTGGTGAGGTATTGGCTGGTCAGCAGTAACTGTGTTCGGGCCTTGGGGGGAATACTACACTTAAACAGGGTGGCCAGATACAGTCCACTTTACATTTTATCCAAAGGGACTCACAGTTACCAGGTAGTGTTGGGGTTCAAGAACATGTTCACTATTCTGGACTTCAGAGCCTATTCTCGGCCTGTCTTACATGAACCTGACACGTAGAGACTATAACTTCCCCGATGGCCTCAGTATTGAGCTAGCTACAGTCGTTCTACGAGGCGCACACTCGGCTACAATGGAAGTTAAATAGTGAACTTTCTTGCTCAAGGGTATAATGGTAGGCAATGATTGATGGGAAATCGAAGTCTCGAACCAGCAACTTTTCGGCCATTTGTGTCCACACTGTGGAGTAAAGGCTGATGTGGTTTACAGCTGCGAATGAAAGCGTCACATTGGCTACACCGCGCCTGGAGGATTTTATTTGAATGTCAAATAGTCCTGCTGTGTGATTCAATCATAGCTACCAATGTGTACCAAAACCTATAATTCACTGCGCAAAAAGTAGTATAAGTAGATTGTAAAGTCAATCATCTAAGTACTGGTTCAAACTACTCTGTTCCCTCAGCCTGTGTACTTATGAGTCATGTAAGGCAAATCTGTTCGAAATCCATTTAGTTCAAAACCACAGGAGGGACTAGACCTGCTAAAGTCAGGATAAATAAAACCACAGAACAGCCTTACTGCAGCCCCAGCGCTGTCTGCATGTGGCTCTGCCTCAGAGTGAGTCAAGGCCAGCCCTAAGTGGTGCAGGGTGTGTGGAGGTGGGTGTCCATAACAGCTGCTAAGGGGCCCCAAGGGGACAGAGAGGAGCAGTCAGAGGGATGTGGAGCTGAAATGAGCTAGACCTGAGGGAGGCTGTGGCAGAGATAAGAATCCCCCACGGCCTCCTGTGACCTATTTCCTGTTAGTTTCTTCTTCCCACCCCACACACTACAACGTCGGCCATTTGCTAGGAAACTACAATCCAGTCTCAGGGCGTTTTCTCACCTGTTAATCCGCTCTAGTCCACATATTTGGTTCACACCAGATTCGAAAATTGATACATTGTTTCATTTTTGAGCTGGTTCGGTCGCTTTCACACCTATTCTTGGGTTCTTGTCGGGACCAATTGACGGTACGGTCGTTTTGGTGCGCACCCGAGTGTGGTGGCTGCATTCACACCTGCCCAAACGAACCGCACCAAGGGGGAAAGAGAACTCTGGTACGGTTTAACCAAACTAAACAAGGCAGGTGTGAAAGCACCATCAAATTCTAACAGAGGCTTAAAAAAAAATGTCCACGTTTGCATCAACAAAGGTAGCAAGGTCAAACTGTATGGATATACGTATATATCTTTACTATAAAGAGGTGAATGGACCGACGGGTGGCCGGCCGAGTTTGGTGTGCAATGATGATGCACCAAACTTGCCATTTTCAAACGTCTTAATTGCGCACCAAATACGGCGGAGCCGAGAAATATTGAGTTTGTGACGGATAAAACTTAGCCCTTACAGTAGCCTTTTCTAGTTCCTATTCCAGAAGTACTACGACCACGCTAGGCCTTAGATAGAGTATGAGCCATAGGCTAGCCAGTAAATATTCTTTCTTTCTTTTTGTAAGGATAACGTGTCTTCGGTTATCACTCCCTCCCTCCCTCTGTTGAATGTTGACCTACATTTCTCTGTTGGCACCACAAGAGGCAGTAGTCCCAGCACACCAAAATAAAGAAGGACACCAAAATCAACACATCGATATCCACTGCACAAGTAGAGTAGCGGTGAAAGCAATGGACTCCCACGCGAGAGATTGGAGTTCAAGGCCCCGGTGGGGATGATTTAGTTTAGTTTAGTTTATTGGTTTAAAATACAGAGACAGTGCATATTAAGGAACATTTCTGTAAACATGCCAGTTTAGCCAGATTGGCTAATTTTCAACCGTAGTCTCTGGGGCAGGTGTCATGAGCACTACAATAACTAAAACACAGTAGGAAGCAGTAAGTTACTAAGCCTGCTGATAAAATACATTACAACACATTAAAACATTAAAATACATTGAAAATACATAAAATACAACCCCTCAGTGAAAATGGTCGCACACTTGACCATCTCTCAACCAAGATTTTAAGTTTATTTTAAAAGAAATGTATCTTTCATACTCCCTGAGCCGTGTTGGCAGACTGTGGAACTACACAGTCCCCTCTACCAACAGACCAGGTATGTCTGTCAGTAGATGCTTTCTGTTTTATAAAAGTACAGAGAGGGGGAGGAGCCAAGCCATGTAGGATCTTATAGGTAAGGCAGGCATCTTTGAATTTAACAAATTGGTTATGCTATGACAGTGATGATGGTTGATTGTTTTCCTGTCTAGTACTTTCACAGCCTGATGGTAAATTACCTGTACAGATCTTAGTGTTGTACAAGAGGCTTGTGTCCAGCTAGTCAGACAGTATGACAGATGTGAATAATAGCATTAAAATACAGCGCTGCTGCTTTTATTGACAGTGAGTTTCTGATGTGACGGAAGTTTGATAAGTGAAACTTTGCGGTGTTTACTACTGACTTGATTTGTTTTTTAAATGTAAGATTGGAGTCCATTTTTATTCCGAGATATTTATATTCAGACACGACTGTCAACTTTTCTCCTGTGACATAAACATCAGGTGATACGGTATTCATCAACCGCTTTGTGAAAAACATGCAAACAGTTTTCTTGGTGTTTAAATGCAGACATGAGTTAGTCAACCATTCAGTGACCGATGTCATTGCCGCTGTTAACTTGATTGCAGCTTGCTGCTTGGTTGCTGCATGAACATAAATGACCGTATCGTCCGCATACATCTGGATGTCAGACTCACTGCATACAGACGGAAGATAATGTAGAGACTAAACAACAGCGGTCCCAATATAGATCCCTGGGGGACACCAAAACCACAGCTAAGGGCAGAGGATAGCTCACCATTTGCCCTACCTTCAAGATAAGACTTCCTGTATGTGATGGTATTAGGGGAGAAGTTGTACCGAGAAAGCTTGGTGAGTAGGACACCATGATCCACAGTGTCAAAGGCTTTCTTTAGATCTAAAAATGCGACTGCAACAACTCCCCCCTTATCAAGCTTAGTTCTAGAGAAAGCAGATTGCAGTCTCTGTTGAATGGTTCGACCTAAAACCAAACTGCATGGACTGCAATCCGACGGAGCTGTTATTAAGGTGACTTGTCAGTTGTTCTGCTATATGTCTATATTTGCTATATTTTATGGGACTATACCCTAAACCTCCACATGTTCATCCTTTCACTCCGACCTTTACCCCTTGCCTTATAGGTCAGATCCTGTCCCAAACCCAACCCTTATTCTAACCCTAACCCACACTAGCTAGGCAGCTAGGCACCAGCTAGACATGACACTGTGAAAGCAGCAAACGTTTTCCTTTTTTGATATTGAGCACATAGTGGACGAGTGCTTTATGTAGCTGCAAGCTAAGCTGCCTAGTTAGATGCCAAGGCCAAGTACTAATGTTTTATCTTCGACCATCTAATACATCTACACATAATGAGCAAACCCCTGTCGGTATTTCTGTCTGTCTGTCTGCAGAGGTGCAAACTCTGGCACGGTTCATGATGCGGCCACCTACCGGTTTCCCAGCGTGTCTGAACAATCTGTAGGCGCGTGCAGTATTTCTTCCATCATGTTACATAGCCTCCAGAATAATATCTATTTTTAACAAATGGCCATTGTTCGCCTGGTTGGTCCAAATGTTTTCGTCAATGCCATCATACTATAATGGTATGAATCTCTGTGTATGTTTGTATGTATGTTTGTTTTTCGCTTTACAGAGAAAATTGCACAGGGACAATGCGAAGTATGGGGGCATAGAGAGAGCGTTCAAGTGTGAGGTGTGAAGCTGGGATTGAACCGCAAACCTTCAGGACTGACCTCAGGGGGTATGGGATCCAGACCCGCACAGTTCTCGTTGCATTTGTCGTAGACGAGGCGCAGCTTGCGGAAGAGCACAGAAAGCATGCGCAGGTGCTCTTGCAGTTTCCCCAGGCGGTCCTGGTGGGTGTTGGGGTGGTACGTCACTCCATTGGGAAGCTGGGCGATAAGGAAGCAAGTCTATTAGAAACAATCAACTGTGATATGGCTATGGCCTTTGGAGCTGAATGGGCCATTATCAGGGACACAGTTGAGGCTAGTCCTTGAATACAAAGCATGTCAACAGAGATATCCATCCAGAAAGGGTTTTCTTATTCCTGGACTGGGATTAACCCACCATAAGGATGGACAGTCACTGTGCTGTGCAGCTAGATAATGTGAATGTCTGTAGATAGATAGGTACTTTATTTATCCCCAAGGGTTAAATTGATGTATTATCAGTACTCAATGAACATACTAATAGTGTAGTAGCTGTGTGATAACACTGTTTATAGTATGCAATAAGACATAGTAATGTGTATGGCCTTGACAAAGACTATATTGCAGAGTGTATTGTTTGGCTTATCTCTAGAGCCTCGCCTCGCCTCCCCTCAGATCATATACTGTCATATCATCGATCTTTATCAACTGTTCTTGTGCAAGAATGATAACCTGTGTTTGTACTGACAGGTCCTAAGCTTTTGGCGTTGCTCTGTCTGATGATCAACAATCTTCACAACACAACCCATCGCCTGGAGCAAGTCATACCTGTGAAGAGTGCAAGTTCTCTTTTGTTTTTTGCTCTTGGATATTAGAAACAAGTCACAACAATGCTGTTCACACATTCTGTGGCGAGGCCGTAACGTAATGTAATGTACTACGGTAATGTATTCAACTTTTCTTTTCTTTTTTTACATTTGTTTGCAGAAGGATCTTCTCTTTGGCACCAGACACAAATATCAAAACAGAACCTGCCCTGAACCTGAATCTTCAAACTGGCCATCAGAAGGGCAGAAAGGTTGAAACAGTTGCTTGGCTGTCTGCTGATGAAACACATCCTGTTTCAAAGAACACAGCGGGCTATGTTCTCTACTTACTTCACAGAGAGTGAGGTTTGTACCCCAGCACAAGATTTGATAAGGCAAGAACAACAGCTACAGTAGCTCGGTGGCAAGGTTTGTAGTAGTAGTAATACTTCTGTTACACTTGGCTCACTGTCTCAATATGACATAGAGAAGAGAGGCATTCCTCCCTGTAAGTAAAGAGGAAATGCAGTGTAGAGAAATGCAAACGGCTTAGCTTGCACTTCTCTCAGCTCTAACCACATTAAACATTACTGTTATCTGGGGCTCCCCGGTCGCACATCAGGCTAAGGCCCATACCATGAGGCTACAGTAGAATGCTGCATGTGCTCCCCTCTCTCTCTCCCACATTTCCTGTCCATCTACACTGTCCTCTATAATAAAGCAGCAGAAATGCACCCCCCCAAAAAATACAAAAATATAAACATTACTGCTACTGTATCTGACATGGGGTGGGAAAATAAATTCTACCTGGTTCCGCAGAGGCAAACCAGGGTTGCACGATAACTTTCTAGATTCCAATGAATATGCAAAGTGAAGGTGCCGTCTAGTAGAGTGATGAAGTAATGAAGTCACATTGACGCAGGTAGGGCGGTTTGTAGGTGTCTCTTCATGTGTGGGGGTGCGGGTATGTGTGCATGTGCGTGAGTGCAGGAGTCCAAATTCACTTTTTAGCTCACCAGCCAAAAGTCTGGTAGATGAAAACATCAACCCGCCAAACCAAGCCAAAAAATAAAATGTATACACACAAGCTTTTTGTGTCGCATAGACAGCAGATTCCTAATGTGTCACAGCACAGGTGGGGTTGCAGTCCTGTTGCAGTCCTGTCCCCCACTATCAATCTACATTGACAAGTAAGTAGTACTCCACTAGCTATTCCATAGGAATGAGCCCTATATGCCAACTGGACAAGTTGACTTTGCTAGCTACCTACCTAACCTAGCTGTAATGATATTGTACTGCTTGTCTGCTGTGCAACATATCAACCAAAATGAATTTCACAAACCTGGTCACCTCCGTCCCAGCGACAGCACAGGGCGAGAGGTCATGTTTTCGGTGGCATGTGTGCGCATGTGCATGTGTTTGTGCAGGCATGCATTTGTTATCAGGATTACGCAAAAACTACCTGGACGGACTTCATGAAACTGGGTGTAGCATGGGCCAACTAACAACCTCTTACATTTTGGAGCGTATCCGAATCAAGGGTCGGGTTCACGGGCCGCCCAAACACAGATAGCTTTACTTAAACACATTAGCATGATCGATAAATGTATACTCTCAAAAATGTTGTTGTATAACTCAAAATTAGCACAAGCACAGGTAATACTTCCTTGGGGCTAAGCCCCCCTAAACCTAAAATCCTAGTAACGTCCCTGTTCACAGCATTTTGTGACACATAGCCTACGGCTGTCAAACTGCTTGACTAAACTGCTTCCAGCGAGTTTAGCTAGTAACATCTAGTAACAATATGGGCGTGCGTCTCTTGAGTCATTAATCAGACTATGCTCTGTAACATGTTAACGGGAATATGAAAGGAACTCATGTAAACACCTTAATCAAAATATTTGTCTTATTTAGAATAAGATCAATAGTCAGATTATTGCAGCCCATGTAAATGTGGTCAATCTCAAATAGTTGTTAAGTTTGTTTGACTGACTCAGACAATATGGTTAGCTACATAGCTCACAAGAGACAGCCCCAATCAGCTAATGTTAGCATAGCTTTAGATGACAATAAGTTTACTTGCTGTGAATACATTGGTTCACCAACACCTGTCAACATGACAGAAACATTAGCTCATTAGTAGCCTAGCTTGGGAATTAGCTAATTAGTAGCACATAGCTTGGGAGGTAGAGTGGCGGACTGGGAATCGCAAGGTCCCTGGTTCGATTCCATTCCTGGCAGGGTGCCAAAGTGTCCTTGAGCAAGACACTGAACCCCAAAATTGATCATGTGCGACACGGTGGCGCAGTACTTAGCACTGTCGCCTCACAGCAAGAAGGTCTCCCGGGCCTTTCTGTGTGGAGTTTGTATGTTCTCGGCGTGTTCGCAAAAGTTTCCTTCCATGCAGAAGAACAGATGCTCCTCACTCCTGTCCCTGAGCAGGACTTGGACTGAGCAATTGGACTTGGTCCCCGGGTGTCAACGACGAGGCTGCCCACTACTCCTGGCTGCCCCCGGAGGACAGCTTGGATGGGATAAATGTGTCACTAATGGGATAAATGCATCTGAATGGTCACTGAGTGGAAGTTGTATGAGGACAACTTCCACCGGCGACCACTGAACATGTGTGTTGTGTGTATCACGTGTGGATAATATTTTGTTTATGATGTACAGCAGCAAGCAGATCCACAGAGTGCTTTTTCCTGCAAGATTCTATCTACACCCCCAGGTTCATTCAGTTGTGCGCACTGCACTGTATACCAAGGCTGTTTTGTTACATCTCGCACTGAGCCATCAATGCTGATACTGTATTTTATTGCGAAAAAGGTTGTCCGTGTTTTGATCCACCAAGGCTGATATTTTGTTAAGCGCTGAACCAACAATGCTGATATTTTGTTGCAAAAGACTGATATTTTGTTGCAAAAGAAGCCAGACTCGGGTGGCTTCCAAACGTACATGCCAAACAAAAAATCAACCCACATTTGGCGTTTGGCGGTTGTTAATTTTGAATCCTGCATGAGTGTGTGCATGTGTGTGTGTGCTTGTGTGTGTACTATCTATCACGTGCCACTCTCACCTGCATGTTCCTCAGCAGCTGGAAGATCTCCATGGTGCGTAGGACGATGTCCTGCACCGTCTCCTGGCCGATGCGGCACAGCGACGCCGTGTTGACGTCCCGGGCGGCCTGGGCCTGCTGCCCGCCGAACGGCGTGGAGGTCATACAGCCGGCAACAATGGGAGGGGTTGTCATGGAGACGGCAGAGGACCGGTGGGCGTTCCAATTAGCTAGTCTACACGAGCACACCTGGGCATGCCTAGTCACGTGGTGCCAGAGAGACAGTACAGGGAGAGATAGAGAGAGACATACAGACAGAGACAGACAGACCAATGAGACCCTCTGACTCAGGCTGAAAATGGTCGTTATAACTATGTAACGTTAATCTAAACAATTACACATCTTTGTAAGGTAAAGGATGGTGAATAAAAAACTATACAAAAACTATTGCACTTTTATAACCTTGCTACTCTGCACCTACTTACAGCAGGTGTAGCTATTGTTGTGTAACAAGATGAAACAAGGTGAGTTTAATTGCAGCCTTGTTACTACTATTTAACTATAAAGCAATTACCAAAATAGCATGTAGGAAGATGTTAATAAAATAATACAACGCCTACATTTCATAAGGAATTACAGTTAAAACACACATTCAACTCATCGAAACCATGGTACAATAAGGATGGTCAACTACAACATTGGGGGCTAACTGTCTGTGTTGATGGGCTATCTCTGGCATGTTGGTGCTAACCTTATCTTAAGTCTGTTACATTGAATATACTTACCAGTTCCAGGTAAATGTCTCGCTTGAAAGCCTTCAATAACTAGCTAACGGATTTGCTTACACGGCTATACAATTCAGGTTGCACCTGTGCATGCAAGCATTCTAGCTAAACGAATAGCTAACGTTAGTTAGTTAGCTAGCTAGCTTTGTAGCTGGTAAGGGCTAGTTGGCTAACTAGCGAGCTAACGGTAGTGCTACTGTACAGACAGGACTGTACAAGACAACAGCGACAGTTTTCCAGGTACTTTTAGTATCCTTTACGTATCCTTTTTCAAAGTAAAAGCAAAAGCTCGAATGACAGCCATCCTTGTTCTAATGCTTTAAATGCGTAAAAAGTGGTGATAAAGCCTGTAGTCTCAATGTTGATGTTTGTTATCATAGCTCTCTCTCTCTCTCTCTCTCTCTCTCTCTCTCTCTCTCTCTCGCTCTCTCTCTCTCTCTCTCTCTCTCTCTCTCTCTCTCTCTCTCTCTCGTAGTTGCATCGCGAGACCCTCTCTCGACTCACTGTAAGTAATGTAAGTATTGCAGTCAGAGTGCCTCTATAATAAGTCTAAGTCATTTTCAGCGTTTGAATGCGCTGATGTATGTTGGATGAAGATGACTACTCTTCCACTTACAATAGGTAGTCGATTTATCTTTTATCTGATTCTACATATAGAAGTAGGGGAAATCCTATGAACTGGCGTACTCTTTATTTTGGATATTTACGGTAAACCACAACTCACTGTCACAGTTCGGAATGATTAAGGCGCCACCTGGTGGTCTTTTTCTCTGCCCAAGTCCATGTATCAACCTTTGACCCATGATCAGCCAGGAACACTATCACTCATATCACATTATGAAAAAACGTATGAATCGTATATAAAATAAGAATAAGAATAATAAAATGACATTTTATATATATATATAGTCTTATAGAAATATATTATATATAGTCTTATAAATATATAGCGAACTTGCCTGGGCTATAAGCCTGTGCTTTTGTGGGATATTTTTATTCAAATTAAAGTATCAAATACAAGAGGTGCCTGAAATATATACTCTCACTCATCCTGCACATACTGCCACGCTGCTGCCAAATTGCTGTACTGGTGACAAAGAAAATAAGAGCCTCATTGGGAAAATGGAAGGCTTTGCCTTCAGGCTTGAGTGAGGCTGAAACTAGTAATGCCTAAGGGACAGGAAGGATTTCTATTTCATTCTATCTAGTCTGGAGCTCGGTTTGGTCATATTTATACACCGTATAATAACCTTGAGATGCCTCTTTTTCCCTTCCTCCCTTTTCTCCCTGATGACACAAAAACACAGTGTCATTTCTACTTACAGCCCACAATCTTTTGATTGCAGAAATAGTCTCCTGTTTAGTTCACCGTGATTAATGTGTGTTAACATGCAGCTCTTCCCATACTCCCATCTGCCAGACCAGCTGAGGCATACCATTTGGGGGGGAAACATTCCCCATGATCATCCAGCTCATTTTGGCTTGTGTAATTAGAATGTCTGGGTGGACATGGGATATGTTTTATTTGAGAAATATGAATGACTCAGCGATGCATGTGACACGATTCACATGACATCTGCCTCCATGACTAACCTCTTGACCCCACATCTAGATAATGTATCCGCGACAGCGTCTTCAAACCACCACACTTTACCTTAACATACCTTAACATTTATTAACACAAAACAACTCAGAAAAGGGATCAGAGTCTGTAAAAACTACAAGATAACATTGTCATAGGGAACATCTTATCAGAACCTTGCCTGCTGCTGACTTCCAGTAACAAGACTGCATCTGCTGTCTTATCAGGCTTCACCCCCATCCAACCTGTAGCCTAGACCAACAAAGAGACAGACAGGCAGGCAGCTAGACAGACTTACAGATTGTCTCACCGATAGAGAGATATGCATGGGCAGGGGTGAAGGGAGGGTATATAAAGAGTGGCAGGGAAGGAATCTGTCAGACAGGCAGGTAGACAGACAGACACACAGGCAGACAGACAGGCAGGTAAACAGGCAGGCTGACTGGCAGGTAGACAGACAGGCAGACAGACAGGCAGGCTGACAGGCAGGTAGACAGACAGGCAGACAGACAGACACACAGACAGGCAGGCAGGCAGACAGACAGGTAGACAGGCAGACAGACAGACAGACAGGCTGACAGACAGGCAGGTTGACAGGCAGGTAGACAGACAGACAGACAGACAGACAGACAGACAGACAGACAGACAGGCCTCTGGCTGTGGAGGAGAAAGGAACCCCCTGGCGAAAGAGACGAAACGTGAACCGTATAATGACTACAGTTCTGGGGTGATTCAGGGTAAGATGGATTATCTACCGTACTCAGCCATCCCATGCTTTAATTAAAAACACACTGATCCCGTTCCTCTGGCACTGGCCTCAGGGGGGGTGCACAATGGCCTGCTCTGAGGGTACCATCCAAAGAGAGGTATCTCCAGAGAGGAGTGTCTGGAGGATTCGAGAAGGCAGAGGGAGAGTGGACTTGACTGAGGGCAGCGAGAGCGATGGGGAGCATTTGTATTTTTGGAGGCCTTATACTGTAGCTCTGTCCTGTAGTCCAATGCATTCCTGTGAGCATTACAGCCATGCAGTGACTGGGATAAAGGGCTTATCTTTCTCTGAGTGAGTGAGAGTG
Organism: Borostomias antarcticus; assembly: GCF_949987555.1. Taxonomy (NCBI): domain Eukaryota; kingdom Metazoa; phylum Chordata; class Actinopteri; order Stomiiformes; family Stomiidae; genus Borostomias; species Borostomias antarcticus. The sequence goes on from NC_140254.1 coordinate 5,494,385, forward strand.
AGTGAGTGAGTGAGTGAGTGAGTGAGTGAGTGAGTGAGTGAGTGAGTGAGTGAGTGAGTGAGTGAGTGAGTGAGTGAGTGAGTGTGTGTGTGTGTCTGTCTGTCTGTCTGTGTGTGTGTGCACGCGTGCGTGCATGCATGCGTGTGTCCGAGAGAGAGAGAGTATTTGTCAGTGTGTGTGTGTGTGTGTGTGTGTGTGTGTGTGTGAAGGCATGTGAGCAGAGTAGGGCAGGGTGCAAACTGGAAAGAGGAAGGGGTGCATACAGTAGAGAGCTATGAGAGAGACAGACAGCCTGCCTGGGGTGAGCTGGGTACAGACACAGTCTTTCAGTCAGAGATGCCAGACAAACAAGGATTTGCTGAGTCATGTATCACAAGCAACCTGACTGCAAAGCCAAGCCATAGGCTAAGTGTTTATTACATAAACACATTTGGCATAGTACTGTATATGGAGATAAGCTAGTGAAATCATAATTATATTATAAACCAATGGCACCCTCTTTACTTTAATAAATCCTGACAGCAACTACACACTGAGAAACCAGACAAATACAAATGATCCATTCTACTCCCTTAAGTTAAAGTTTCTAATACTTTGTATTATACTTAGTAAAAAGTAAATCTGACTTTGAAACACCCGCTAGAGTACATAGAGCAGTGGAGGTTGTCAGCGACACTTATTGATGAGCCGTGACCACCAGAGCACAGTAGAGGCCCTTGGGGGTCAGGGAGAAGGCCAGACCGGTGAGGTGCCAGCGCCACAGGGTCACTATCGTGTACCGACAGGCCCCTGGGAATGACGGGCCCCTAGGAACGAGGCTGGGCGGTCCATCGCTCTGGCTGCCCACAGCTGTTCAAGGTCGAGAGGAGCAGACAGGGAAACTGTTATTAAAAGAGATCAACGTGCACAAGAAGACAATGGATGCACTGTGCGCCTGTTGCCAAGCAACCCCTTACCCTTGGCAAGGAGTTGAGGCAGATAGTGAAAGGGGCAGCAGGGTTACAGCTAAAAGACGACAGAGAAGAGACATTTTTAAATAACCATGGAAAGATTCATTGAGCGAATATTCTTCATTTGAATACGCTTAGTCTTAAATAATATAGGCTAAACTCCAGGATGGACTTATGACAGAGCATGCATTGTGCTTTAAGCGTGGCCGGCAGTAATCCAACGTCATTTATCCAGTTACTAGAACCTTCTAGAATGGACGCCATATACATTTTAGATATCCGACACATACTGTATCTAACCAAGCACTACCTCACTACCCCTGGGCCCTGAGTCAAGTATTACTGTACATGATAGCATACTGTAAGTATAGTGTCCTTTATTCATTTAGCATCTTTCAAGGATACAGGGCAGTCAGAAGTGTTTTACAAAGCAACACTTCACAGTATCGGAAATAATAATTCAGTTTATCTATAAAAACATGGTACTAAAATAATCACTCATAAACAGACATATAGGGAACATTCTCATATAGTAATACATGTTTTCCTTAAAATCCCTACTTAAATAAACATTGTGAAGGGCAACACATTGTGGGCCCATGATTGGGTACTAAAGGCACATTTCCACTGATCTTTTCAATCCTCTCTTCTTTGGGGACATTTGCACAGAGGTACTGGTGCTGACATAAAACGGCCACATTTCCTTTATTTATTTATTTTTTTAAACACAAGGTCCAATTTCAGATTCAGATCAGGCCGAGAGACTGAGTCACACAACTCAAACCAGCCCTGGTGATTTAGTTTGTCTCCTCCGGGTGTCTGACGGCCCCCGGGGTGCTCTGGCTCAGAGAGTGCCCCAGGTTGACGCCTACACTTCGGGGCCCTGGCACAGGGTACACCCAGGCTTCTGGTCAGCCTGCTGCTCTATCTGAATGGTCACTGAGTGGAAGTTGTATGTGGAGAAGCAGGATTGAGTCATCTCTCTCAGGACTTGCTGGGGATCTGCTGAGTCGTCTGAAAAGGGAACAGACCATCAGTCGATTACAGCAACCACAGAGAATACAGTACTGCGTTCATCACCACATGGGGCACATATGGGACTCAGCCAGTGTCTTGACCTTCAGGCCCCAGGCAAGTCCCATGTAAAAAGGGACAAGTCTGAAATCATCAGACCAACCGCCACCAGGTAAATCCGGTCGTGTCAAGTGACAGTAACACATGGTGTACAAACATGCTCTGTTTGTGTTGTTATTGGATGTACAGACGTGGTCATGGTCACTTAACAGCTTAACCTAATGCTGTATTTATGTATATTTGCTACGTAAAAATGTTCTTAAGTTCACTTCACTCTGCTGCCTGGAGGCAATTGGTTGTCCCGTCGCTCCAGAGGCACACGCGCTTGCAGTCTCGCACCTGCTATCTGTCTAGACGTCTAGACAACGCGGAGAGGGAGAGAAAGTTTGGAGCACGCTGAGTAGGTAGGCAACGAACGTAAGCAGCACCGAGGGCTTTTGTCCCTAGTTAACTGGTTTATTGAGACAGTTATTGGATTTAGTTTTCTTGTCGTAGCCTACCTGCTGCGATAGCCTATGTTAACTGTAGCGGTTTTTTTTTTAGCAGAGGAGGACCGGTAGCTAAACAACCAATTACTGTTGTGGGGTGTGCGCTTAGTCTGCCTCCCCAACACCTGACCAGCCCTCCACCTCTGCGCACTCTCTAAGAGCGTTGGCTAAGCCACGACACAGCCGGTCTCCATCAGGCAATCAGCACACCTGACACTAATTACTGTAGCTCCTCTGCTACAAGAGACAGCCAGACCTGCTGTTTGTCGCCAGATCAAATGTTTACGGTACATTCGAGCTCCTTGAGTGTAGCTGACCCAATTTCCATTTTTCTTAGTATACTTTTATTAATGTATATTTTCTAAGTATATTCTGTCATTAGTATATAGACGTATGTTGACTGTGATACAGTATATAGTCAATTTAAATGTCTGTGTGAATTTAAGTTAGTTTCTTAGGATTTTATATTCTACCTATTTTCGGGACCTTTATTGTGAAGTTTACTTAGATATTTCCTGCCGCGCAGTTATGTCCAACGAAGAAGACAGAAGACACAGTCAGTCATTGAAACGTTACCGTTCAGTTTATTTAGCACCCGCCGTATCGGCACAAGCTTTCACGGTGGTCGTTGTATGTAGGCTATGTAAACCAAAGGCTTCAATAAATCAACACCATTTGTACAAGAAACTTGACCATCTTTCGGTGGGGATGCTACATTGAGCGTTCTCTATACTAGCCTGTTTTGTCACTCCATTCACTCCCGCACTTCCCCTCCCCTAAACCCGTGAATAAACACGCCCTCGCCTCGGGCTAAAGGACCCCCCACTCTGTGCCGCCTCTTTGCCCCCCGCCCCCCCCCCCCCCCGGGTCGTTCTCGTAACAATTACAGCCCCTGTGGTCGAATGACCTGTTAGGCTTTTAGATGCTTGTTCAGAAAGAGATGCACTTATGAGTTCTGGTGAGTAGTAGTACACTTGACTATCTATGTTGCACTTATTCTAAGTCAATTTGGATGAAAGCGTCTGCTAAACGACTGTAATGTAATGTTTTATGATATAGATAATAACAGTATAAATGTTTTCCAGGAGCTTGCTCAATCGTCTCGTTGAGAGAGGTCAGAGGTCAGGGAAGAATCTTTACACTTCTCCTGTATTGGCTCAACTGGGTGAACTGTAACTGTTTTCTTGCTTCCCCCTGGTCACATGCTGACGCGACCACCTGGTTCACGGTCAGTAAAGCTGAGAGAACAGGCCTCACCTATGGCCACGTGCGCTGTCACGACCACTTGGTTCATGGTCAGTGCCCAGATGTGGAGGTTGTGGATGGTCTTGACCCCCTTCACGGCCAGGAGACGGTCCCTCACCTCACTGTACTTCACCCCCCCAGGGAAACCTGCAAGGAGGGGGGAGTGGAGGGAGGGGGCGTGAGAGTTTGAAGGACGGCAGCGTTAAATGACAGGGGAAGAGCAGGACTGGGTTCATATGTACAACACAGAACCAAACTCCGTGTAGAAAAACTGCAAACTTGAGTATCAGATACCACGACATGCTACTTATGATCAACACTGTACAATTGCACAAAGCAAGTCCTTTCATCTCCCGTTCAAACAATAGGTAGGTAGTCCCAATGATTGTCACACACCTGAGTGTGTGAAATTTGTTCTCCGCATTTGACCCATCCCCTGAGGGAGCGGTGAGCAGCAGCCGTGCCGCGCTTGGAAATCATTTGATGATTTAGCCCCCCAATTCCAACCCTTTATGCTGAGTGGCAAGCAGGTTGCAGGTAGGTAAGTAAGTAGGTATAGTAGGTAAGTGGATGGTAGGTAGGTAGGTAGGTAGGTAGGTACAGTAGATAGGTAGGTAGGTAGGTAGGTAGGTACAGTAGATAGGTAGGTAGGTAGGTAGGTACAGTAGATAGGTAGGTAGGTAGGTAGGTAGGTAGATAGATAGGTAGGTAGGTACAGTAGATAGGTAGGTAGGTAGGTAGGTAGGTAGGTAGGTAGGTAGATAGATAGGTAGGTAGGTACAGTAGATAGGTAGGTAGGTAGGTAGGTAGGTAGGTAGGTAGGTCGGTCGGTCGGTAGGTACAGTAGATAGGTAGGTAGGTAGGTAGGTAGGTAGATAGGTAGGTAGGTAGGTAGGTCGGTAGGTAGGTACAGTAGATAGGTAGGTAGGTAGGTAGGTACAGTAGATAGGTAGGTAGGTAGGTAGGTAGGTAGGTACAGTAGGTAGGTAGGTAGGTCGGTAGGTAGGTAGGTACAGTAGGTAGGTAAGTAGGTAGGTACAGTAGGTAGGTAAGTAGGTAGGTAGGTAGGTACAGTAGGTAGGTAAGTAGGTAGGTACAGTAGGTAAGTGGATGGTAGGTAGGTGGTAGGTAGGTAGGTAGGTAGGTAGGTAGGTAGGTAAGTGGATGGTAGGTGGTAGGTAGGTAGGTAGGTAGGTGGTAGGTAGGTAGGTAGGTAGGTAGGTAGGTAGGTACAGTAGGTAGGTAGGTAGGTACAGTAGGTAAGTGGATGGTAGGTAGGTGGTAGGTAGGTAGGTAGGTGGTAGGTAGGTAGGTAGGTAGGTAGGTAGGTAGGTAGGTACAGTAGGTAGGTGGAAGATAGGTAGGTACTGTAGTACTTTATTAATCCCAGAGTGGAAATTACAAATGAGAGTGGAGAACCAGAGATACATTTTTCAACCTCAGAGACGCATCAAGTCCAGGGTCTCTTCTTCAATGGCTCCCTACTTACATTTAGGGGCAATTTAGGGGGGGTTGTAAGGTGCATTTATTGTGAGATACAGGCCCTTCTAGAGAATCCAGGGGCGCGCTCTCCATTTTTGGGGGGCTGTAATTGGTTGTTTCCGGTGAATAACAAACATTCCTGATAAGTTGGTACACCAGAGAGGGAGTTCCTGTGTTACCTTCCATCAGGACCAGCAGGATGTCTCTCATGATGGTGATGGTGGTGGCCAGGACAAATATGGAGAACAGGAATGTGCAGATGGGGTCAGCTATCTTATACTCCGGCTAGAGTACAGGGAAGGAGCGGGGGGGGGTGTGGTCATAACAATATTATCGCATAATTAAATTCCCAAAACTATCATTGCATAATTAAATTCCCAAAACTCATCAAACAAAACTATGTCTTATTTTAATCCTGTTATGTAATTGATTTCCGCATGACTTCTGTTTTTCTGTATAACTAACTGATAGATGACGTGAGGGCAGATCACATCGGAGGACAACGATGGCTGACCTTGAAGAAGATGATGATTGCGCTGACCAGCACGCTAATGCTCTGGAGCAGGTCTCCCAGCACGTGCACGAACGCCGAGCGCACGCTGGCGTTGGCCTGGGGCCTCGCCGCCGCCCCCTCCTCAAGCTCTGCCCCCTGACACTCCCCGTCAGCATCACCGTGGGCATCGTTGCTGTGGGAATGGCCATTGCTGTTCTTGCCCGGCTTGTGGCTGTGACCGTGACTGTGCGAGCTGCTCAGGCCCCCGTGGCTGTGCCCATGACCAGACTGGTGTAGAGTCAGTGCCATACTGTCCAGAGAAGAAACAAACCGAGGTTATCAGTCAGTTATCACTTTCCCAAATCCAGCCGGGATGGAAGCAATTCATTTGTTTGGAATTATGAGTGCTGTGGAGTCATGTTTTTAATTGAAAGATAAAGTTGTGTGAACCTTGTGTATGAATATAATAATAATAATAATAATAATAATAATAATAATATGGTAAATGGACTGCACTTATATAGCAAAGCACCAAAGCACTTTACAATGGCCTCTCATTCACCCATTCACACACCAATGGTGGCAGCTGCCATGCAAGGTGCTAGCCTGCTCATTGGGAGCAATTTAGGTTTCAGTGTTTTGCCCAAGGACACTTCGACATGTGGACAGGAGGATGCGGGATTAGAACCGCCAACCCTACGATTATTGGACGACCCTCTTTACCACTGAGCCACAGCCGCCCCATTATATAATAATAATAATAATAATAACAGTTATTATTATTATTATTATTATAGTAATAACAACAATAATAATCATAATAATAAAAGCTTTATATGTATACTTGTAGCACCTTTCAAACAAATAAATGCCGCCAAAAGTGCTTTTGTGGTTGAATGAGGCTGCTGAGAGCTGAGCAGTGCAGAGGTGAGCAGTGCAGTTTGAAGTGTTGCTCAAAGTACTGTAGACCAACCTACTGTAGCTAGAGTACAGCAAAATCTCTGAGAACTAATTATCTTTTACCACAATGACTTGACGATGTGGCAAATACACACGTTTTATGATGCACAGAAGTGTCGTATTCAATTGAATTCAGGCCTTTGTACATTACATGTGACAAATAGAGGAATCTTGAATCTTGAGGTGTTTTGATAGGCCTGTAGTATATGTGTATGTTTTGGCATGGAGTTATAAATTATGTGATAACACACAGAAAGCCAACAGTGTAATGCTATCACATTGTCTAGCACTAGCAAAAATATCACTGGGAATTATTCCCCCCAGATTGTACTGGTGGCCCAAATCTAGGGTCCTGGCTCGCGGACTAAGAGGGGTGAATTATTGTTCTGTCCTGAGATACTTAAAATTAAGTATTTAACATAAAAATGCTTTTGCAGTGTACTTATTATTTTGTTATTTTCATTCTTTAAAAGTCACCAGAATGCAGGAGGGAGGACCCCTAGACCCCCCTGCTTTTGTTTAGCAATCCTGCCTACAAGATCTGAAGGTTGCAAGTATGCGTCTAACCCTCAACATGGTTTTCGAAGGCCCCATATAGCCTTTTTGTTTAGGGCCCCTAAAAACCTTGGGCCGTCCCTGCATTGAGGGGCGTGTGGAACTTAGCGTTAGTGAGTGGAGTGCCCCCTCCCTTAGAGATAGTAATAAATGGGCTTGAGATTGGGATCAAGACGGGCTATGTTCGTTCAGGTTCACTCACATGATGTTGGCGAGCACAGCGCAGCCAGAGGTGATGAGCATGATGCTGCCTTCGATGGTGTAGTCATCAGTGATGATGCGCTGTATGGCCAGGTAGACCAGCACAACTGTCACTATCCAGATGGTGACGACGGACAGCAGAGCACCCAGGATCTCTGGAAGCATGGAGGGTTGAGGAGGGAGGGAGAGGAGAAGGATGGGGGGAGAGTTGAAGTAGGAGAATGGGGGACGATTAAGGAGAGGAGAAGTGTAGGGGGAGGGCAGGACAGATTAGGAAGAAATGTTATGACCAGAATCTCTGAACGCAACAAGCACTATAGATGAATACTGATGATGATGATGGTGATGATGATGGTGATGATGGTGAATGTAGATGCAGAGGAAGATGAAGAGGAGGATGTCACCTGCGCGGTGCCAGCCGTAGCTCAGCCTGTGCGTGGCAGGTCTGGAGGAGAGCCACAGGGAGCAGAGGCTGATGACGAAGCTGATCAGATCCACCAGCAGGTGGGCGGCGTCTGTCATCACAGCCAGGCTGCCCGCGAAATAACCACCTGGAGCGAGAGAGAGAGGGATAGAGAGAGAGACAGAGAGACAGATACAGAGAGAGACAGAGAGAGAGAGAGGAGAGAAAGAAAGAGAGAGACAGAGACGGATACAGAGAGAGACAGAGACAGGGAGAGAAGGAGAGAGACAGAGAGATAAAGAGAGATAGACAGAGAGAGACAGACAGATGGAGAGAAGGAGAGAGATAGAGAGAGAAAGAGAGAGAGAGAGGAGAGATAAAAAGGGAAAAAATCAAAAAATAGCAACAAGACACATTGCTATGATGATGGAGGGTGCACACGTGTGGGTCAATCCCTCACCCACGATCTCTCCAATCATGACGACCAGACAGATAACAGAGACCACATAGAGTCTCTTCCTGGCCTGACGCTTCTCCTGCTCCCTGCTCTCTTCTGCACGACTGTTATCATGACAGTGCTTGATGTCCCCACTATCTGTGGAGACACTGCAGAGAGAGGGTAGAGAAATATAAATGACTCGTAGGCTAATAATAAAGACTCAGAGTATTGGACTTCACAATGGAAATATCCAGATTTTTAATAGCAATCTTAAAAGACACTCTTCTCAACTATTCGTAATATAAACGAATATCAGATAGCCTAAATCGTGCACAGATGACAGCAATAAGTGCCCTTTTGGCAGCAGTGCTTAGCCTATTGATTGCCATAAATGTACAAATAAATAAATAAATAAATAAATAAATAAAAGGCTGTTTGATATGCTCATTTTATCAGGCGGGCGGACAGCTCCCGCTTTCCCGATTATCCCGCTTTCCCGATTATTACGTCTGTGCACTAAATAATAATCAATCACAGCGATTCTCATTTGCGCTCTTTTTGGAAAGCGCCCCACGAGCTGAAGGCTTAAAGAAATCACTCCGTGCGCAATACTGACTACAGTCGACTGGCCACACTGTCCGCTAGCGGAACTAGTGCAGAGAGTGTGAAGTCACAAGGGAAACACTTGAAGGTCCAAGTTTGCGCACTGCTAATAGCCTACCAGACCCTGTGGATCCGTGTGAAAAGTGTTGTGTAATGCAGAATGAGAAAAGGAGCGTGGGCAAAGAAAAATTATCACAAACTGGCAAAACAGCCAAGAATGGCGGAAAGTAGTCTAAGCAAGTGTAGGGAATAAACTTTTAGCGTGAAATTCTAATGTTCACGTGTGTGCAGTAGGCTGGAGTGAGAATATTGTGGAAATGTTATTTTTATAAAGCTGGTATAACCCACACAAGTTAACACATTAAAAGTAGAGTTTACTTTACCTCTCCATGGTGATGGTATACATAGTGCCTTTTTCCTCCGTGATGAGGTTCTTTTTTTCTGGATTCTTTCTAAACATGACTGCACTAATAGAATTGCAAGATCTAAAAAAATTTTTAATCTAAATTAACCGGCGAATAATAAAAAAAAAAAAAAATGCTGATCTAAATATAGGACAAGTAGACCTAAGTCAAAGTGTTGTTTTCCTGTGTTGTCTATTCATTATCTCGACATAGAGCCGTTCCCGAAGGTGTGCCTCTGCTAAGCATCCTCAATATCGGTCCCTGCTAGAAAGCTGACTGAAAGCATCTCAACCCTGTGACAGAGCACCGTGTGCAAATTGTAGCTGCTTGCAGCACCTAGGGGCTTTAGGCCAATGTGGGGGCGTAACCGTCCAGTGAAGAAAAGATCGACTGTTTAGATAAGGATCCCATCCATGCTATTACATGCGGAATTAGACCGGCAAGGCTATAGCCTATATTAAAGGACGAATAGCTGTCAATCAAGCACGTTATTATAGAGTTCCCATTTGCTGTATTTTTTATTAATGGGTTTAAGTTTTCAATTACTGGATGAATACATTTTCCATAGAGTGGGAGAATGACCTAAATGCCACACTGGAACCCCCCAAGGGACTGTTCTTTTTTGTAAGATTATGTTAGATTTTATTTTATAAAACACAAAACATTATACACACCACATCCTAACCTAAATACACAACAACATTTATACGCACCATACATAGGCTACTTGACAAACATCGCAACACATTACAACACCACAAAGTCCCAAACTCTCTTAATCCGTCTACTGTTTTTTCCAGTTTATCCCCCATACGTGTTTATCTAACTACTATTTCTAATGCTATATCTAATTAGATATAAATATAGTGTTGTGGAGCTTCCTGATCTGGTCCTCTTTGGTGATGTCCGCAAACTCCTCCTCTACACTTTTTCCATTCACATCTAATCCCCTTTCTGCCAGCAGACAATTTCATACACAGCACTTTTTAATTCATGTCTAATTCACTTTACAATCACACACACACACACACACACACACAGGGGTGTACTGACTTGAATCTCTAAGGGGGGAGGAAGTTGAGCAGGTGGAAGAGTTTGGCTGTTCTGAAGAGGAGGGCCAGTGGTGATACATGGGATAGCGGCTCAGCACACAGGAGAACTGTGCACAGAGAGGTAGAAGGAGAGAGAAAACCAACAACAAAAAAGGCAAGAAGGGTTAATAACTGAGCGAATCTTGCAAGTTTGCACTACAGGGAAGCAATTGCTCAATTTCCCTGATATTGTGGCGTCACTGGCGTCAGTGATGTGTCTTATGAATCTCACATGTCTACCGCTAACATTAACTCAATATCAATAGTCCCATTTGTTTATCCCGTCTATGGAAACGTATGTGCATTTGTACTTACGTTTGCCTGCCTATATTGATGATCAGGTGTTTCTCCACCTCAGGGCTGGCCAGACAGAACCATCAGAGACCATTGGGCTGAGCTGAGGAGAGAGCGACATGTTAGAGTGTATGATTGATTGATTGATTGATATATTTTATTAAAGTGGCATGCTTCAAAAAGCCCAGCCCATATGAGCTTACAAGACACTATTCAAAAGACACATAACAGCCAAAGTAAGCAACAGAAGAGAACAGAAGCAAGAGAAAGACAAACAAATACAGGTACAGCTCTACGTTCCTCCAAAGACAACATGAATAACATATGTGCACACATACAGTACAAATACAGAACAAATACATACTTTCACAAACAAGCACAAATATATACAGTACAAATACTGATATACATAGGCCTACTGTTACGGCTCCGCCTCCGCCTGGGCGCTCTCCAGCTCCCACCACCGTTCCCGCAGCGCGCGCGCCACGGCCTTCCACTTCAGCGCGCGCTCTGCGCGCCCTCCGACGTGATCACCCCCGCACACCTGAACACGGTTCCGCTAACGACGTGATCATCCCCGCACACCTGAACACGGTTCCGCTAACGACGTGATCACCCCCGCACACCTGAACACGGTTCCGCTAACGACGTGATCACCCCCGCACACCTGAACACGGTTCCGCTAACGACGTGATCACCCCCGCACACCTGAACACGGTTCCGCTAACGACGTGATCACCCCCGCACACCTGAACACGGTTCCGCTAACGACGTGATCACCCCCGCACACCTGAACACGGTTCCGCTAACGACGTGATCACCCCCGCACACCTGAACACGGTTCCGCTAACGACGTGATCACCCCCGCACACCTGAACACGGTTCCGCTAACGACGTGATCACCCCCGCACACCTGAACACGGTTCCGCTAACGACGTGATCACCCCCGCACACCTGAACACGGTTCCGCTAACGAGCTCCGAGGGCGCGGCTCACCTGCTGCCACCACTCATCCAATCACCTCCCCTATAAGAACCCGGTCTTCCCAACGTTCGTCGCCAGTTCTTCCCTAAGATTAGTTGTGATTCCGGTTTGTTTGCTGCTCTTTTCCTGGACTGACACACGGCTTCCCCGACCCATTCTCACCGGACCTCGACCACGGCTTGGATTACGTTTTCTGGACTTTGTTTGTTGATCGATTTGACACCTGCCTGAACTTGACTACCCTTTGCCTTGCCCTCTGTACTGCCGCTTTTGTATTAAACCGCCCTCTGGGCTTGGAACTGTCCGTCTGTGTCCGTGGTCCTGCGTTTGGGTCAGCTAGCCAACCAGCCCCCTTACACCTACTACTGTATACACAGGTGGATACACACATACACACACAAACCGACACATATACATACAATACAAATATACATATGCCTACTATACATATGTGGATACACACATACACACACAGACAAGGACAAACAGTATACATACAATACATAGACCTACAATATATACATCCAAACAAGGGTGTAGGTTTGCGTATGGACGGTCGGGACATGTCCCTACCAACATTTTGGGAGTCCCAAATTGTCCCTACCAACTTTTAAGCAACCTTGTTCGCATTATCTTTGGAGTGCAGTTATATTAGATAATTTAGATGACCTTCCAATAGTTTGGAAAGACAGAATTGACCGTACCATTTTGAGTGAGTTAGTTTGCATTGTTCGGAGTTACATATTAGACCGTTAGCCTACCCCTTTCCTCCACCGTGAATGTGCCATCCCAGTATTATTTTGATATTTTTTAAACTCACGTTTGATTGGCTCATTTGGCTAAGATAGATTATTGCATTTTTTTTTAACATTTTGCTGGATCTGAAGACCAACAGCCTTACAGATAGACGCTGACAGCAAGCCACAGTTGTGATTCTGACAGCCGTTCAGGTACATCCACCACAATGTCGCCTCCCCCTCCGAAGAGGATGAGGGATATCAGGAGCTTTTTCTCCGCAACTGTAAGTAACGTTAGCGTTAGCTAGGTTAGCTAGCTACTGGTAAACTAAGTAGCTAACGTTAGGCAGTAACCACATGAAAACCAGCTAGGTTGGTGCTAGCTAATGTTACCTAAACTAACATCACTTGTCTTTCCATTGTGGCAAATTATCAACTGCTGATGCTGTCTAGCTAGCGAACTGTTAAGATCATCTTCTATCATACTGTAACATTAGAATTGCAGCAGCCATTACATTATACATTAGCTGCCCATCAGAGATTTAATTGAATGGGACATCACGGCGTCCTTACAACTAACGACTGTTAGTGTCAGCAATGAATACTAGCCGATAGGCTATTAGCTAGCTATAGCTTTGTCAAACCCAGCTAGACGTGATGCTAATTTTCACCATATTAAACTCCCATTAACTTATGCTAAAAAATGTCGTAATATTTTAATATGATCTCTACATTCTCTGCGCTACGATCGGATTGTTGCTGACGAATGACGACGACAATATTCTCGGCACCAACAACGATCGTAGCGCAGAGAATGTGAACCGGAGAATAGCCAGTCTGCGCGCTGGCCTGTGCGCATGCGTGCTGGAGCAAGTGGGGAAAGGCGTGTAAAGATCATATTACAGAGGCTAAAGACCCCGTATTTGAAAACCGCAACAATGCTTCGCGTTGAGGAATCTCAACTGTCGATTCATCCAATCTGATTGATGAAAACAACCGTTTAGCGGCCGAAAATAGATTTTGAGAAACTACATTCTCGGTGCCCCGATCACCGTCATTACATGGATATACTGGCTCGCGCTGGATTTTAAATTTCTTCTACAGGCCTCCGAACAACACAAAAGTGATCTGGGTGAGTCAAACTTCTTATAATATGTCGTAAATAAGGTCCAGGTTGTCAAAAACGAGCATTGCCCTTTAAAACGTCGCGCCAGGCCACCGGGAAAGTTCCCGGTGCTCCCGATGGCCAGTCCGCCCCTGGTCTTCACTTTTTACTGCTGCGTTTAGAGTATTACAATAATTTTCCACTAGGTGTCGATAAAAACCTTTAAAGTGGATTTCATTGGGGTGCTCACAGAAAAATATCAGTAGGGCTAAGGGACCAATTTTTATCTGTCTTCACGGTGACTCGTGTGGTCTCAAAGTAGAGTGAGTTTGATTCTAAAAATAACTGTGATTATGTCAGTGTTATTCTCCTCAGTAGTGTAGATTTGCAGCTTGCTTTGAAGGGTTGCTAGTTGCAGCTCAGAGAGGGGAAGACAGTGATGGGATATTAGTATATTAGTCACACATGGACACTGTTCTTTAGACCCTCCTGATATCCATGGGAGCTTGAGTCAGTTGAGGCCAGTGTGTGTGCGTGCTTGCGTGTGCGTACCCAACAACAACGTAAGGACAGTCCAACGACTCTGCCTCACTACTGTAAGTAGCCCCGGCAACCACCCATCTGCCCCCTCCTCCACCTCCATCCCCCCTCCTCCTCCCCCTCCTCCTCCTACCCCCATGGAGAGGGGTATGTGTGCGGTAAACAGCCTTTGGGTCAGCCGTCCAGACAATGGCAAAGAGATGACGTCACTTTTATGGCGTCACACAAACACGACTGGTGACACCTACTCCACAATGCCAAGGAATGAAGTGTGTGTGTGTGTGTGTGTGTGTGTGTGTGTGTGTGTGTGTGTGTGTGTGTGTGTGTGTGTGTGTGTGTGCGCGTGTGTGTGTGTGTGTGCGCGCAAGGGGATGGATGGGGCTGGGGGGTGGAGAAGAGGAGTTCCTCTTAAGTTGCAGTCCACAGCAGAAGCACCAGAAAACAGGAGAGAAGGAGAGAAGCCAGAAAGAGAGGGAATTCTCTAGACAACGCTGTATCTAGCTACAGCTGAAACAAGCTTAGAGAAATCATAGAGCGTGTACCCAACACCAAAGGACAATCCTAGACTAAACCGCCTGTGTTCTAATCCGGACAGTGGTTCGTTGTGTGAAGAAGCTACCCAACTACCATGATGGAGGTGGTCTTGACCAGACTGAGAGATTTCTCCTGTAAAGCTGCCACCTTTGAAGACTGTAAGCCAGCAGGGGCAGTCGGCGGCCCGGACCCCCGGACCGGACACTCCTGCCCTACAGGGGGGGTTCGTACGGGGCACTGCACGGCCGGAGCAGGGAGTCCCTTCAGACTGGACATCGAGAGCGCACTGGCCTGGCTTCGTAGGGAGCTGGTAAGACCAACTGAGATTGTTGAAGGCAGTACTGTATGGACTATGCTATCTGTCACCCAGAGATGAATGCTTACCTTCTGTCCTTTACTTGTACTTGTACCGGGAACACATGACCAAAGATCCAGGAATAAGTGATTCTCTGCTGTAGAGCTGTTGAATGTTCCATGGCTAATGGATTGAATTCATACAGCTCTCGCCAGAGGCATTTAATTATTCAAATACCATTTGGTGATATGACAAGATAATATTCTTGTTATACATATTTGTAAAGATGTTATGCTAAAATTGGTGTGCTTGCTTGTTGCCACTTCCCAGGTCCCTGTGGCACGATGTGTGGTCCCCTGACTGTGTGACATTCTGGGGGATATGGAGGCATTTTTTTGATTGGCCATTAGGACTAAAGGTCAAGACATTTGTCTCTACCATGAAATAACCTCTTCAGTCATTCAAAATGTCATTGTGTGGCAGTAGCGTGCTAGTGTTCTTCCTGTTATTGAGATGTGCGGGCGCTTGGGTGGCCGGGTGGGCCAGGCGATGTTACGACGCCGGTCTGTCCTCGTCTTTATCCTCAGTTACAACCACAGAGAGGGCCCATTGGCGATGATTAATATATCACTTGGCATTTAGAGGACGCAGCCAGACAGCTCGTCATGGCAACCAAGTGTCCCTAGCGCAAAACACAACAAACCCAGGCGTCGGATGGGGGGGAGACAAAGGGGCACAGTGGAGAGAGGAGAAGGGCTGGAGACTATAGACTATTTTAATGGCATAGCTCTGGCACAGAGAGTTTATTTGAACAGGCTTTTGGTGCTCTGTGAAAATCTTTCATCATCATCTAGTTACAATCCATGGTTTAGTTTGCCCAGAAACTTTGCATGTACAGCGCAGTGTATCTCATGTACTGTATATAGGGTTGTGAAACTTTGATTATATTCAACCTCATGTGAATCACAAATGCCATGATTCATTAGCATTAGCCAGGAACAAGGAATGATCCTTGGACAGAAAAATTATGTATCCATTAGTGATGCAACAGTATGTCACGTTCAGTAAAGCCCTGCCAGACAGCTTTTAGAACAAATTCAGAATCCAATCACTTCCACTTCCCCGAAGACAACGTTCGGCCTTTTGATGTCATGTGATGCAGGGGTAATTGTCACTTCAGTGGAACCGTCCTAGGTTGGCCCTGATCCAGTATTCAGACCCCCATTGTGCCTGGGCTGGGCTGGGCTGTGCTGTGTAGCATAAATAGAAGTAACCTCCATCACTTACAATCAGTGGCTCTAATCAAGTCTTATTGCCCAGCATTCATTAGTTCTCAGGAAGCAGGAACTTCACAAGGAACAATCGCTTGTTTGGTGCTTTCCAGAATACCATCATGGGTACACCAACCGACGGTTTAGGCTTTGGTTTCTACTGCACTGACTGGGTAAAGGCACATACACACACACACACACACACACACACACACACACACACACACACACACACACACACAGAGGCAGTCTATATGTGGAGCCAGCCCCCCTGGCTGTCATCCCCCAGCAATATTACAGCCCAACCTTTACTCAAAGGAAAGCACATGTTTCTTCTTCTCATCCTATTGAAACAAAACCAGAATCCTTCAATGCGAGCACAGTCCCAGTCCAACAAAGTAATTAAGAGAGAAAGAAATGCAGATCTGCCATGATGTTTCTTTGTTCACACATTCCTCTTCACTAGGACAAACTTTGACTCTGAGTGTGGTGGAATTCAGAATATTCTATTCTCACACAGGCAATTAGACTACCTCTCATAAAAAGAGAAGAAAGAGGCTTTGAAAAATAGAGGAGCAGTGCTCCATTTGAAAAGGGTTGAACAGGGTTATGCAACATAGAGGACATGAACTTGATTAGCTAAAGTAATGCAGAGCTGTTCCAAAATAGAGAAATCTTCAACACCATCATCAGTTGTATTTTTCTAATAAAGTTTGTTTATTACATAACAATTGGGTCGGTCATTGTTTTTTGATGTCAGCGTGTGTGTGTGTGTGTGTGTGTGTGTGTGTGTGTGTGTGTGTGTGTGTGTTAGGGGTGTCACGATATATTGGTTTTGCGATAATTGTGGTATTTAAAAAATGAAATGAAATGATATTTAATATCATGTAAATATATTAGTATCCAGTCATGATATATTGTGTGAAGGAAATTCAATGAGGAAAATTACCTTTGAAAACCCTGAAATGTGCACTGTTGATGTTAATATGCCTACAGTATGCACAGTAATTTCAAGTGTTTTGAAGAGAAAATGTAACCATGCATTTTAAGTGAACGCACTATTTTTAAATGATTGCTAGATATCGTGATAGTATCATTATCATTATATTTTTTTGCCATGATAGTCATTTTGTGAAAATGTGTGTGTGTGTGTGTGCGCACGCACATGTGTGCATGCGTGTGTGTAAATCCCTGTATTACATGTAAAATTGTTATCTCTCACATCTCCAGATGGAGATGCGTTCTCAGGATCAGGCCCTGATCCGTCAACTGATGGATCTCCACACAGGCATCCAGGAGCTGAAGCAGGAGCTGTCAGAGGAAGAGGAGGAGCCGGAGCAGGAAGTGGAGGAACCAGAGGAGGAAGTGGGCTGGGACTCTGGGAGTGAGGGTGGGGGCAGCAGTGTGTTCTCCAGCTCAGGGGAAGTCAGCTTCGCATCCTGTCTGTCCACACGGATGACTCCACCTCTTCTGGGGTCCCTACCCAGAAGGTTTTTCAGCAGAAGGAACTCAGTGCCCTAAACCCTTGGATAGTACCCACCCTGTGATTCACCTAGCAGGGCCAGGCTTAGTCGATGTCACAACCACACCCTGCATCTTATTTACTCCAGTCATGTCATGGTTGCACTGACCAAACTATCACACAAACATAACACTCGAAATAATTAATCACAAGAAAGTGGTGCTGCAGAAGACCATGTTCTTAAACAAGGCCGTTTAGAAGTACTTTAGAAGAGGCTGCTATAGATTCAGAATCAAAAAAACTATACAGTGTTAAACTGTAGGCATGCATAGATTACAGTCTTAGATGTACCCTAGGGCAATCATAGTTGCCTTTGAGGGATATTTGTGTGTATGTGTGTGTGTGTGTGTGCGCGCGTGTGCGCCCCTGCAAACGTATATTGGGTTCACCCACCTGTGTCCACAGCACAGACTCTGGTCCGGTCCTGAAGCAGCCTGGGGTCAGATACACACTGTAGATCCCAGTTCGTGGGGCATTTGATTTACCTCAGAATTTGCACTTTTGGGGACAGTTCCACTGGTGTCTTCGTGCTTGGTTAACAAAATCAAGCACATCCTATGTACAGTACTTAATCATCAGTATTTGAAAAGTTGACCCAGGTCTGGAAACAATGACCCCTAGTATCTTAACTTTAAACTCTGCATTGTAGGTGTACAAAGAACGTGGACCATACTGTGAATAAATTTACAGGAGAAAATTGAAGAATAGATCTGAATGGGGTCTTAGTGCTGAAGAGACAAATAATTGTGTTTGAAGGGTGTATTTTTAGAAGACAAGTGGATGTGTTCATCCTGACTACAGAAGCTGCATTTGAGACAGATACTGTAATTGCACACGGTATGCCAAAAACAATAAAGATCTGAAAATGGAAGAACGCAGCACATTTATTTCTGTCACATCTAAAAAAAAAAAAAAAAAAAGTAAAGATAAAAATCGTACAAATAATAGCACATTCTCATAATTTGGTTTATAACGGTTTATTCTCCGAAAGGCTTTTTGGTCTAAACACAGAACAGGGCACAATCATACAAAAGTCCACATTGGTCTTCTTTAAATATATATCCATTTGTATGCGAATGCTAGGCACTCTATGAGACTGAGAAGGCTATTACTATCCATCTCTAGACCACATGCTGGCCATGTATGGGCACCCACACATGCAGCCAATTCATCAGACATGCATTCTCTGTGACCTTTTCAAGTGGTATCACTCCATCCATCTATCCACCTGTGACACAAAACACCTCCTAGGACCTCCACTAGGAATATCCCAGTCCAGTCACAGGCTCCAGCAGGCAAGGTACCCTCAGCCCACCGTCTCTCTGAGGCCTCCCCAGGGGAGATGCACTCTGCTGGGGGAGGTCAGTGGTGTTCCTCCTCCTCAGGCTCCAGAGCCCCATACACACTCTCCCTCCTGAGTCTCTGGATCTCTGCGTTGAGGCCCAGCAGGGTCTGAGCCAGCTGCCGGTCTTGGGAGCGCATCTCCAGCTGCATGGTAATGAGAGGAGGACAGATTATCCAGTCAGACCCGGCAGACAAGCACAGACACACACCCACACCCAGACACAAACTCAAACACACCAACAAGCACTGGCAGTATGCATTCACACACACACACACACTCACACTCTTTCTCTCTCTCTCTCTCTCTCTCTCTCTCTCTCTCTCTCAAAAACAGAAGTGTTAACTCACCAGCTCAGACCTCAGCCAGGTTATAGCTCCATCTATCTTAGCTCTGCGCAGCTCCTCATTGGCTTGGTAGCTCCTGTCAACGCTCCTGATCGGATCAACTCCGGAACTGGACCCTTGGACATCTCGAGGTTCCCCCGTCGCCCTGAAGGCATGGATCAGTTTGTTCTTGATGTTCTCCAGAACCATGGTGGACAAAGTGTCCTCACTGTGACTGTCTCTGTTCATGCTGCCTTTCAAGTATAGGGGGAATATGTGTGTGTCAGAGAGCGTGAGAGTAAGAGTCAGCGTGAGAACTTCCTCAAGCGCAAGTAAATCTCCTTTCCCCTGGCACCTGCAGTCTCCAGGATACGTGTCCCTGTCCTTACGTGTCCCTGTCCAACTTTTGTCTTCTTTTCTTTCCCCCCTTTCTTGTTCAACTGTTATCTTGTTCAACTCGATAAGATCCAGAGTCCTCTCTCTCTCTCTCTCTCTCTGTGTTTTCTTCCAGTCGCCCCAGAAGGAATCGTCTCTCCTGCTCGTCTTCCTTCGCTTCAGAAACTGTCCTCTCCGGACTCTCGGCGGAGGTTTTGTGTGTGCTGCTCTCTCCAGCTGATCTCTCCAGCCCCTTGCCCGCTGAGTGTGGGACCAGCTTGTTTTGTCCCCGTTACTATGGGAAGCCAGCCCTCCGTCTGCCCGCCCCCCTCCCTTTGGTAACCCCAAAAAGAATGGTGGAGGATCTTTTTGGACAAAGACCATTGTTGGCTCAAAAAAGACTGGACCGAGCCCCTCCCAGTTGTCTCTTTCCCTCTCCCTCAATCCCGCCCCCATACAGAATTCTTCAGTGTAGACCTGTGTGTGTGTGTGTGTGTGTGTGTGTGTGTGTGTGTGTGTGTGTGTGTGTGTGTGTGTGTGTGTGTGTGTGCATCAAATCTATCAAACCCCAATGGACCTCTCAGGACTTTTCTGCACTCAAGCAGGCAGGGTTTTTTTGGGGGGGAAGGAGACAGGCTTCGTGTTGGCCAATTGAAAGGCACAAAGGCCGTCCAGTGGTGAAATATAACCAGGTCTTTTGTGTCAAAAATAAATCCATTCCCTCTGGGGTTCCTGGATGGGTTTTTGGCAGCCTAGCACAGTCTGTCTTGACTTGGCTATAGAGATAACACACAGGGGTCCAGTGTATTCTCCTCCTTGACATACGGAGGGTTGCAGGGAGGGGACTGAGAGGGCACATTTGGAAGGACATCGGAATAAAGCCGTTTAATCCCACAGCAGTTTCCCAGGACGGTTCTCCACACTGACAAAGTATTTTCTCCAATTTCCATTGCTTGTGTGCTTGACAAAAGGGAGAGCTGAATGAAACAGAGAGAGAAAGCAGGAGAGAAAAGGGGAGAGAGAGATAGAGAAAGAGTGTGTGTGCGTGTGTGTGTGTGTGAGAGAGAGGGAGAGAGAGTGAAAGAGTGTGTGTGTGCGTGCATGCGTGCGTGCGTGTGTGTGAGAGAGAGGGAGGGAGGGAGGGAAATAGAGAATGTATGTCCTTTCCGCACTGAAAAGACACAAGCAATCAAGGACTAAATTAAGAAAGCATCCTCTACTCTTCCATATAGACATTACATTCACCACCCGTCCATCTAGCCTGTAGGGGACTCATAACTGTCCTCCAAACCCACCATGCTTGATGAAGCGCCACAGGTATTCAGATTACCACACATTTCCATTATGATATGGAATTGTACCTCAAAGGTCACTTGCTCAAGACAGGTGCATAAATATGGTGAACTATTTAAACAGCATATATTTGTGAGATAGAGGTCAAAGCCTGTAAAGTGACAGAGTGAGAACATTGACTGGTGTGTGAGGGGAAGGGGAGGACCTTGACTCAGTTACAAGGTGATGAACTGCCTCCTAGTGGCACTTTGCAGATTTTATCCCTAGTTTCATCCTGGCAGAAAGTCATGTCAATGTCAAGATGATATCTCCTTCTCCTCTCTCTCTCTCTCTGGACCACTGAGAGAGAGCCAGAAAGAGAGAGAGAGATGTCCTCTTCCCTCTATCTCCTCTCTCCTGGCTCGGAGGAGGAGGCGGAGGAAAATATAAAAATAAATAAAAACTGATTTTAATAATAAAAAACTGATTCTGATTCTAATTGTAAGCTATAGTGTTGCTATTAAGATAGCCATGTTAGCATATAGGAGTACTGTTACTAAAGTTACTGTTAGCACTTCAAACTTCCACTGTCATCAGATGCTGGCCCCTCTTCCCAGAGCAACCGACGTATTTTCAACCGAAGGTTTCGCGTCGCCCTGATTCAACCAGGTGTGATGCGGAATTCTGTAACCATCAGTGACCAGATCCGGTGGTCACTGATTTCCGCATGTTAATACACCGACATCTGTGATCACCGAAATGTGTGACCACCGGTCACAAAATCCGATGGTCACACATTTCGGTGCGTTAATACACAGAATACAAAGTGTTAATACACTTTGAAGCTTCGGTGTGTTAATACACAGAATACAAAGTGTTAATGGCCTACACTTTGAAGCTTCAAAGCACCGCCACCACCACAGAAGAAGACTACCTCGGAAAAATAATTTCACTCGGACAGAACGCGTCTAAATCAGTTATTTAATGGTAGCACCAAAACCCAGCATTTGTTAAAAAATAGACCCTTTTGCAAGTGAAGTTTCATGTCTATCTGACACTTGTAAGAGCGCCTCTCCTATGCTAGCTAGCGGTTTTGCGCAAAACAGGTTCCCTTACAGTAGCCTAAACATGGAGTGAGTAGAGTGGTGTAATGCTGCATTCCATTTGGCTCGTATACTATAATATAAATAATTCTAGGATAATATATAAAATAATTGTGTAGTTGCAGCATTATGCTATTTATACAGGATATTGGTCTATCGAAAAATGCTACCTCTGAAATCTTAAATAAAAATGTTACAATAGAGTACACTACCCCTGTTTTTTAATGTCATAATAACTGTGAGAGATACCTAAATGGGATACAACTGGAAATTGAAACAAAAGTAGCTTTATGGTACCATTTTCGACAAGGCAGCATAAATCGTCAGAACACCGGAAGAGACCAAAACGGTAGCTAGGGCACCATCTTGTTTGTTTGATTGGGAGGAGGGGTGTAGAAAGTACACTACGGCCGCCGAAAAGGGAAAACTACAAGAGGCGTGTTATTAGTGAGTCCAAAAATGTTGTTGATTGTAATTAAACAAAGCGTGTTTGTATGCATGTGTATTTAGCTCTATTATTATAAAATGAAGTATGAATCAGGCTGCATGCTCTGTTTTGAAAATTGTATATCTAACGTTAACTGGCTATCCAGGGGCTTATGGGGGCAGCTAAAGCTAGCTCGCTAACTAGCTAACAAGCTAGCTAGCTATGTCGCACACGCGTCTTTCTTCATATTCTTTCCACTTATTGTGCGGTGTCCAAATGTATACTAACGTAACGTAAGTCAACTGCAATTCACCGCAACCATATGGGATGTTGTTGCAGATCATATTGGAACCATAGAACACATTCGCTAGTGCGCGCGTGTTTGCTAGCCTGCTCTAAATGCTCGCGCCTTCTGCAGACCCCAGAGCATCCCTGTCTGATGAACAGCTCACTTCGCGCTCGGAACCCATTTTTCCATTTTAGCCCTACCATCTATTGGCTAGATCTTCATTTGATCAAGAAGTCCTCAAGAAATGCCATGGCTGCCTAAAAATGTCGCGCATTGTATGTGCGTCACCTAACGTTAGCCGGTTAGATCATTCATATCAAGCTCGAACCGAGCAGTCGAAACACCCACCCCGTCCACACTGACGGTATCGCAGATTCAGGAAAGGGCGCGGACAAGGATTTGGCCTATTTCTGGTACAATTATATTTTATCTGGCCACTTGTTTCGACTGAGAGATGGTAGCTGGCTCAGGTCCCGAAAATGCAGCCGGCCTTTTCAATACATTCTCGAACTGTTTTGTTCTCTATCCATTTCACCTACAACTAAGAAATCACACCTTCCTGTCTTTTCTTCCCTCCCTCAGGTTTGGCGTCCCCAGTCCCCGTCCCCCTTCCCTACCCTCACTGTAAGAAGGTGCTGGGACAATGTTTTACGCCCACTTTGTCCTCAGCAAACGTGGGCCGCTGGCCAAGATCTGGCTGGCGGCCCACTGGGACAAGAAACTGACTAAGGCTCATGTGTTTGAGTGCAACTTGGAGAGCAGTGTGGAGAGCATCATCTCACCCAAGGTAAACCTCCAACTGTCCTTGTCATATTTTTCAGTTACCCACTTGCTGTCCTCATTTGCTCTCTTTCTGTGTCTCCTCCTCCTGCCTCTACTTCCTGTGTGTCTCCACATCAGTCTTGAGTGTCAAGCTAAGCTCTCAGCCTTAAACTAGTAATGGAGCCACACTTCGAGTCAAGGCAAATTTGATGGCACCTTGTCAAGTCTTCCTCTCATGGTCTCTATCTTTGTCCCCCACTTCTCTTTCTATCTCTCTTTCCAGGTGAAAATGGCGTTGCGGACATCAGGTCATCTGCTGTTGGGCGTGGTCAGGATCTACCACAGGAAGGCCAAGTACCTGCTTGCCGACTGTAACGAGGCGTTTATCAAGATCAAGATGGCCTTCAGACCAGGTAGAGTGAGGTGGTTTATGTTACAATGTCTCGTTACAACAGTCCAGTCCAGTACAGTACACAGGTAGATGTGTGGCCTCAGATTTGAGTTAATATCTATATGCTTTAGAACATGGGTTCCCAAACTCCATCAATGTGGGCCTCCCCTCTGAAAACAGTGACACACCCGCGCCCCCAAACCCCCAAATATGTCAATTTTGCAAGGCAGCGTTAGCTAGCCCATAACGTTACACAGCTAAGTTAGCTCGGTGGCACCGGTGGCATCACGTTTAATTCATTAAAAAACATAGAAAATTCAAAAATAAAAAACATGTTTTTCATTTTTTTCTTTCCTAAGCATCCCTCTGCGCCTCCCCTGAATTTCTTTGGGGCCCCTCAGGGGAGGCCCGCCTCACAGTTTGGGAATGCCTGCTTTAGAATGAGCTCAAATGAGAAGGATGTTAAAAGATGTTCTGATTCCCTTCTCTGAGCTGGCCTTACTCACCATTTCCTTCCTCTCTCCCTGTGCTTTCTGCTTCCCTGTCCTCCCTCCAGGCGTGGTAGACCTGCCAGAGGAGAACAGAGAAGCTGCCTACAACGCCATCACCCTGCCAGAAGAGTTCCACGACTTCGACCAGCCTCTCCCAGACCTGGAGTGAGTCCTGCTTCTCACCAAAACCCTTCATCGCACTGTTTTCAGTATCTTCATATGGGATTTTTTTCCCCCACACACAGACCTACCTCTTCATCAGCGCCTTTTCAGCCACCCTCATGGATGCAGGTATTGATATCTTTGGGCTGTTCATGGAACTCTTTGCGTGTTGTTTCAGTGACATCGACGTGGCGCAGCAGTTCACTCTGAACCAGAGCCGAGTGGAGGAGATCACCATGAGGGAGGAAGTGGGCAACCTCAGCCTCATGCAGGAGAACGACTTCGGTATGTACTAGGGCCACCCACTGAAAGTCGACAAGTCCAATCATCAGTCGGAGACCCTGAAGTCGAGTGAGATTCTTGAAGTTGAGCAGTCATTCTCCCCCCCCCCCCCACTGTCAAGATGCGCTGGTGGGCTAAGACAACTCACCTGCCTTGTGATTTATGTGACAGGCCAATCATTCGTTTTAGACCTAGACTATTACTGTAGCTTTTTGTTGTGCAGTAAAAGGAGGCTTAAGACTGATATCGTGGAGGGAAGAAGGCAGGGAACCCCTCCCCTCCACTATGTGTATAGCCTAGCCTACTGTGCGCCAGCAATCATGTGCATTTCCAAACGGAATATCACAACACAAAACTGCTTCTCTGTGGATATGAACAAGCGTGATACAGTAGGCGGTGCTATGGTCCACGTTGCGGGCATCATTTGAGAACGGGACACCTCCCGCGCCATTCTCTCCGATCGACACCGAAGAGACGACATGGCGGAGACGTCTGCTTTGTAACGCGAGCCGCGTCTCCTCCATCGACATGACCTCTCATTCCCGTCTCTCCTTCTCCAGCGGACTTCGGGATGGACGACCGGGAGATGATGCGCGAGGAGAGCGCCTTCGAGGTGGACATGATCCACGGGGCGTCAGCGTCCAACCTGCTGCTGGATCCGGAGGGCGCGGCCGCCCAGTTGGCGGACAAGTCCAACCACCTGCAGTACGACGACCAATACAAGGACGACTTCGGGGAAAACCCCATGGAGAGCAGCGACGGCGGCATGCTGGGTAAGCGGGGTAGCGAGGGGAGGAGTGGATTCAGGAGCTCAGTAGCCACACGGAGACGGGCACAAAGCGAGATGTGGCCCTTTTAGTCTTGAGAGTCAGTGACCAAACGCTGCGCCCGAATGGCAGTGGGTTGTAGCGGATATTATCCAATCACGTACGTTCGGAGAATGTAATGACCAAAAAAAAACGTGAAAGTGGTTTTGTTTGATTTTTGTCTGGATCCGCGCCTGCTGAGCCGCTCTCTCCTCTCTCGCCGCAGTCGACAAGCTTCTCAGAGAGGAGGACGGAGGAGGCATCTTCGACGACCCTCCCGCCATCACAGAGAGCGTGATGATGCCCCCGGACCACGCCGATGACGAAGACGACTTCGACAACCTCTCGCGTAAGTTCTCCCCCAAAAAAACAACAACACACAATAAGAAAACATTCTCCGGTGCCGCGGCCCTTTATACCGGAGCACAAATAGCGGCTTTGCCTTGTTTGGTGACTTGTTTGTGTGTGTGTGTGTGTCTGTCTCAGCAGCGGGAGGCCCAGACAGCCCAGACTCCGGCCCAGCGGAACCCCTGCCAGCCATGGCGGACCAGACGGAGCAGACCACCTTGGTCCACAACGAAGAGGAGGCCTTCGCTCTGGAGCCCATCGACATCACAGGTCAGTACCTGGCATAGCTTTCTCACACACACACACACACACACACACACACACACACACACACCACAGAACCAGTACACCAGCTCACACACACCATCACACCCCTCTTTCTCATACACACTGCAATGTCGGAGGGCCAAACCGATCTTCTCAACGTCTTGACTAATTGTTTTTGTCTTTCTCCCTTCTTCACTACCTCCCTCCATCCCTTGGCACGTCCAGTTAAGGAGACCAAGGCCAAGCGCAAGAGGAAGCTGATCGTGGACAGCGTGAAGGAGCTGGACAGTAAGACCATCCGTGCCCAGCTCAGCGACTACTCCGACATCGTCACCACTCTGGACCTGGCCCCGCCCACCAAGAAGCTGATGATGTGGAAGGAGACGGGAGGCGTGGAGAAGCTCTTCTCCCTCCCCGCCCAGCCCCTCTGGAACGGCAGGCTGCTCAAGGTTACACACACACACACACACACAAAGATGCATTTCCTGCATCACGTATAAACCACTAATACATACCATGCGTCTAGATTCTCTTCCACTATTGACCCTGCCCCCCCCCCTCCCAGTGTAGCACTGTTCAATGTAGCACTGTTCCTGGTCACTGAGTGTGTGTCTTCCCTGCTCTTTGTCTAGATGTTCACGCGCTGCCTGACGCCGCTGGTCCCTGACGAGCTGAGGAAGAGGAGGAAGGGCGGCGAGGCCGACAGCCTGGACGAGTTCCTAAAGGACCTGGAGAACCCAGAGGTCCCCAGAGAGGAGGCCATGTCCCAGCACAGGGACGTCATCGGTAAGCACAAACACACACACAGAACGACAAACGCCCAGACCTACACACACACACGCAACCCACTCGTCCAAAAGACGCTTGTCCAAATGATCCGTGTGTTTTTTTTAAATCGTGTGTGTGTGTGTGTGTGTGTCCCACCCTCCAGACCAGACCATCATGGAGGAGCCCAGCGTGCTGCAGGCCTCAGCCATGGAGGGCAGCAGGACCGCCCTGGACGAGTCCATCATGCCCCCTCCCTCCTCCCAGCGCGGCCTCAAACGCAAGGCCCAGGACACGGAGCCCGCCCTGCCTGTGAGCATCACCGCCTACCGCTCTGTCCTCGTCACCAGCTCAGCGTCGTCGCCGCTTTGAACTGTGGCTATGGACAGCTTGTCTACACATGCAAAGATACACGGGTTAAAAAGAAACATGAAAAGATGTATGGAACAGGTCCTGGGTTGTTTGACTTAAGTCTTGACTCTTTTACTAATCCCTCCCCATATGTGCAGATGGGCACTTTGGAGCAGCAGGCAGCTAGCTGCCCGGCGGCGCCCCAGCAGCTCGACCTGACCGGGGTGGACCTGCCCCCTGAGGAGGTCGCCAACCTCAGCCAGCTCATGCCCGACTTTGACCTGCTGGAGGAGAAGCAGGACAAGAAGGACAAGGACGAGTCAGAGGAGGAGGTAAGGGGGTGTGGGGCGGGGTGGGGGCGGTGCTTCTGGATCCAGACCTGTGTGCTTGTGAATTTCTTTAGCAATATTATTCAGGTTTAAAGGGTTCACTGACGACAAGCGTGTCGTACACTGACAGGATAAGAATCTGACAAAGCATGCGTCTTCCTGGCTGTGGGTGAGGGTTAGGGTTAACGTGCGTGTGTGCGTTTTGCCCAGGATGAGGAGGGTCAGGGTGGAGACCAGGACCAGGAGGAGAAGAGGTGGAACAAGAGAACCCAGCAGATGCTCCACGGACTGCAGGTACGTCGCTGAGCAGGACAACACTAGATACAGCTGGGACGCTACAGAACACAGTTGTGTTAAACATACCGGAACACTCTAGAACTGGCAGGTGCTGGAAGTGTGCGACCCATGTTCTGTAACCCTCTTGATCCCTAACTGTGGTCCCCCTCCTCTAACCCCACAGAGAGTGATGTCGAAGACGGGAACCCAGTCAGTCGGCCTGCTGGACCTCTGCAGGAACAACAACAAGAAGCAAGCCGCCGCCAAGTTCTACAGCTTCCTGGTCCTGAAGAAGCAGCAGGCCGTGGAGCTGGAGCAGACGGAGCCCTACAGCGACATCATCGCCACGCCTGGACCACGCTTCAACATAGTCTAGACACGCACAACACTCCTCCTCCTCCCTCACCCTCCTCCAAGTGTCTGGTCAACTCAACACTGGCTGGGTTTTACTCCTGTTCTGGTTTGTACATGAAGTGTTTTAATTTTGTTCTGTCCCTGTGTTTGAGATACCTTCTTTTAAAGGTCAAGTGAAGACTGTGTAGAGCCTCTGAATCACATGATTCATCATCATTAGTCTTTCTATGGGTTGGTTCATTGTGTTACCCAATGGGAGGACCAGGAAGGATTTGTCACCGTAGTGCGTGATAAGCCCATCAACTGTGTTTCAGTTGCCATCCAACCATTGCTACAAAACAATTGATCAAATGAATCATGGTCCCGTTCTTGTTAGTGTCACGGCCATTCCAGTAAGCCAGTGTAACAGGTGTAACTGCGTTGCTCGTTAGTATAGCTTCCACCCTACTCTGCCCATACTACTTACGTGACCTCCTCTCATAAAAACTGCTAAAAGCTAGCAATTTCATGGCATGGGTGAGTGATATTTATACTGAGGAGTGAGTTTAATCAATTCAACTCGGTTACACTCACCCCCCTAAACTTGTTGTTTTGCATGATACTCCACCAGCAGTCTCTTTAGTGAATTAGCTTTAAGAATTCCAATTAGTTAATTCTACGTTTACAAGTTTGTGCTTGTTCTGTTACTGTTTACCTGTTCAGTACTTTCCGACATCATGCAGACTATTGATGATAGAATTGGTCTACTCTTATTGCATGCTTCATTTGAACTGTATTTTATTACAAGTGATTGCTCTTGAAATTGCATTTTTATGGGATCACTACAACTCCTTGTTCTGAGGTGGTTTTGCCAGAATAATGCTTAAGTGTCGAGTCTGTATTAATCATTTAGCCCTCACCACCATTACTGCAGATAAAGTCTGAATGCATTTATATTCATATTTGCATTGATGTTTGGACTCTAAACTTTACTGATCTTCAACAGACGCCATTTCTCATCTTATTGTGGTTCTCAGCAGTAGAAAACAGAATAATTCTGACTGTCCTTTTATCAGTCTGTACTATATGTTGTCAAAAGAATGCATCATTGTACTTCCACTACCTTCAAAACTACATCACGTTTCAGTGTATCCCTTATTTTGAACTATGTGCCTGTAAACTTGCATTCTCCCAGATTGCCCGCCTCTTTTTGTATAGAACTCAAACATGGAAGTTGTAGATAGTGATTCCATAAAGCAAGTCCTTACTCTTTAGTCAGAACAGTTTTATTATGAATGATTGCTATGCCTGTTAGTCCTGAGCCCCAACAATTATATTATGTACCTTTGTTAATAAAACAAATACTGTTTAAGCAGATGACTGTCATTAATTCCCTCCGGTTCTGTTTCATTGACCCCACTGAACACATCAGGTATACTGGTATTACAGTACTGTAGCTATTGGCTACCAGCTGAAGGTGGTGTGTGTGTGTGTGTGTGTGTGGGGGGGGGGTTATAACGCTATAACTGTAGATAGATATCCCAGGGCTGTGTCCTCGCTCTCCTATATATCCTGTATATTAATGACTGCCGCAGTGAGATTGATAGCAGCCCCAGAACATAACCGAGCCTCCTCCATGTTTCACAGTAGATCAGTGTTCTTTTCTTTGTATGCTTCATGTTTGCGCCTGTAAACACGGAGCTGATGAGACTTGCCAAAAAGCTCCAGTTTTGTCTGTCTAAAGGACATTCTCCCAGAATCTTTGTGGCTTGTCAATATGCATTTTGGCCAATTCCAGTCTCGCTTTTCTAAGATTTGCTTTCAACAGTGGTGTCCTCCTCATCGTCTTCCATGAAGTCCACTTTGGCTCAAACAGCAACGGATGGTGCGATCTAACACCTTGACCTTGGAGTTCACCTCTAATCTCTTTGGAAGTTGTTCTGTGCTCTTTGGTTACCATTCATATTATCAGTCTCTTCAATTTTCCATCAATTTTGCGGCCACATCCAGGGAGGTTGGCTACAGTCCCATGGACCTTAAACTTCTGAATATGTGCAACTGTAGTCACAGGAACATCAAGCTGCTTGGAGATGGTCTTATGGCCTTTACCTTTAACATGCCTGTCTATAATTGTCTTTCTAATCTCCTGAGAGAACTCTCTCCTTAGCTTTCTGTGGTCCATGTTCAGTGTGGTACAGACCATGATACCAAACAGCACGGTGACTTTAAACCCTTTAAATAGGCAGACTGACTGATTACAAGTTTGAAGACACCTGTGATGCTAATTAGAGGACAGACCTTAGTTTAACATGTCCCTATGGTAAAATTATTTTAAATCTTTTTTAGGGGTACCATCATTTTTGTCCAGGCCAGTTTCGTTAGTTTGTTTTTTTAAATGATTCTGTTGAACCACAATTCAAAAGCAATGTCTGATTTTCATTAGTTAATTTTCTGAATTTTTAAAAATGTATTACTACTTTTGTCAGTTTCAAGTTATTTCAGTGATCATTGTGGGGTTTTCTTTCTTTAACGGAAGGGTACCAACAATTTTGTCCATGTGTGTTTTGTAGTGATTTTAGACTTCAACATGCCAATCCATTGAACACTAAAGTTAATGGTCAAGATGTAGAATTTGTTGAGTCAAGTACTTTGGCACTGTAATCGATAACCTGAGCTTTGATCGCAACACCAATATGCTGTTAAAAAAAGAAGACAAGTGTCTTTTGTCTGAGGGAAACAGAAAAATGCACTAATGTGATCAAGGTCTGTAGCAGTATCAGGTACTCAACAGAAACACCTGTGATTTATATTAACAGTGGTTAAAGAACGCAGAACCCATTTGAGTTCACGCTTTAAATACACACTAGTGAAAACCAGCATATAGTCACTCCTTCATATAGGCTACCTCAGCGATTTCACAGCTAAATTCCAATGATATCAGATCGTCCACAAAACCACGTTTGGTAAATATTGTTTTCCTTGACATTGTGTGATATTGTGCGTTACTGATTGTATGTTATTGTTTCTACTGCTTTCAACCAATTGCCAATCTGGGAACAAATAAAAGTTCTACTTGACTTGATATATTGAGCCATCACCTTTATTTGAGCTGCTCTGTACAATCAATTATCCCATGTGAACATATTGGATTATCGAAAGTAAACATGCTGTGGAACAGAAACAAAACAATAACTGCAGCTGGCACACAAGACGAGTCTGTTTTTTCTCATCCCACTGCCCAGGCAGATGACTATGGATTTGCGGCGGGATTAACGGACAGCGCCTTCCCTTCCACTGGCTTGCGTTTCCGATGCCTGCTCCGTTTCATCTTCTCCCCCTCAGTCTTACCCTGACTCAGTGGCTGTGTGGGTGGCGTCGTCGTCTTCTTCTTCTTCTTCTTCAGGTTTGGGTTTGAATATTTCCTCTTCCTCTTCTTGCCACGCCTCTCCCCGTCTTGGTCTTGCCCAATTCCTTGCTGCTCCTTCAGACTGTGGATGGTCTGCTGCTGGGCCGGGGTGACCAGCTGCCCCAGCTGCACGGCCTGGACGTGGCTCAGGGATGCCTGGCTGGGCTTGTCCAGGACGATGGTGTTGAGGATAATGTAGAGGACAGGAACGCCTGGGATCTTCCTCAGGCCTGCTGTCACCTCATGGTCCTGGAGAAACGATTTGAGTGAAGCTATTCATAAAACTCATACACATTATATAAACTCACTCTCTCTCTCTGACACACACACCGTAATACTGTGCCGCTAGGTGGCACTATTGGGCTCCAACAGGTAAAGGAGGATACTGATTCTGAAGGTCCCAGTTTGGCAAACCACCAGCTCAGGTGTGATTGAATAGCACTCACCTGGGTGGCAACAAAGTAGTGGTGAGGATTGGTCTCTTCCAGCATGGACAGGAGGCACTCTGAAGCAGCGACAGGTTTCTTCAAGTGCTTACAATTCCGGACCTGAAACCTCTGCAGGATGAATTTGGCGCCATACAGTTCTTTGCCGAGAGATCCCAGTTCCTCCAACACACAACTGTAGAACAAAACCCATAACATGGCCTGTATCAAAATGCATAAGTATAAGTGCATTTGACACTGAGGCAACTTGTCGAACAGTTTTCATTCGTGTGCATAATGCAAAATAGACAGAACCCAATCTCCCCTATAGGCCTACTTCTACTGTCACAGGTAGCATTGTTGGCATTATTTGTTGAAGATGCTTTACATCTAGTAACCAGTAATTTACTCACTTCGTAGTACAAAGTTGCACTTCTCCCAAGAAGTACTTTGGCATTTGTTCTTTGATCAGAATCTTGTTCTCCAGTGCTGCTTGACTGAACGTCCCATCGAAGAGAATTTGAAATGGCTCTCGAAAGTTGAAATTGTACTTATAGAAGTTTAAGGTTTTCTTGACTTGCTTTTGCCGTTTGATCTTCATTTGGGACTAACGTTACCGTTAGCTAGATTAGCTAACATACCAACCTCAGAATTCAAACTACTGCAACTTTAGTTTTATTACAATCCTCGCACCCTCCACTGTAGAATAGTTGACTCTGTGTATAGGTTTACTACCTGTCACACTACCCACGACGTGGTAAACGTGAAATAACTGGAGAGGGTGTCGTGGAGAACTGAGGTGAAGCATGGGGACTGCAGGAGAAACACCACGCGAGTTTGTACCTGGTGAAGCGGAGACTGTGATCTTGAATCACATGATTGGTTCAAGTCTTTCATTGGGTCTTGTTACCCAATGGGAGGACCAGGAAGGATTTGACACCGAAGTGAGTGATTAGCATATCAATTATGTTATTAAAATGTATGCCGACAATTTATGATAAAAAAAATGTTTCCATTTCCATCCAGTCATTGCTACAAAACATGTTTTAGGCCAGTTCAACCAAAAATTACTATGTAGACCTTTTTCACAGCAGTCATTTTGACGTCAAAGCCTTGATAAACAGTAGTGTGATGCATGCACTGGCCCACCTAAATCCGAAATGGAACCGGGCCATAATTAATGTTGGGCCAATTTCTGAAACACACATTTTTTGAAAACGGGACAAATTATGCAGATGCAGATTATTGAAGATAGCCTACCCTTATTGCATGCTCCATTTGAACGTGTGGGTCCCAGCAGTAGAAAAAAATAATTTTGACTGTCCTTTTATCAATCTCTCCTATACAAACAAATGCATTGTTTTACTACCAGTACCTTCAAAACTGTATATCCTGTTTCAGCGTTTCCCTTATTTCGAATATGTACCTATAAACTTGCATTCTCCCCAATTGCCCACTCATTTTTTATAGAATTCAAATAGGGAAGTTGTAGATAGTGATTCCATAAAGCAAGTCCTTAGTCGTTGGTCAGAAGTTTTATTATGAATGATGCCATGCCAGTTAGTCCGGAGCCCCAACAACTATATTATGTACCTTTGTTAATAAAACAAATACTGTTTAAGCAGATGACTGTGTCTGTCATTAATTCCCTCCAGTTCTGTTTCACTGACCCAAACAAACACATTGGGCATACAGGTATTACAGTAGCTATTGCCTACCGGCTGGAGATGGGGAAAAAAAATGGGTATACTAGTAACGCTACAAATGTAGATAGATATCCCAGGGCTGTGTCCTCGCTCCTCTCCTATACATCCTGTATACTAATGACTGCCGCAATGAGATTGAAAACCATCATATTGTGACGTTGGCAGATGATTCTGTTATAGTTAGTCTGCTGAAGGAGGATGACATGTCCCATGGTCCTGGCTGTCATAGATTATTTTTCCAAATGGTGTCAAGAAACCTTTTTGTAATTGAATGTGACAAAGACCAAGGATATGTGTACTGATTTTAGATGTCAACACACAAATCCTTTCAACACTAAAATTAAAGGTCAGGATGTAGAAACCATTGAGCCACACTTGGGCAATATAACTGATGAGCTGCACTTTGGTTTTAACACCAATATGTGTAAAAAAAAAAAATGAAATAAATTAAAAATTAAAAATTTTAGTCTAAGGAAGCTGGCGAAGTTTGGTGCTGACGGCTCTCTGGTGACTATGTTCTACAGATCTTTTATTGAGTCAACTTGTATTTTTCCTTTTATCTGTTGCTATGCTTCTCTCAATCTTAAGCAAACAAATGCATTAACTAACATGATAAAGGTCTGTAGCAGTAGCACTCTGTCTGATTTATACAATAAACAGTTGTTAAAGAAAGCACATCCATCCTGTCTGACAGCACCCACCCCCTGCACCTAGAGTTTCAAATTTTGCCTTCAGGTTCTGGCTCTGGAACTTGACTAAATATTGAACGATCAGGCTTATTTGAGCTGCTCTGTACAATCAATTATCCCAAGTAAACATATTGAATTATCAGAAGTAAAAATGTTGCAGAACAGAAACAAACAAAACAATTACTTCTGCAAGCACACAAGATGAGTCTATTTTTTCTCATCCCACTGCTCAGGCAGACGACTATGGATTTGGAGCGGGATTAACGGACAGCGCCTTCCCTTCCGCTGGCTTGCGTTTCCGTTGCCTGCTCCGTTTCTTCTTCTCCCCCTCAGTCTTATCCTGACTCAGTGGCTGTGTGGGTGGCTGTTTCCTCTTCTTCTTCAGGCAGCTGAGAGGGTTTGGGTTTGATACTTTCCTCTTCCTCTTCTTGCCACGCCTCTCCCCGTCTTGCCCAACGCCTTGCTCCTGTTTCAGACTGTGGATGGTCTGTTGCTGGGCCGTGGTGACCAGCTGCCCCAGCTGCACGGCCTGGACGTGGCTCAGGGATGCCTGGCTGGGCTTGTCCAGGACGATGGTGTTGAGGATAATGTAGAGGAGAGGAACGCCTGGGATCTTTTTCAGGCCTGCCGTCACCTCATGGTCCTGGAGAAACGATTTTAGTGAAGTTATGGATAAAACTCATACACATTATATCAGCCTTCACTCTCACACACACCATAACTGGCCCAACTGTGCCGCTAATAATTACAGGACCTCTAGTTTTTTTATTAGCCACATGGCAGTGATACACAAAAATATATGTGAATGAGCGGCGACACACTACAGACAACACACACACACACACACACACACACACACACACACACACACGTATCTGCAGTCACTGGGTGGAATTTATCCTCTGCATTTCTCCCATCTGTCCTCTTCCAGGGGCAGCCAGGAGCAGTGGGCAGCCTCATCATTGTTGCCAGGGGAGCTAGGTGGCACTATTGGGCTCCTACAGGTAAAGGAGGATTCTGAAACTGTAGGTCCCAGTTTGGCAACCACCAGCTCAGGCGTGATTGAATAGCACTCACCTGGGTGGCAACAAAGTAGTGGTGAGGATTGGTCTCTTCCAGCATGGACAGGAGGCACTCTGAAGCAGCGACAGGTTTCTTCAAGTGCTTACAATTCCGGACCTGAAACCTCTGCAGGATGAATTTTGCACCATACAGTTGTTTGCCGAGAGATCCCAGTTCCTCCAACGCACAACTATGGAAGAAAACACATAACGTGGGATATATCAAAATGCAGAAAGCAACAAGTGCATTTGACACTGATGCAATTTGTCTAACATTAGTTTGCATAATGCAAAATAGACATACAGAGTCCAATCTCTACTACTGTTATAGGTGTAGTTATAGCATTCTATTATTTGTAGATGGGGCTTTGCAGCTAGCTACCAGCAATTTACTCACTTCGTGGTACAAAGTTGCACTTCTCCCATGAAGTACTTTGGCATTTGTTCTTTGATCTGAATCTTGTTCTCCAGTGCTGCTTGGCAGAACGTCCCATCGATGAGTATTTGAAATGGCTCTCTAAAGTTGAAATTGTACTTATAGAAGCTTAAGGTTTTCTTGACTTGCTTTTGCCGTTTGATCTTCATTGTGACTAACGTTAAGGAAAGCTAGCTAACTACCCACCTCAGAATTCAGGCTAGTGCAAGTTCGTTAGCTTTGTTCCAATCCTCGCATTACTGTCGATGAATACCAGCTGACTACTCTTTATAGGTTTACTACCTGTCACTCACTACCCACGATGTGGTTAATGTGAAATAGCAGGATAAGGTTGGATGAAGTGAACCCCAGGCGTGGGAACCATGCATGTATTAAAAGACCTGTGGGAACTGGAGGATAAACAACATGCGAGTTTTTTTGTGTAACAGTTTAATATGGCCGTGTGGCATTCTGCTACCAGGAAGCAAAGGTTCCACACAGCTTTAGGGATTCCAGTGAATAAACCTTCTGCTACAGCAACAATATAATATTTAATACATCCATGAATATTTATAAAGGAAAATATAGGTCTACTGGAGATTAGATATTATTTAATCAACATAATTATTAGATAACCAGTTAAGTATTATGTAGATCAAGTACACAGAATCAAACATAGACCATTGGCATCCTCACATATTTGAATGTGTTTTGTGTTTATTATCCTGTAACCCGTATAATACTTTTGAATGTTTAGCTTTTGGTATAGGTAATTCGTTACGTGTTGGGAACTTTCCTCTCTATAAAATATAGGCACAGCAAGTAGAGACTAGTCTCGACGCAAGACCCATGAGAGTTATTTCGCGGATACACTACGTAAGATACGCTAACTACGTTAGTGCATGTTGCAGATCTGTAATATCTGAGTCTGGAGAGAGAAGAGTAGACTGACTTCCCACCACCCTTCTGATCACCCTCCCTCTCTCCTTGTTGTTTTTAACGGAAACGGAAGTGGTGGTTGTACAGGTACAGTAGGCTACAGGTACAAGCCTCGGAGCTGCCCGCCTGCTCGTGGGTTTTTACTTTTCTGCAAACAATTATGGCAGCCGCGGATCCCCGGTCCTCGAGTGACGGAGGACCTGCTAGCAGAGAGGGGTTCCCCGCTGGGGAGAGCAGCAGTGAGCGCGACGGGCCGGGGGGCAGCGGCGGAGAGGGGGAACGCGAACGGGATCGGGCCACATTCGAATGCAACATTTGTTTGGACACGGCGAGGGACGCGGTCATCAGTCTGTGCGGCCACTTGTTCTGGTACGCGGCGGGCGGGGAAGCTTACGAGCCACTTGTCAAATATGTCCAAATTCAAGATAGCTAACGTTAGCTAGCAAGACTGTTTACTGCTAGCTGGTTAATGCTAGCTAGCGTTACAATGCACGACGACATCATGCCCTGTACTAACTAGCTAGCTTGAATGTCAATGACATATGGCTACTGCATGATTTGTGTTCTTATTCTAGTCACGCTTATTAGTAGAAGTTCGCTAGTAGCTAGTTAGCTACCAAGCTTCCTAGTTAGCTGGCTAGATTGGAGTGGGTGTTGGGTTTCCGATTTCTGTCTGTCTGATTGTTATCTAATGCTCCATAGTTTGTGAAATGGGGGTTTTAACGTTACTGATATAACACGCATTACATGACAAGTCGTCACTGTTGTCATTACCGAAACTCTTTACTCATCCCTTGAGTGACACGTGACAATTACAATTTGCAATGTAGATTATGTGTCCGTTCAGTAGTGCTTTCTTGGGAATTGATATATAAATTAACATAAGTGTCTGTGGTATTCACAAATGTAGCCAGTCGCCAATGTATTAGGACTATCTCTCACCCCGCTGGTTGGTCAAGAGCAAAATAGTCTTGCTTACAGAAGATAGTCAAATCAGTCAGTCAACTCAGTCACTTATTCATTGCCAGCATTGAGCGTTCAGTTCAGTCACTAGACTTTGACCGGAGGGTTAATGTGAGATTAGGAGTAAGTCAGTAGTTGAAGAACAACATTATTATGTATACGTATTCTTTCTAATGAGTAGTCTGTCATACATTCTCAAATAGAAGGTGCTGCTGCCCTGAGTTTAGTCCAGGAGTGGGGGTTGTTGGGGGGTTTATCCTGTTGAGAGCATGAGCAGGCCTAGGTAGGCAGTGTCCTGGTTCAGGATCTGGATGGCCTGTGGGTAGAAGCTCCTTTTGGAAATTGGAAAGCCGTATCTCCTTTTAAGATGCTGTCTGTGTACCAGAGGATGACCTGCTTGAATGGGCTAACAATTCACTTTCTGTCTAAGCTCTGCCTAGCCCCTAAAGGAACCCTCGTCAAGGTAGCCAGAGCAGATATCTGAGCAGAGCAGACACTGTATCTGAGCAGCAGGAGGAAGCCTACATTTGAATGAAGGATGGCTGTAGGCAGACTCTGGTGACATGTAGGCTGCTAACAGACTCATGTGACCAAAGGAGAGGAGTGTCCTAATATTCTGACTTGGCCTCCTGTCCTCATATGTCTGTGATGGAAAAGGCCATATGTTCTGTTGTGTTCTACTCTATTCTATATATTACATGCCGCAGTGGAAGCTAGTATTTTCTTATCCATTGATTTGAAAAGCAGAGGAGCAGACCACTACACTGACTATAATGATTATGCTGCCAATCTCTTCATCCCTCACTCCATCATCACTGAGGTAAAGAATGCCCCTCCACGGTCAGTTTGGAACTACAAATGTCTGATAACAAGTTATTCCAGTTTGTCAGTCTGAGACATTTTGTCTGTTGAATTGAACTCATGGACCTCACTCGGTCATATGAAGGGCCTTTGAAAACAAGTATGCATCATGTTTGAACAAAGCCTCAGAACACCTTACTGACAGCTCATAGGATAATGTATTATGTTGAAGTGATAGACTACCAGAAAGACACAAAGACCTTATATTATGACTGACGAATGACGATTACCTTGTAAATGCTGCTTGTATATTTCAGGTCCTGGTTTAGCTGTTTGATACGATGCCACTGTGTTGGCTGGCTAGCTGAGGATAAATCACCTGTGATGTATTGAGAGCGGCCAAGCTTGTTGATTCTCCCCTGCCGTTCCACACCACGGTACCCTCACCGTCTCTGTTCTACCTTTATTGCAGCTTCAACTGAAATCTCCACTCAAAGTCTAAATCCTTCAAGAACATTACCTCATCATGATTGCTTAACGTTGATCATGCTCGTAAGGCCACATTATTTAAATCTAAGAACATGTTTTGAAATGTGATCCTTGACAGCGTGTCAAGATTATGAGCTAATCGTCTGTGCTCTCTAGCTTTATCTGTAACCATGGTTTTGGGAGCCACCAATACATGTATCATCCTGCTCTCCCACAATGCACCAGGCCTGGTCGGCAGCAAAGGCGAGACATGACAGATGGAGCTTATTGGTGCTAGCGACGGGAGCTTGTTAAGACAGGAACTGGGCAGCCAGGTGGGTCCTGATAGTGGGGAGGTGGGGGGATAGGGGGGGGTTACCAGTGATGTAAAGAAACAAGGGTTCCAAGATTCCTTTAGGCCCATGTGTGATTAGAGTAGGCTCACTGAAACTCAATGAATAAGTCACAAAGTAGGCCATGTTTCCAGAATGTCATCGGTGATGTTATGAAAAGAACACTGCTAGGCTGCTGGAATACGCTAGCCAGCTAGTTTATGGCAACAGCCACTCTTCGGTGGCTAGGTTAGGAACAAGATGGATGACGTCTTGCGTTTGCATAACGATACCCGAGCTGACTGTCTAGCCTACTAGTTGACATAATAGGCTTTTGGAGGTAGGATAAAAAAAAACATCGCTTTTAAAGTGATATTCTTCACACATTCTTTAAAAGAACAATCAATAAAGCCTCTCTAGTTGAACAAACAAGTGGAGTGGAGTGGTGAGGAGTGGCGCTGCTCAGCGGCTGACACGCACACGAGAGCTCTCAATTCCTCGGCCCTCACATTGTAAACGGAGTAGCTGACAGCTCGCTCTCCACTCGCAGCAGCAGCTCTGTGCTGCCGGTGACTCTGCTGCATGTGCACACGGAGGGGCAGACGGACACTTGTTTCATAGTCATGGTAATTACTCAGACTAAGTAGCCTGTTGATAACACGCTTACGCCTATTGTACAAATTTGAGTGATGACTGTGATTACACCGTGGATGCCTGAACACCGAGCAACACCGGTAACCGCGGCGAGCCTGATGTCTGCCCTTATTAATCTGTCTCTCTCTCTCTCTCTCTCTCTCTCTCTCTCTCTCTCTCCCCCTCCCCCTCTCTCTCCCCCTCTCTCTCTCCTCTCTACGCAGCTGGCCCTGCCTACACCAGGTACGTCTCTGCGCTGTGGTGACGTCTTCTCAGTGGTAAACACTGATGCTTTATCATTATATCCGTTTGGCCTTAGTCACACCCCGCCCCTGCCGACCACGCCCAGAGGAACAAGTTCATTGATGTTTTTTCTTCCGTTCGTTTGTTTCTGACCCAAGTATCTCTCTCTCTCTCTCCCTCCCTTTGTCCCTCCCTCCTTATTGTTCGCTGCCTCTCTCCACGACTCCCCCTCCCTGTATCCTGTCTCTCTCTTTCTCTCTTCCTCTCCCTCTCTCTCTTCTCCCTCTCCCTCTCTCTTCCGCTCCCCCCCCCCCCCCCCCCCCCCACCTGTTCTCTCTATCTCTCCCTCTCCCTCCCTCCTCTCAGTGGCTGGAGACACGGCCCAGCAGACAGCAGTGCCCAGTGTGCAAAGCAGGCATCAGCAGAGAGAAAGTCATTCCTCTCTATGGCAGAGGAAGCTCCAGCCAAGAGGACCCTAGGTACTGTGTGTGTGTGTGTGTGTGTGTGTGTGTGTGTGTGTGTGCACCAAGGGGCCAGGCTGTGATTTACTTCCTGAAACTGTTTGATCAGCGCCATCTTGCCGAATCGACCCCTTTTGACATGCGCAGTTGTGCTTTTCTCAGACCCGCCGCGTTCACGAACAGTTTGCACCATGCCATTATTATTTGCATCATTTTTTTTTATTACTTAACAATGCTAATGCAGGGACATGCAATAGAGTGGGGAGAGCGGTGAACGCGCATTAAAAATCCACAGGAACGTGTTAACTTCGTGGACGCGGCCGCGTCAACAAATCACGTGGTTAAAACATGAGAAAAGCACAACTGCGCATGCCTGTGACGTGAGAAAACACAACTGCGCATGTCAAAAGGGGTCGGTGGCCTGTTCAAAAAGCTTCACTCTCAAGAACGAGTCGTCAACGTAGTCACCGCATTCCAGTTCTATTAATACATCCATGGTATGCAAGCACACGTGTGTGTGTGTGTAAGAGAGAAGAAGCAGTATGTTCCAGCCAGTGTGTGTGAAAGAGAACAGGAGGCTCATGTTCCTCCGTGTTCCCCGTGAGATCAGGAACCATGTTGTTGTTGTTGTTTTTTGTCTCACTGCTTTGTTTCATCCAGGTTGAAAACCCCGCCCAGGCCTCAGGGTCAGAGAACAGAGCCTGAGAGTAGAGGGGTGAGTCAGCCTCGCTCTCGCTCTCTCTCTCTCTCTCTCTCTCTCTCTCCCCCTCTCTCTCTCTCTCTCTCTCTCCCCCTCTCTCTCTCGCTCTCTCTCTCTCTCTCTCTCTCTCTCTCTCTCTCTCACCCCCTCTCTCTCTCTCTCTCCCCCTCTCTCTCTCTCTCTCTCCCCCTCTCTCTCTCGCTCTCTCTCTCTCTCCCCCTCTCTCTCCCTCTCCCTCCCTCTCTCCCTCTCTCTGTGCCTGTTGTCTATCTGTCCATCCCGTCCTCTCCTCCTAAGCACTTATTCGAGGTGCATGTCCAAGTGAGACAGTTTTGATGTGTGTTGCTGTGCGTGTCCCGTTCTTGTATGTTCGGAACATTGCGGCCCAGGCCTTGTTTTGACCACCACGTACTCTTCCTCCTCTCCCTTCCTCCTCCTCTCTCTCCTCTCCCTCCTCCCCTCCTCTCCCTTCCCTTCCCTCCTCCTCTCCCTCCTCTCTCTCCTCCCCTCCTCTCTCTCCTCCCCTCTTCTCTCTCTCTCTCCCCCCAGCCCTTCCAGGGGTTCGGGGACACAGGCTTCCACATGTCATTTGGGATCGGAGCTTTTCCCTTCGGCTTCTTCACCACAGTCTTCAACACCAACGACCCCTTTCACAGAGCAGGTACAGTCCACACACACACATACACACACACACTCACTCACTCACTCCACCACAACCGTTCTCCCCTCTCTCCGCAGATCCCCAGTATGCGGCCGATCACCAGGGCAACGGTAACCCCAACAACGGTAACAACAACTGGCAGGACTCTCTCTTCCTGTTCGTGGCCATCTTCTTCTTCTTCTGGCTGCTGAGCGTGTGATGGAGGGATGGAGAGGACGACTGGATGGATGGAACAACTTGGGCGAAGGGGGGAGCACACAAACATACTCATATTGACAGACACACACACAGACATTTATTCAGTAGCGATAGTAGGGATTCATGACACTGTAACAGTGTTTCGCTGAGGCATAAAGACTGGGATGTTAGCTTGTTCTCTTATAGTGCAAAATGCGTGTTAGACCCACTTTGATAGTGACAGACAACGCTGTACACTTCACACAGCCGTGAAGAATGATGCCCAGACATGATGTGTCAGAAACATTAGACACAGTAAGTCACAATCTCCCTGCACTTGTAGATATATGCACACACACACATAATGGATACTTGGGTTTAATATGGACTATTGGGGTTAGATGTACTGGAATCAGTGTTGAGCGGGTAAATACAGTCAGTATTAAATGAGTGTGTTAATCAGAAAATGATGGGAGTTTGATTACGATCCCTTTTCATGTCATGAGGCTCAATGTGCTGCAACACAGAACTGCAGCGTGGTGTGGTTACAGAGCCCCTAGATGTAGTCGTATGTAGCCTGCGGAAGATGTAGACTTAACTTTTTACCCTTGAAGGAATTTCAGGTTTGTTCCCCTGATATTAATGAGATGGAATTTGAAGGGAGGGTGAAAAGATGATATCAAAGGCCAAAGAGTAGCTTATCACAGTCAAAAGTACAATTTGGGAGGAAAATGCTTTAGTCCTGCTTATAATGTCATTCATGAAATGAATTCATAGCCCCTGGATAATGAATACATAATATGTGAACACTTTTGTTCCTATAGTACTGATGCGTTCACTTTTTCTATATATTCTCTTAACAAAATGCCATTGCACTGTGAAGCTATGTGGGCAGACTTGTATTAATAATAATAATAATAATAATTAATGGATTGGAGTTGTGGTGGACAACTAACTACATATAGGTTTTATATGTAGGTGACTCAATGCTGTCGTTGATAGGCTATCCAGACTAACACTGTACTAAACAGATAGGGGTTGGTTGTGTAGAGGGTGGGTGTGACTGGTATGGGGTAGTGGAGCCACTGAGGAATACTTTTAACCCTGCACCAGGAAGTATTACTGTGCTGGTCGCTGGGTCAGGAGAGGAAACGAGTATGGCGGCAGGGAGGGGGACGTCAGTGCAGTGTTTGTATGAGCAGTACCTGTTAAATCTTTTGTAATGCAAGTCAGAACGATGCTGTCATCATCAGCAAGGTTGGAACATAAGCATTTGATGGGCA
Organism: Borostomias antarcticus; assembly: GCF_949987555.1. Lineage (NCBI taxonomy): Eukaryota > Metazoa > Chordata > Actinopteri > Stomiiformes > Stomiidae > Borostomias > Borostomias antarcticus. Next base: position 5,538,115 of record NC_140254.1, read on the forward strand.
TCGTGAACTGCGGCCCAACGTGACGAATCTGACGATACGGAATTCTCTTGATTTGTATTGCAATGAGTTTTCTCCTGATTGTATGTGTTTTGTGTGTCTGTGAAGTGTGTGTGTGTATATTATATTTGTATATATGAATATTGTAAATGCTGTTTTTATGTGTTTCTGAATGACCAGCCATGGCAATGGGAAAATACATGCGTTTGCTCCAGGGTGGGATCTCAAAAGTCTTCCTGTGCTTCCTCATGTCCTCCCCCCTGCCTCCTCTACTGGAGGTTGGAGGGAGGAGACATGGATTTGAGGAGTGGAGGAAAGACTTTTGAGCCCAAAGTTGTGTTTTTTTTTAAACAACGCAAGCATGATCTGACAGGCTCCTTTCATGTTGGGTTGCACCCAAGCCCCCCCCCCTCCCCAACTCTGAGGAAGACAGGTTGGCCCAATCCCAATGTCCACCCTTACGGACTCACAGACTTTGAGGTGTGTTCACGCTAAGTGCGTGAGGGCTTAGGGCTGTCCATTGTCAAATTGTCAAGTGCATGAGGGCTCTCTGGCAGACATTTTGAGCCCTTTATGCCCCCTTATTCTAAGTCTGCACTTATGCAGACTTTGCCTAAGAGAGTTACCCACAGTTGTGAAACGCGGGGGCGGGGTTACCAGAACAACGGCTGGACCTGCTTATCTACACAAGTAGCCTTATCATTATTTTGGTTTCAATATTTTTACGTATAGGTTATCAACCCCATGGGTTTGTATAATTGGATTTGTGTAAAAATATGTAGGCTATGGTTATAAATTACATCGATTTCTGTTGCCCTAAATCATGATTCCCCAGTTAAAAGCTGCATGACATTAATCATCCATCTCGGTGCAGTTTTCTTTGAATTGAGATTTCCAAAATGAATATGGAAAGAGTTGTGAGTGCAGCATGTTGTCATTCTTGAGTAAATACTTTTGGATTCATCACAAACAAAAATCACAGTAATGTAGTTGTTCTCTTATGACCACAAAATGAAATGATTTCAACAAGTTGCACAGAAATGTTTTGAGGTGAACACAGAGGGTTGTGATAATATAAAGGGGATTTGATCAGGCCAAAATTAATTTACATGTAGGCCTACAAGAAACACAACTGAAATTGTAAAGTAAAAAAAAAGGTCCCAAACCCACAATAGTAAGAAATGTGTTTTGCCGTCAACATAACATGATATCGCAAGTGCTGTCCCATTCCTTTCCCTCGCAGCCTCTCACACTCAACCACTTTCCAGGTGACGTCAGTAAGTCTGAGGGTTTAGGGTGGACGTTGGGACTGGGCCGTTCACTGTGCTGTACATTTGCAGTGCAGACTAACGAGCCTCTTATTTACCGGTACGAGCCATCCCAATGCACATGAGCCAATCAGACGAGCCATCCCAATGCACATGAGCCAATCAGACGAGCCGTCCCAATGCACATGAGCCAATCAGACGCTGGCGAGCAGTGGTATGAACAGGACTTTTGACCACTAGAAAGAACATGAAACGGCCACTTAGCCACATCCCAGTAGGAGGCATCTGAAATCGGTTCTCCATCTGAAGTGCCCTTTAGTCCAGGCTACTTGTGTTTAGGGTGACTGATGTCTATAGAGAGACAACTGCTCTGTAGCATTTCTCTGAACTGACCTTCATACGAGGGTCGGAGATGGGTTAGCCTCTGACGTTGGGTTTGTGATGCACAGGTGACGGTGACTGGTCATTTCTTGTGTATCACTGTCTGATCAGGCTAGGCGTTTGTATTACCGGTCTTTTGTGACAATAACTATGGAAAAATATATTTGTATTGCAAGTCTTTCAATTGACTAAACATGGAAACGTTACAAAAACCAAATGTTTTATGGAGATAAAAGTTGTGGAAAGGAGAAGTTTTCCTGCAATCTGAATAAATAGTTGTTTATTACAGTTGTCTTGTGTTTTGTGGCGATTGGTGTTGTGTTTTAGGCACATGCTGATCGCCTCAGCAAACGGTTCTCTCAAATATACCCATGTTTCAGGAGGAGGATACCGTAATAAAATATTGGTTTGAAAAGGCTGAGGTCAATAGTAAGCTACTATAAAGATTCACTCGACATAAAGACTCCAGATATATCACCAAGCCATTCCCTCATGCATAGGCCCCCATTACATTCTACCTGAATCAGGTCAGGGCAATGCTACGGAATACCCAGAATATGATTATAACTGAGTTATTGTATTAAGAGTAATAAAGCCAGATCACAAGGACTGTTTCCACAGGTTCTTGCACATGTTAAAACACTAAAATGGACCATGGAAGCAGCTTGTGTGATGAGTGCTAGAGCACATGATGATCCAGCACATGATTCTACAATCCCAGTTGTATTCCGTTGGATTCCGGATACAGGAGTTTGTGTGAGGAATGTAGACGGCCCCTGATGTATGAGAGGACATCTTGGAGGTAATGGTATGAGGTCCTGTAACTTTACATTCATACATTATCAACAGTAGTTATTAACTATCTGGATTCTGGTCCAGTGTGTGTGGATTAGAACATGCACACTCGACAGAGGATCTATCAAATCTACCTCAGGAAACAAACACCCAATGCTTGCGATGTAATACTGTATAAATACTGTACAGGCGGTTAGGATTACAACACAATACAGTATAGGGCTTCACTGCTTAATCATTGAATTTGACTCTTAATTGGAGAAGTGCACCTTGGACATTCAAGACTAACACTGCTACTTTACATCCTTCAGCCTAATGTGTTCAGGCCATACCTGAAGGGTAAGAGCTGCCCAGCACACACGTGTAATTCTGATGCTGAATATATCACGTTCACTCTAAACCCTGAAGAAGGAAGTGCACTTCCCAGGGAAGTCTTTCACTCTACATGCAGGTGATGTGAATTAGTGTACAGTTCATCTCATTTTAGCACTAAGTTAATAGGTCAACAGAGGACAGACGATGATGCTCAAATTATACATATTTACAGGTTTATTACATAATGTTCAATAAATATCTACATAATTCATAAAAATATGGTAATTTATAAAACAAATTTTACAAATAAAATACACATTTTAGAAAGAAACGTATATTTAAATATTGAAAACAAAGCCAAGTGATGTTTTTTGATATGATAAAGATTTAACGTCATTGTCCACATAAAAAAAAAAATCTATAGCACTGGAGGAAAATAAATAATATTTTGTTTTGGCCATTTAAAATTGCTTGCAGGCACAGCTAAAATAAAATTATATGGAATAGATATCCAATCAAATCATTCATATCCTTACAACTGGACATTTTGAAACCAGTGCATGGTAAAGATACATCTCAAAGCACACGCATGTGTGCACACAGTGGAAAGTGCAAAAAAAGTGATTGAGTGTGTGTAAACTTTGACATGTCAGGAGAGGAAACAGAAAAAGGGAGTGTGAGTATGAAAGGCTGAGTTGTAGGTCCCTGTAGGAAGGTGAGAGTGACTGCTGTTTTGGGGGTTTTACATAAGGAACTGGAGGGGGGGGGTAAAGATAATGTCTTCATCAATCTTTCCCTTTCCCCTGCTTAGGAACCTTGTTTGATTTGTTGAGGATTTTCATCAGATTTTTAGACATGAAGTAGGGCTTCTGCAGGGTTCCATCATGACGCTCCAAGTCCTCCACTGGGGGGGGGGGAGAAGAGAAGAGAGAGAGATAGAAGAGAGAGAGAGGAGAGAGAGAGAGAGAGAAGAGAGATAGAAGAGAGAGAGCAAAAAGGATCAATTGACAGACCCATTAAAACATTGTACATGAAGAATGGCTGGGGGGGGGCCCTGCATGAATGTATGAGTATCTGATATGGGAGGGTTAGGCTATCAGAGAACTTCCAACTCACAGAAGCAGAGGAACAGAGTGTCCACACCCATGTTGTACACGCTGAAGAAGCCATGGGCGATGAGGTAGGCACCAACAACCACCGTCTGGCACAACAACAAAAGAAGTCAGTCTACATCTCTGGCAAGCATACTAAACACAACAGCACATTGATTAAACTGTGTGGACACCTACAGTAATGACTATCCACTTACAAAGATGGGCATCCAGTAGTAGTTGAGTGTCTCAGAGCGGAAGGTGCTGCCTGGTAGCAGTATTCTTCCTGAGAAGAAGAAGAAGGCCAGGACACCTGAGGAGAGGAGGAGGAGAGGACAGGAGGAGGGCGGAGGAGAGGAAGAGGTGAGGTCAAGAAGAAAGAAGAGCAGGATGAGAGAGGAGATGAGGAGGACAGAGGAGAGGTAGAGAAGAGAGGACAGAGGAGAGTTGGAAAATAGAAGAGAAAGTTTATTAGCCATGTGTAACAAGTAGGGGTACAGGTATATTGGAATTCTTGTAATCGCTTTACCTTACAGTATCTTATCAGTGCTAATCAGTTCCTCATTCCAGGTACTCAAAGAGGAGAGGAGGAGAAGAGAGGATAGGGGGAGGACAGAGGTGAGGTGGGTTGGGTTGGGGCTGAAGTTTTCAAAACGTACTTCTTAACGAGCTACCATTCATAAGTGGCAAATCGAACATCTGTGTTGCATCATTGGCTCCACTATCGGATCAGCCGGCGATATTCACAATATGACGAAGATACATCTGGAGTATTCAGCTCCAAAGATGTTATGAGCACATGATCTTAGGATGAGAGGAGACATCCTTACCTACTCCTCCCACCACCAACAACTTCCCAAAGAACAGGAGCAGGTCCGTCACTTTATCCAGCACCACCACCCTGAGGGAAGAGAGACAGCGCATCAGGGAAACGACTCCCCAGCACTGAGTTATGGTTCCACTCCATCAAATGAATGCAAATGCCCTTATCTAAGAGTTGAACCTGGAATCACACACACGCTCGCGCAGGCACACACACACACACCAACATATTGAACATAACTAACACAGCACTCACCTGATGATGTTCCTCATCAGCAGAAAGAAGGCGTTTTTGGCTGAGACACAGAAGTTCTTACCATATATGGCAATCTGAGGAGAAAAAATAGAGAGATTTGTGACAGATGTGATGCATGCTATGACTGATTACTTAAAAAAAAAAAAAAAAAGGGTGACAAGTAGGCTACCCCTTTTTAAAAACCTCACGTTTAGGAGGTACAGTGCATCCAAAAAGTATTCACACTTCTTCTTAATTTTTTCAACATTTTGTTATGTTACAACTCAGACTGTCAATTTAATGCGTTAATTACATGAATTATGCAAAAATACATGAATTTATCAATGTATTTTTTATTAATCAGCTTTGCCCAGTGGACTCCGAAGGCTACAGACAGCAGGCAGCCCTGAATGAGTAGGCTAAGTCTACCTCAGACAAACTCGGTCTCAAAATTAATTGCTACGGACTGCCGGTCAATCGCTACGGTAGAAGTGTATACACTTGAGCTCTGTCTTCTGTTGCATTATCAAACATTCCCAATGTGGGAAATCCACAATTATTGACGGGTGCAAAACTCAGCAAAGCCCATCAAAACTGGATTGCAAAAGATCCTTGTGACATGCGCTGACCATGATGTAGGCGTTTCTGTTGAGGAACTTGATGAACTTCTCCAGGCACCAGAAGCAGCACTTCAGACAGCACATGATGAACCTGGCGCAGGGGTTCTGGGCCGCTGGGGAGACATGGTCAGCGATTACTACTCACAGCACAGTGCTGCTCTGGTAACAGATAGACACAAGCATGACACATAAGCATGACACATACGCCCCTGACTAGACCTCAACAACTCAATTCAACTGGGCTGAGTTTCCCAGAGGCATCGTAGCGCTACGTTCATCGTAAGCTACGGCGTTCATCGTAGCGCTACAATGCCTCTGGGAAACTGTACTGTATTCATGGGTTTCAAATGTAGTCCTAGACCTGCCATGTTGGGGACCAACACAGGTGTTTCAAATGAATGAATTAGTTCTACTGCATAGGATTCTATGCAGTAGAGCCAGTGAGATAAATTGAAACACCCATGTTGGTCCCCAATATGGCAGGTCTATGACTACATTTGAAACCCATGAATAGAAACTCAGCGACACAGCTCTGAGTTGTGTGCTGTAGGAAGCTTATAACAGGGTCACATGACGCCACATTTAAATTAATTCAAATCTTTGGTGAACCTGGAGGAACCAACTGAAATGGTTGAGGGCAGTCAACGGCAGGGCAGGGCAGGGCGGCGACTGCAGCACAGTGGAATGACCAGGGGCTTGCAGCTGCGCTCTTACCTCTGGTCTTGTGGTCCAGGTACTCCAGGATCATCCTGATGACCTGAACCAGGGTCAGGATCAGGGCACCGAAGGCCAGGGAGCCCACGTGGTACCTGGGAGGAAACACACATGACGAGACCACGTCAAGCTAGCTATCCTACAACTGTTATTGTAAATAACAATAAATTCTCAATTATACCGTGCATTATCAATGCCAGTGATGAGTTAGAATTGGCTATCAATAGCCCGTACACGTGGAGGAGAATTCGAGATGTGTGTTGTTCGCCCTCTAGTGGCCAAGCACTGAAAAGCACCCTTCAAAACACACGTACACGCGCCACGCACACACACAGAGACGGGCTAACAAACACGACCGCTAAGGCTACTACTATCTGCGCCGCCCTGCTGACTAGAGAGAGCGCTGTTTTTACCGCAGCGTCCGTGTGAAGGCCGCTGAGAGGGGGAAGGCGGGGATGTCCGCCGGCTTGCTGAAGGCCCAGTAGTAGCAGGCGAACGCCCCGGCCAGCGTGCACTGTCCCAGCGCGATCACGAAGTTGGCGCACCACAGGAAGGCGATGATGTTGTAGATCTGCAGGTTGAAGAGGTTCCTCTGGAGGAGGCCCTCGTCGTTGTACTTGATGAAGATGCAGCGGGCCGACGGGCAGGACTCGGTGGCGTTGAAGGTCTGGCGGGAGGAGGAGGAGGAGGAGGAGGAGGGGAGAGAGAGAGCCAGGAGGTAGCGAAAGAGAGCGAGAGGAGAAGGTAGGGAGAGAGAGAGAAGGGGAGGTAGGGAGAGAGAGGGGCAGAGAGAGAGAGGAGGAGGAGGTAGGGAGAGAGAGAGAGAGAGAGGAGGTAGGGAGAGAGAGAGGAAGTAGGGAGAGAGAGAAGGGGAGGTAGGGAACGAGAGGGGCAGAGAGAGAGGAGGAGGAGGTAGGGAGAGAGAGAGAGAAAGGGGGAGGTATGGAGAGAGAGAGAGAGAGAGAGAGGAGAAGGTAGGGAGAGAGAGAGAGAGAGAGAAGGAATAAGGAATATGATTAGGAATATAATTGTTGAATAATTAAAGGGAAACTGCACTGCTTGTCAAAAACCTGTTAAATGTACTGTACTTTATGTAGAGTGACTGATTAACAGGGACATGAGGAGAGGTTTTCAGGTCGAGTGACTGGAATGTTCTCACCAGAGGGTCACAGTCCTCAGTGCCGTTGACGTCAGAGCAGTCACCCACAGTGGAGTTCAGAGCCACCACTTTGTACACTGGTGTTCCTGAAGTGGCCAGATATCTACACACAGTTTGGTTAAAGATAAACACACACACTCTGGTTACAGATATCTACACAATGGAGTACACAGGCGTGTGTTAGAGGACGATACAGCTATTGTAAGCCACACACACACACGCAAGCACGCACGCACCCCAATAGGCATGCCCAGGCATGCCCACACACACACACACACACACACACACACACACACACACACACACACACACACACACACACACACACACACACACACACACACACACACACACACACACACACACACACACACACACACACAGAACTACCAGGATACAGAGCGGTGATGCCCCAGTAGGCCACACAGACCACCAGGAGGACAAAGGTGATGAGGGGGTACAGCAGTGTGGACATCATGTGACTGACTGCCCTGTGGAGGAGAGGCGTATCGAATGTCAGGAACACAAAGCTAAAATGTTGGTTGGCAACAAGTTTAACATTGTCATAGACGAAATACTGAGAACATCTCAAATGACCTCCGTTTAAAATATAAGCTTCCCCAGCCACTCTCTCAAACCCTTGGACACACGTGACACGTGTCCTCCAGTGTGACTGGCTAGTTTAAGTTTTCTCCCATGTGATTATTGGCTAGTTTGAGTATGCTCCAGTGTGATTGGCTAGTTTATGTTTTCTCCTGATTATTGGCTAGTAGGGGCGGCACGTAGCTCGGGAGGTCGAGTGGCCGGCTGGGGATCGGAAGGTCCCCGGTTCGATCCCAGCAAGACACTGAACCCAATGTCTCCCCGTGTTCGCTAGGGTTTCCCCCCATAAAGGACCCAATATGAAAAACATGCAGAAGAACAGATCGCTAACGCTGTCCGTCCCTGACGAAGACGGGATGGGTTAAGAGCAGGAGAAGAATCTCATCGGTGGACGCTCCTGTAACTCGTCTGTGTGTGTGTGTGTGTGTGTGTGTGTGTGTGTGTGTGTGTGTGTGTGTGTGTGTGTGTGTGTGTGTGTTGGCGTCTCTGCTCCCTACACCACGTGCTTTGGTCTCACTGCATGACAAATAAAGATGTAGTTTTGTTTGTTTTTGTTTTGTTCCGAGTACATTCCAGCGTGATTGGCTGTTGGTGGGCTCGTACTTGCTGGCCTCCTGGATCAGAGCGATGGCGATGAGGATCCTGGTCCGCAGGAAGATGAGGGTCAGCAGTAGGATGGCCTCCACCACAGACAAGATGATCACTGAGGGAGAGAGCGAGGAGAGGAGGACAGGAGGAACGGAGGATGAGAGAGGAGGGAGGAGAATGGAGGATGGGAAGAGAGCGGTTAGATCGTAGACACTTTTTCTCGAAAGACTGCGTCCATTTTGCGGAGGGGCTGACTCACAGAAGGCCAGCCACGTCTCCTGGACCTGCAGGTAGACTTCGAAGTTGGTGGTGAAGCCGACGTCGGTTATTTTGGCCGAGGCTGTCTTGTAGTTGTCGTATTCCCAGTAACAGTGCCAGATACCTGCAAACACACGGAGGACATGTCAGTATGCAGAGCCACACTCTGACTAACTAGTGTGTATCCACTGTAACCACGAGAAAGATTTAAGAGTTATAAAATATAAAATATTTAGTCAAATTCAATGTGTGGGCTGACATTATTTGACATTTAGGGCAGGTTTCCCGAGCACAGCTGAAGCCTAACTCGTCCGAGACTAAAAAAGCATGTTTAAGGAAGATTCCAGAACTGACACCGGTCAGAGAAACTATCCATGGAGGTTAAATCCGGGAACCCTAAATGACCATAGCCGACTTACCGTAAGCCCCAGCCGCCAGTACTCCAAATATCAGCACCCACACCATGATGGGAGCGATGAACCTCAGCAGCAGCAGGAACAGCAGACTGAGCACCATGGCTATGACAAGGCCTCTGAGAGGACAAAACAAACACATCAGTTGAGTATGAAAGAATAGATCCAAGAAGGATCAGATGAAAGACGAGAGATTCCAGGGTTATCGAAGTGTCAGATAAATAAAGAGACAGGGTGGTGTAGAGGGTTCTAGCAATAAGATAAAGTCCTATGTGTTGAAAATGGGAAATGTGCCGCCAGGCTCACAGCAAAGTTGGTGGCCTACATTGTTAAATGACACAGTTGCTTTACTCCTTAGCAGGTTATCTTGAATGAATCCTAGTTACGCACAAAGACACCCTGCTCTCTCAAGCTCCTATCTGCCATGCGAGTAACGTGTGCAAAGTTCAAGAAGAAGTCCAAGTTTAAACAATAAGAATACATTAGATGCATCTCCCTATCATGCAGTGGTGCAAACCAGCCAGCAGATGGGAGTGTGGAGCAGAGCCTCCAGACAGGTGAGACTCACAGGAGGATCCACGGCCATGACGACGCAAAGTCCTCAAAGATTCGCACGCCGACCTCCCTGGCATTGAAGCCATTTAAAATGTCTCTAAAGAACGCAGAGAGAGAGAGAGAGAGAGAGAGAGAGAGAGAGAGAGAGAAAGAGAGACCATGTTAGTGACAGGTCAGAGTAGTCGGCCTTACTTGCTAAATGACTGAAGCTGGGACCCACAACCAGAGAGTGGCAGAGACAGATAGACCACTGAAAGGGAAATGAAGAGGAATACTAAACCAGATGTATAGTGGTCTATACTAAATAATACTAAACCAGATGTATAGTGGGCTATACTAAATAATACTAAACCAGATGTATAGTGGGCTATACTAAATAATACTAAACCAGATGTATAGTGGGCTATACTAAATAATACTCAACCAGATGTATAGTGGGCTATACTAAATAATACTAAACCAGATGTATAGTGGGCTATACTAAATAATACTAAACCAGATGTATAGTGGGCTATACTAAATAATACTAAACCAGACACGGTGGTCTCCCCCTAAGGCCGCGCCATCCCAGACCTGCGCCAGGCTGTTGCCACAACCAAGTTATTCCGGCGATGGACTAGACCCTGCATCCCAGAGCCACGCCAGGCTGTTGTCGCAATTCAGTTTGATTGCTTGACGTTGGATACATTGGATACCTTATAATCGAGCATATTGTCCTGTAAATACTACTTTGCATGTGTGTTATTTAAATGTGCCACTGGAATAGCTGAATGCCTTTCATATTTTATAGGGAACTATGTGTTAATGCCATAGAAATAGGCAAATGCCTTTAATAGTCTATAGGAAGCATTAATACCTTTAATCGTTTATAGGGATATGTTAATCCAGCCGTTACAACGTTGAGTTCATATCAAATGAGCGTTGGATAGTCCTGTAAATTGCTTATTCATTCAACCTGCAGCATTGAGTAGGATACCTCATGCTGAAAAACTACATTGACTGTAATAACACATTGACTGTAATAACACATTGACTGTAATAACACATTGACTGTAATAACA
>NC_140254.1:5553989-5586489 GCF_949987555.1 Borostomias antarcticus
ACACAATGGAGGCAAACACCTGTTTGCTGGGTTGATTCAAATGGGGCTTGTCAACCAAACTCTATTTTTTCGTGGTGAGTTTCCACTGAGAACCAGTTTGTCATAGCGTCAGCCTGAACCTTGTTTATGAACAGGCAGGTTCCTTATAGCTCAACCTCTGATGGAATGTCTTTACGACGAGAGGTCTAAGATCACGCACGTAATTGTTGAGCAACACACATCAGAAGTGGTTTGACTATTTCAACAAGCTGTGTAGACGTCAGTTACTACTCATGACATTACTGATCGGAAGCAACCTCCATACTGTAACCCCGCATCACGCTTCACAGTAAAAGGTCTATATTTAGATAAGGAGTATTAAGATAAGAAGTATTTATTGCAACGCTGAGGAACTACCGTGTATCCTTAGAAGTTCATGAATATCCAATACTCCAGTTTACTCCAGTTCAACGTAACCTTGACCGCTGATATCAAGCAGGTTATCATTATACTGAATCTTTCACCTTTCAAATGAGCAGACCTTCTATTGGAGGAAGCAGGTGGAAGAGAGGGTAGGCATGTTGGAGTATAACATCTTCAGATATCATGTCTTAAGAGATAGACCACCTACACTCCACTCCTTCTTATAACAAGTGACAAAGTCATGTTGTACAGAAACCAAAGTGTTGTACTGTACATAACATAGAGGTGACAGCTGTAGCTAGATTAAAAGGGAGACGTCTACTCTGGCACCTGACTACCAGAACAAACATTAATACCCAAATCTGTGGTTTCACCCCCTTGCATGAGGAACATTGAGGGTCAATTGAGGTTCAAGGAGCCAGTAGAATCGTGTATTTATCCCCTACAGAGAGGAACCCGTTTCTCTGCCTGGATTTAGCCGCTGCCGAGTATCAGATTACTGCAGGATGCTGACGGTTCGTCTGTTTGGAGTAAAATATGGGCAGGAATATGAAACTGACCAACTGTCATAAAGACCATAAAGGGCACGGCTGAGAAAGACTGTTGGACCCTACAAAACTCTGCACCTCAGACAGTCAGACAGACAGACAGACAAACAGGCAGACAGACTGACAGAGACACAGACAGGCAGACAGACAGGCAGACAGACATATTTACTGTTTTGGGCTGAAGACCAAGTTTCTCAAGTAAGCGTCCTTGACATGTAGTTCGACTGGCTTGGATGGTGTGGTGTGATGTGATGTGAAAAGCAAGAATATTATTGCAGGTTTTGACTATAAAGCGAGGCAATTTCTCAAACACAGCATTGTCCTTATCTTTGTAGTCTACAAGTCTCTCTGTCTATCTCACTGTGTGTGTGTGTGTGTGTGAGAGAGAGAGAGAGAGAGAGAGAGGGAGAGAGAGAGAGAGAGAGAGAGAGAGAGAGAGAGAAATGTATTCATGTCCATCTGTCTGTGTGTCTATGAGGAAACAGTGCACCTGGCATCAAGGCCGGTATTGTACATACCAACTCCTCCAGTGCTAAAGTAAGTCTGTGTCTTAAGGAACACGCGCCGCGCCCTCTTCCACTACACGGACAGGGAGGAATAGGGATTCACTTATGCAAAACAAGAGTCAACAAGGGCTGGCTCTCTGTTCCATCGCTCATCTCATCATTGCAGGTTATTTTTCACTATAAACGGTTCATCCCCTGTTCCTCATCCTCTCTCGACCCTCTCCGCTCACGACACGGTGTAGAGAGCCATCGATGGCAGATTTGTAATGGGTTGTAGCGTGCCTGTTAACTAATGACATATACATAACCATGTAGAGGCTCCAGAGAGACTCTACATGAAGGGACCTGAAGGGAATAGCCCTTCAGGTCACCGATGAGACTGTTGTTGCTCTAACAGACATCACACATTAATACAGACCCAGCTACCACCTACAGGAGGTCATTAAATCACAACATCTAGCCACTCTGGCGGGGGGAGGAAGGGTAAATGCTTGCACGGTCTTTTTAGTGTCGTTTAAAAGTTAATTCATTTTATTTTTAGATTTGGTTCTGACTGTGTCTGCTCTGGTTAGGCCTGGTTAGGACTCATACTTGCTGGTCAATGATTAGTCTCAGAGGGCTTTGGCCTGAAGGAACAACTCAGATATGTACTTGAAAACAGAAGACTTTATTCCCCAACACCTCGCTGACAAGGAAGTGCTGACCTTCTGACTAGGGAGTTGCCACTCTAAATGACTGACCTTAAACGCAAGTGGCCGCCCTTGAACGGAGCACACAACGTTAAACATTTAATAAACAATACACAGTGGGCCAGGCCCATAGGTTGGCAAACATCCTCCCTCTGACTAAGACTGCACTGAAACCACTTCCTTCTCGGCAAACAGGTTATATATTCCATCTGTATATGTCCAGGGTATCATATGTGGATATGATAGTCTAGTCTTCACATTGCGTGTGTATATGTCTTAGGGTATTTTATGTATATTGCCTGTTGTTATGCTGTTGCATCGAAGGTTAACACACCTGAACATTTCACTCACTGGCACATTTGTGTACTTTAATGAAATGACAAAAAAGTGATTTGACTTGACGTTGGACACACTGGCAGCTGTAGCATCTAAGCAGGTCGTTACCTGGATTACTCTGTGGGCCTAAAACCTGCCCATTTATTAAACACTCCTCTGCACCTCTATTTGACTGTTATAAGATAATTTGTTTACAAAAGCCAGTGCCCAGTGTGGTTTGAGATCTAGCCTGTCTATAGACTCAGTGTGTCCTGGTGAGTCAGCCAGGTAGGAAACAGGAGGACAGACCAAGACAACACAGAGGCGGACCAGTAGCCTACTGCACCAAGCCAAACACATGCAAAACATCTCAGGGACATGCTATCTGAGAACGTCATCACTCCGACATGGCATGCAACACCCTGTTCCACAAATCTCAACACTTCCTCATATATTTTCCCATTTGATCCGAATAAACAACAACTTGGTGCAAAAAAGTCTACTGTTGAGCTGTTAATACATCATCAGCCGGTGAGTTAACCTCCTGCTGGGCTGGGCCTTCCCTCTCATTCGAATTATTGATCATCTACTGTCAGCGTGTTGGGGTGCTGGTTGTTTGAAATGTTGATTGAAAACTTTTTGGAATAGAGAATCCACAGTTGTCTTGCATGATCAGCTGCATGCACAACTTAACAATGAATAGAGCTAATCTATTCGTGCAAGAAACGACCATCAATTAGAGGCAATTTTCTCAATTGGCACAAACATTCACAAAATGTTCATGCAATAGGCCTATTCACAAAGAACATTAAATGAACAATAGCCCACGTTTAGGCTAGAACTAAATCACGTCAAAAGTGACCCATACAAGACCAACACAACACATGCGAGAAAACGTATTGGGATGTCAAACAAAGAAATGGGATGAGAAACTTACCGTACTCGGAGGTCTCCTCCTGTTTTTTACCCATTGCTACCTGCTACAGCTCTCCCTTTCCCCTGCTTAATAGGCCTACCTAAGACCTACAGGCTAAACTACAAAAAAAACTAAAAGAAATCGATGAAAGAAAGTTCAGTCCCTACGCGTTAACAGTCAACTTGATCTGAGGAAAATCTTTCTTCCTCGCATCCGTAACCAGGTAGTGACTGCGGCGCCCCGGGGGGTGCGCACCTGTTCCGCTGTCACGAACATCCCCGCCCCGCGTTCTCCTCTGACTGACCGGCTCCACCAACGCCCCCTGCTGTCATGATGAATAAAAATGACCAGAAATCCATACATCATCCGATCCCGGTCCTTTACCTTGGTCCCCTATAAGCTAATACATCCATGCGTATAAGTGGGTTAAATATCATGACTACCTTTGTGTTTAATTGGAGGTCTCGTTCAGTTTTCTGCCCAGGCCACATGCCATTAAATTAATTCTATGAAAATACAACATTGACAGAAAAAGGCAAGTCAATTTTATACTCAAATTTATTACACTGATTAAAACAAATAAATGGATATAAAAAACATTTAGATTCAATGCTACCCCTAGGTCCCTAAATTCATATGCTTCACAACAGTATCCTGGACAGTATCATAGGTCCATGAAATGCACTGTTATTTGGCACAGCAGGATGTGAGCACAACTGGCGACAGCGCAATGTGGTGCCACTTCTTGTGATCTCTCAAGGCAAAGGAGCATAGTGCCATTACAGTAAAGAAATACTGTATTTTATTTTAGTCGTTCATGTCCCATACAAAGTAATGAGGGTCTCACTTGAACAATAACTGCACACACTGACAAGAGAACTGATAGGGACAAGGCGTGATATCTAATGGAACACATGCAACAGGCCCCAGGTGATGCCTAGGAGTTTCCCAGCATGGTAAGCCCAAGGTCAGTCCCTGAATCTGGGCACGCCTCCAGCCGCGCTAGCCTGCTCTGCTCCAAGGCGATGGCCTCCGCTGAGTGTTTGCATTTCTCTGATCCACACTGGCAGGTGAAGTATTTGCTCTTGATGTCCCAGAATCGGTCTCCATAGTCGAACCTGGCCAGGAACAGAGAGACATGAATATAACCGGCTTTTATAAATGATGTCATTTTGAAGTGGAGGAGACGTGCAGAAAAGAGTGATTCACAAAAACATCAGTCTGCTTCGCTGCAGCCACTCGTCGTCTCCTCCTCAAAGCGCATCAGAGCGGAAGGTCCTAAGGTCGTCACCTCCTACATGTACGCATTTGGAGAACCCACAGAAAGTCCCTTTAAATTCACCCACTTTCAGAAAAAAAAATCCCTCCGTCTCTTACTAGAGATTCTAAGCTTGGCACTGGACTGGACTGGACTAGCCTATAGCGGCAGCGAGTGGTCAGCACTGGACTGGACTAGCCTAGCGGCAGCGAGTGGTCAGCGTGGTCTGCCTCACCCCGGCTTAGATTCAGATCTTTATTTGTCACATGCAGTGAGTGGTGTGGTCAGCGATGGACTGGACTAGACTGGACTAGCCTCACCCCAGCCTAGTGGTAGAGTGTGGTCAGCGTGGTCAGCCTCACCCCAGCTCCTGTGTTGGACTAGCCTAGCCTCTAGCGGTAGCGTGTGGTCAGCCTCACCCCAGCTCCTGTGTTGGACTAGCCTAGCCTCTAGCGGTAGCGTGTGGTCAGCCTCACCCCAGCTCCTGTCGTGGACTAGCCTAGCCTAGCCTCTAGCAGTCGTGTGTGGTCAGCCTTACCCTCCTGTGTTGGACTAGCCTAGCCTCTAGCGGTAGCGTGTGATCAGCCTCACCCTCCTGTCCTGGACTAGCCTAGCCTCTAGCGGACACACAGACACATCAGTCCACATCCGGCTTAGGCCTGGACCTGATGCTCTGAAAATTTAATTTAATGTAATTTATTGTTCTTTAAATGTTCTTAGCCATTAGACAAATATATTCCAGGAGCTTGCTCCAGGTTGCCTGTTTCAATATCTGTGTGGTCTGTATGGCTCTATGTTCTACTAAACCTGTTCTGCCTTCCCTCTCCCTAGTGCCTCTCTCTCTCCCTCCTATCTTCTAACCAGGTCCAGTGGATGCCCCACTGTCACCAGCAGACCTCCCGGAGTCCGATAGATACCCCTGTGTCTGCTGTGGATGTCGTAGCATGTCCGTAGAATGTTCTCTCTCCTATGATGCTTTTTAGCCTCTCTTACTCTGAAATGTAATTTAATGTAATGTATTGCTTTATAAATGTTCTTAGCCGGTAGACAAACATACTCCTGGAGCTTGCTCGATCGCCTTGTTGAGAGGGGCCAGGGAAGAATTTTTACAGCTCACTTATCTGGCCCCCGGGTGATTACTGTTTTTTTGCTTCCCTCTGGAATATGTAGATGTGGGTCGTATACCCACCTCCCTGGTTCTCTGTAAAGCGCATTGTGTTGCCTCTGGGTATGAAATGCGCTATACAAATAAAGCTTTAATTGCTTGATTGATTGATTGATAGCGTGTGGTCAGTGTGGTCAGCCTCACCCTAGCTCCTGTCCGGTCAGGATGTCCCGCGAGCTGAAGAAGGCGATGCGAGGGAATCGCAGGTCCTGATGCAGCATGAACACGCGCACCGGGATGATGTTGGGGTCGCACAGGTGGTTGATGAAACGGCTGATGTTGCCGTAGTAACGGGCGTCGATGCAGTAAACCTCGCCATCCTGTGGGCGGGAGACACGGTTGGCACAAAAGTTAGCATTTCCTGCGTGTGCAGTGTGCCTACACTGTGTGTAGTATGAGTGTATTAACTTCTAGAGTGAGAAATGCCTTTGACGACCACCTCAGACTAGCTAAAGCTTACCTTGTTGTCCAGGTCGAAGAGGTAGGAGTCGTCTTCTCTAACGTCTGCCTCTGCGTCGGAGATCAGCTCTCCTACATATCTATGGAGAGAGCAAGACCATGTAAACACACCTATATTAATACTGTAGAATGATTAATCATTTGAACAGGAAAGTCTGCATCTCTGGTTTAGCTCCCAAAAATTATTTTATTGAGTAAACACCCAAGTGTAACGTTTCGAGCCCTGCCAGCTCTTCCTCAGACTGAGATTAGTTCATCTAGATTAATCATACCATCGCTCATTCCACTGGTCAACTAACAAATTTGCACGCTCACGCACACACACACACACTTACTCGCAGATGAAGCTTCCCTGGGGGATGTCCTGCAAGGCTCGTACTCCCCAACCCATCTTCTCTGTACGATACAGCTGCAGACGCACCCTGATAGACAGAGAGAGACAGAGAGAGAGAGAGAGAGAGAGAGAGGGAGAGGGAGAGAGACAGAGAGAGAGAGAGAGAGAGAGAGAGACAGATAGAGAGAGAGAGAGAGAGAGAGAGAGAGAGAGAGAGAGAGAGAGAGAGAGGGAGAGGGAGAGGGAGAGGGAGAGGGAGAGGGAGAGGGAGAGAGAGAGAGAGTCAGGCACAGCTAGAGACTATAGCACCATTTTTAACAACTCCAGGTCTCCGCTTTCAAAATGCAGAAGCGAGAGTTTGTTGTGTTACATGATGTGTTGTGTGTGTGTGTGTGTGTGTGTGTGTGTGTGCCTATAATATTGTATATGAGCGATTATAAGGTCTTACTTGATGCCGGCCTGTACCACTCTGTTCTTGCAGGTGCGGTAGCAGGAGCAGGCCATGTTGCACTCGAATATGAGGGGAGGTTCGATCTTGTTAAACTCCTGTAACAACCGCTGGTCCTGCTCAACAGAAACGACGCCAAGTCAAGACCACCGCTGACCGGGGTGAAAGAGAGATGGAATGGCATGCTACACATTCTCCACGAGCTTCACTTCAGCTAGCCACCCCCCCCCTCACTGTCATGGACCCGTCCCGCTGACGGTCAAGCGCAGGCAGGGCACCACTCACCTTGTCGTACCAGCAGCGAATGCTGAGCTGTCCGCACAGACAGTTACTGGAAGAGCAGTCGTCCGAGCAGCTGCAATGCTGAGGGGACACGGGTAAGGTGTGTGTTGAATAACAAATGTCTGCATGTGTGTGTGTGTGTCTTGTGGGTGTGGGTTGTGAATGCGTATCGTTTTGTTTGTATTCGCATAGGTCGGCGTGCGTGTGTGATGAACACGACGCACGTTTTACCTGTAAGTGTGTGATGTTGCGGTCGATGTTCATGGCCGAGGTCTCGCAGTTCTCTGAGACGTACTTGTAGTCGGAGGGACAGCCCTCGTCGTCCACTGCGTTCACACAGGGGATGGGCACGTTCTCGTAGCCCTGCGCCACGTCACTGCAGGGGGGGAAGGGAGGGGACGAGGGTTAGAACCGTTCTCGGCGGAGGAGGGGAACAAGAGAACACAGTCACTGGACTAGGGGTGGAGGGGGGAGGGAGGGAGAGAGAGAGAGAGAGAGAGAGAGAGAGAGGGAGGGAGTTGTACAGAGGAGGAAAGGGTCAAAACAAGGGTACAACAGTCAGACAGACAGACCAGGTAGCCGTCTTCGATGACGAGCGCACCGACATTACAGACCGGCCACCGACCTGCAGATGATCTTCTCCGTCCGAATCATGCGATTGGCTATCCCCCTCCGCAGCTTCCTGTTGATCTGCAGCGATACCCAGACCGGCGAATCGGCACGAGCCAGCGTGAGGGGCGTGTCCCCTTCCCTGTTCATGATGTCGATGTCGGCGCCTCTGGAGAGGAACAGCCTGAGGGGGCGAGAGGGAGAGAGGTGACCCGAAAGCTTATTGGCCAGACTATATAGAGACAGA
Source organism: Borostomias antarcticus (assembly GCF_949987555.1). Lineage (NCBI taxonomy): Eukaryota > Metazoa > Chordata > Actinopteri > Stomiiformes > Stomiidae > Borostomias > Borostomias antarcticus. The sequence continues at coordinate 5,562,168 of NC_140254.1, forward strand.
ATGGGCTGAGAGGGTCTAGCCTGAACCAACGCCACTTTTACACAGTCCTCCCAATACGCTGGAGGAAGCAGAGGGAACTTTTGTGTGCAACTCTGCGTACCCCTTCACTGCACACACTGTAACCCAGATGACCCTCACGGGAACATTACCCGCACCCTTGGAAGTCAGAGCACCGACAAAACAACTACGACGCCCCCCCCCCCTCTCCACCCCACCTCCATCTTAACGGCTGTGACTAACTAAAGGCGGCGGTCTGACATGTGACAAGAGCCACTCACGTGACGCACTCCAGGAATCCCTCCCTGGCGGCGATGTGCAGGGGCGTGTCCCCGTGCAGGTTGACGGAGGTGAGGGGGCAGCCGGCGTTCAGCACCAGCTCGGCGATCTCCACGCTGCCGGCGAACGACGCCCAGTGGAGACACACGTTCATCTCCTGGCCGGGGAGAGAGAGGGGGAGGATGGAGGGGTGGTGGGGGGGGGGGCGTAGGGGGAAGGGAGAAGAGAGACAAAAACAAAAAGAGAAAGAAAGCAGAGGAAGACTGGTAAGTAAGTGTGACAGAGCGTGCCACCGTATAAAGAAAACAAACAGAAGAGAGGAGCACATTCCAGATGACCATATATTCTGCCTCTAAACTGATGTAGCTCGTCACCCGGGCAGCGCCGGACAGAACGCAGTGACCAGCTGACCTTGTCCTTGATGGTGACGTCGGCGCCTCTGTTCAGCAGAGCCCGGATGACATCCAAGTGCTTATGCTCCGCGGCCCAGATGAGCGGGGTCCAGCCTCCGCTGTCCTGTGGGGGAGGGGGCAGGGGACCAGGGAGACACACACACACAACGGTCAGAACTCAGCCACAACACAATGTCGTCCTGTTGGCCAAGGCCAATGGTGTTCATGTCCCAATATATATACACTGTCCACCGGGGGGGACACGTGGTTTTAGCCAATGTGTGGTTGAACCCCAAAAAATGGATACAAAAAGTTTTCCATGGATTGTGGTACCATTGGGCATGCTAAATAAGATACTCAAAATCTAGGAAAGTCTGACTTCCGGAAAGAGGTAGTTTTCAAGATGGCGTCCAAGATGGCTGCCAGGAGCTTAAAATGGCTATATCTCAATTACTATTCAGTATGATTTTGGTGTCTAACCCTAGTTTTTAGGGCTCTGGGAATACGATTGAATCAGTGAAATTACCCTCACCATCTTGGATTTATTGACAAATCCAAGATGGTGTCCGAAGAGGGCCATTTTAAGCTCCCAGCAACCGTCTTGGAGTCCATCTTGAAAATTACCCCTTTCAGATTTTTGGGTGTATTTTTAAGCATGCCTAGAGGTACCAAAATCAATTGGAAAAACCTTTTGTATTAATTTTTGGGGGGTTAGGCAGTTATTTTTCATATGGTGACCCATCTGTAATAAAAAAACGGTTAACTAGTGATATGCAGAGAGACTACGTAGATCAAGACCATTAACCCTAGGGAGGAATGTGTTAGTGCTATAGACAAACAACATGACTCATAATCTACAGACATAAACAACACGCACAGGAATGAGGGTGGGAGTTTCTCTCACACACACACACACACACACACACACACACACACACACACACACACACACAGAAATCTACTGATCCGAGAAAAGATAGTAAACATAATATTTTTGCCTCATCATTAAGTTTAAAACTGCAGTAAACAGAAGACTGGATATAGTCGGACTAAACTGGATACAACACACATTCTCAACGCTCATAAACGGCAAAGTCAATGGGCACCGTGGGGACAGGTGAACTACACAATGTGGGAGACGGTGACGAAGACAGCGAGACGGGGAGTGAAAAAACACACACACTGACTTGTTTGCAGCTGCCACCCTGTCTAGAGACCAAGAGGGATCCTCTCACGCTCTGCCCCACCTGTGCGTTAATATCCACCTGTCCCGTCTCCAGCAGCAGGGTCACGAGGTCCAGGCTGCCCTGCTTGGCCGCGTGGTGCAGACTAGTGTACCCGTCCTCCTCCTGGAGAAGAGGGGGGCAGGGACAGGATGGACGAGGGGTGAGAGAGAGAGGAAGGAGAGTGGGAAAGTACAATAATAGGATGGAAGAAAGGAGACAGAGAGAGAGAGAGAGAGACCGAGAGAGACACAAGAGACAGAATGGGAGGATGGGGCTTTAACATTTTGACAAACAAATCTCCTGCTGGCCTCTGACCGAAGAGGCGTGATGTTAGAATCATTACACATGCTAGAGGAACTGGCTACTGAATGCAGAAGCAGTCCAGCATTGATGTTCCCGGGCACTCACAATGTGGTAGACACAGGCTCCACTCTGGACCAGGTATCTGGCCACCTCTACATGGTTGTTGACTATAGCCTCGAAGAGAGGGGTCCTCGTGGTCTTGTCTTGGGCGTCTAACTTAGCGCCTGCCTGCAAGTACACAAGACAAAACAAAGGAGTCATCATGGGGGCGTGGTGTCTCGCGCACAATGGCGGCGTAACGCGAGGGATGCTAAATGAAAGCACGGCCAGGGACATGCTATGCACTTGCGTGTACTGAATCTCTTTGCACGTGTGCGTGCATTTTCAAATCCAGAGCGCAAGGGTATTGGACGGGTTGCACAGTGCGGCTGGGGGAGTGGCCGACCTGGACGAGCATGTAGCAGACCTCCAGCAGGCCTCTGGCGGCGGCGGCGTGGAGGGCCGAGCGTCTGTTCTGGGAGTCTGCCTGGTAGGCCGGGTCGATCCCCTCCACTGGAGCACGCACGCACACACGCGCGCGCGCGCACACACACACACACACACACACACACACACACACACACACACACACACACACACACACACACACACACACACACACACACACACACACACACACACACACACACACACACACACACACACACACACACACCAAACAGTCAGAGACACACACACACACAGACACACAGGCACGGTAGGGAAGACGGTTAGAAGTAGACAGTTAGTTGACTCCATCTCTCTCACTCTTCTCCCCTCACTGGCAACGCCTCCACACAGTCACCCTGTATCTGGAATACGTAGTAAACACCGCAGATCGCCGTGGAGACAGGGGGCCGTAAACACGATGACACTCACTGAGCATGAGCAGAACCCTCTGCACCTCCCCCTGCTTGGCGGCTGGGTAGAGCTGGCGGGGGTGGAACCTCAGCTTCTTCCTCCTGGCCAATCACAAACAAGGAACACCACCGTGTGAGCAAAGGACCTTATGTGCGGACGGCTGTATTACTCTTGTTTCATTGTTCATCACATGAACTCAAAAACAATCGTGACTGATGCACAAAATGTCTATTTGATTCTATTCTCCTGCCTCTCAGTGTCCTGGGTGAGGATGGCCTTCTGCAGCGCCGCCCTGCTGGGCCCAGCCGGGAGTGCGCCGGGGCTGATGGGCTTCCCGTTGGGCAGGCAGAGGGAGGGGCCCACGCTGTCCACGCCCCCCTCCGCCGGCGGGGTCACGCCCTCCGGGGGGGCCGGGCCCGGCGGGGGCTGCTGGGGGGGCAGCTGCTGCTCGGGGTCCCGCTTCACCACGCCACGCCCGCGCATGCGCGCACTGGGAGGGGGGGAGAGGGGGGGTGGGGGAGAGGGGTTAGAGAGGGGGAAGAGGAGGAGAAAGAGAGAGAGGGGGGAGGGAGGAGGGAGGTTAGAGAGGGGGAAGAGGGAGGGGAGAGGGGTTAGAGAGGGAGGGAGGGGGGGGAGAGATTACATCAGAGACGGGCTTGAGTACAAGCATCACATTCCATAAAGCCACATAGTCAAGAATCACACCCACCACCCCCCCCGCCCCGCCCCGCCACCAACCTGATGGGGGCCTCGGGCTTCTTCCCGTTCTTCGTCGCCCCGGTGGACGCCGCCAGCGAGAGGGCGGGGAGCGCGGGCGGCGGTAGGGACGGCGCAGTGGTGGACGAGGCGGACATCGTGACGACCGTGGCGGCCGCGGCCGACGGGGGGATGGTGACCTCCTGCGCCTCGGAGGCGTCCTCACCGCAGTGGGGGCAGAAGAGCATGCCGGCGCCCATGCCGCGGCCCCGGCCGCCCCCCAGCACTGACACGCAGCCCCGGTGGAAGCGGTGGGCGATGCGCTGGTCCGGACAGCACTCCAGGAACGTGCCCTGGGAGGGGGGGGGGGGGGGTGAGGAGGAGGGGACAACAGGGGGTTAAAGGTCAGGCCGTGAAGGTCAGGCCCTTCCCCCACCCCGTGACGACCCCCGTTCGGGTCGGGAGACGGCTCAGTGTCCTACAGCCGATAGCGGCTCTTGACATCGTCCTTTAAAGAATGAGGTGTTGTTTTTGCAGCTGTGCTTTTCTCACCCTTGCTTGGTACTAGGGCTGGGTATCGATTCGAATTTCAAGAATCGATTCGATTCCGATTCACAAGGTTCAGAATCGATTATCACGATTCAATTTGATTCGATTCAATATCGATTCGGTTAGTGTTACTAAAACCTTTTTTTTTTTTTTTTTTTGCTGTAACCTTAATTACATGACCGCCAAGTTAGAGTATGCAACACATCAACAGGCCTACTACGGCTGGGTATCAATACTGATTTCCAAAAATGAATGAATGAATGAATCATTGAATAAATTAATGAACTATTCATTCCTTCATTTATTCATTCATTCATTAAATAAAAGATCGATTTTGGGATTCATGAATCGATTCTGAATCATTTGATCGATTGTTTTTTTTGAACCCAGCCCTACTTGGTAGGGAGCATTGTTAAAGAGCATGTTGTCTCACCGCTATGCAGAAGTAGCCACAGCCGGGGCAGCAGTGGTGCTTGACCATGTGTGACCGGTGGCTCTCGCACAACACCATGAGTGACACGCGACTGGACGGACGCATAGTCTCCCCCTTCACAATGATATTGGTACAGCCCACCAGCTGAGAGAGGGAGAGTGAGAGAGGGAGGAACGGTTGAAGGGGTAGAGTTAGTTCTCTCTTAATCTAAGTGTCATACATTAAAAGGCCATACATATACAACAAATAAAGTGTCACATCTTCACACAAGACAACCGCAGTCTCATGAACACTTAGTTTGAGGCTGTTCTCACACACACACACACACTCACACATCCTGTAGACGGACACACACCTCTCCGTTGATGCTCTCCGTGGCCATGCATTGCCTGCTGGTATGTTGACTGGCCCCGTCCACACGAGGAGCCTCCATCCTACAGCTGCAGAGAGGCAGCTCCTCCAGTCTCTCCGTCTCCCCGGCATCACTGCCCTCTACACACACACACACACACACATACAACCGTTAGACTACCTCTCCACACACACACACACACACACACACACACACACACACACACACACACACACACACACACACACACACACACACACACACCCGTTAGACCCCCTCTCCCCACACACACACACACACACACACACACACACTTAAGACCCTCTCTACACACACACACACAGACACACGTACGTAACCCCTCACAGCACAAGTAACTAACAATAACAGTGACTCACCCGTGTGGACCACAACATCTGCATCTGAACTGAGACCCACAGATAGAGACATACAGACTCTCTCTCTCTCTCTCACTCACTCTCTCACTCACTCTCTCACTCACTCTCTCACTCACTCTCTCACTCACTCACTCACTCTCTCACTCACTCTCTCTTTCTAGCACCAGTCCTACCATGGGAAAGGATAAATAGCCACACGCTCTGAAAAGCAGATTAAAAGTTGATACTGAATATATGAACTCTCTCCCTCTCTCTCTCTCTCTCTCATAAACACACACCAGATATATCAATATATAACAATATTCTCCTCACCGTGCTGAGGTGAGAGGGTGAGGCTGTCCAGAGAACCCAGAGGAACCTCTGTGTACTCACTGGTCTCTCCCAGAGCTGCTGCAGCAGACACCGCTGAGAGGCAAGAGTCACACAGTATCAACAGACCACCACCACCACCGACGTGGCTGGAAGCGTTCATATCAACATCACATTCATTAGTCATTTATCAGACGCTTTTATCCAAACTCGACTTACAATAATTGCATTCAACGTAGATCATTTGCTTCGATACTGTTCAGACCTAAATAGCACAGGGCCCTTTGTCACTCACCTCCCCCCATCTCTGCCCCTTCAGCTCTCTCTCTCCCTTTGCCCCGCCCCGGCTGCGTCCATGGAGATTCACTCCGCCCCTTGGTGCCCTGACTCCTCCTTCTTGGGTCTGGCTCTTTGCTCTGTTGAGACGGAGTGTTTGTTTCAAAGGGAGGGAGAAATTAAGCACCTCATATACAGTCAAGCCGGAAAGTCTGCACACCCTTTTCAACTTCTCCACGTTTTATCACGTTACAGACTTATGGATTCGATTTTGGATTGTTCTTTGTTTTTTTTCTCAGGCCTTGCCTGCATTTCTAAATTAAGACTATTATTTAATAGTCATTAGTAACTAAGTAGTAATTAGTTATTTGGCATAAGTTTTTCTTTATGGTATTTTCTTAAGATATTTTGTATTTTTAGACTGCATAGGCCCATTAGGCCCGAATCCACCGCACTTGAGTTTGCGCCATAGGCTTACAGTATATGATCCCATTTTTTTCAGGCCGCCTACATCCATCCAAATTATTGAAATACATTAAATTGAATGCACTGCTATTACGTAATTTAATTTGATCATAATCATCATTATTGTGGGGCTATAGTAGTAGGCCTAGGTAATAATAAAAATAACATAACGGGCAATGGCAAAATTGCAAAATGCAGCCTAAAGCCTTTAAGGTCTTGATTTTAAATGAACAGCAGTAAAAAGAACATATGTCCTGATTAAAAAAGATGAAAACAACAATCACCTATTTCAACTTGTTAGATTGTAGACTGCTACAGACATTTTCTTCGTGGGGTTTATCTGGGCTTGATTCTTTCTGTTGTGTTGGCTATGAAAGAAAATGTAATGAAAATGGCGCTAATGAAATCAATCCTCAATAACAATAGCCTACAGCCAACACAAAGTTATCAAAACAAGGATGTTTGACCTGATATCTTAATATAAACCATAATTAGTAAACAAAAGGCTGACTTGCAAGTGGGAGAGACCGGCTGCAGGCCTGTGTTCCACACCCGTGTGTGTGACTTGTAGGGAGAGAGCCTATCACACTCAGGGCTGTAAAATGATGTTCCATGTCTAGGTAGGCTACTTCAAAACACTCCTGTTTCGTCCGTCTATTTTATTAGTGTTATGCATTTTTTGTCTAACAAAGTATAAGCTTTGCGATTGCTCGACCGATAGAATTTCAACAAAACAACCGTAGATCGAAGTCACCCCTAAAAAAAATTGCCATAATTGGTGTGACACAAACACTGGCCACTACCATTGGTGAATGTCATTTCATTTGCCAACAGCAGTCAACAAGGCCGATGCCGATCTTCGGCTGATGCATCGGTGCATCCCTATCAAGCAGTATCAGTGGAAAGAAAATGCACCTCAACTCCCTTTTGGGTGTCATACCAAAGGATGTGCACACTTTTGTACATATGATATTTTATTAAATTAGCACAAATGTCTAAAAACCTGTTTTCACTTTGTCATTATGGGCTATTTTGTGTGGAATTTTGAGACAAAAAATGAACTCGATCTATTGTAGAATAAGTCTGTAACGTAATAAAACGTGGAGAAGGTGGAAGGGGTGTGCAGACTTTCCGGCTTGACTGTAATAACAAAGTTTTACCAATGAGAGTACTGGACAGGTAGAAACACTCACCTGGTCTGACTCCTCCAAACCCCTTTCATGCGGCTTTGCACCTGTCCCAACATTCTCTGACTACAAAAATCATAGAATAGCAAAGTTCAAAACACGAACTGTTCTCAGGATTTGGAGCACTTATAAAGCTTTGTAATGGCTGTATACAACATTTTGAAGAAGGGTATTAAGAGACCTTGCTGTCTGTGTCATCTCTGCCGTAGCGCTTGTAGATACGAAACTCTTCCGTGTCTTCATCCAAATCCTCTAGCCAACTGTAGCGCTGTCCAGAGGAGGCCGTGGCGACCGGTTCCGACCCCCTGCCAGGCACACGGTCTGTCTGAAAGTCAGAGGGGGTGCTTTTTAGTGGCCACAAATCGCTAATTGAGAGCTGCATCCCTGCGATCTCTGTTACCCTCCTCCTCCGACCCTCAAGACTCACCTTCTGCTCTTTCTCCAGGCCGCTGTCAGTCCTCTCGGGTGTGGTGCCAGAGCCCGGCTCTAGTCTTCTCCTCTTGGCTGCTTCTGGTGAGAGAGGTAATCGATCCATTACGATCTTCATTCACACATTTTTATAGAGACGGACAACAGTCTCAGCCTTCCACACACAGACATTCAAGACCGTATAAATGCACACAAGATGCCAGACTGACCGGTATCACTGCCAGTGGAGAAGCTGATCACGGGCTCTGACGGGTTGACCAGCATGAACGGTGACTCGATGCACCTCATCTGGAAAACCGGGAGTCAGCGAATCATAAAATATTTCTGAGTGGTGTACATACATTACTGACATTACATAAGAGGAACATAACAGATATTTCGTAGATCCAGGAATTTCGGCTTCCAGGAAACCCACCTGTGATATGGGAGGTCTGTTCATGGTCTTGCGGGCACGGTGGATCTTGTTTGGGGTGGCAGAAACAGGCGGGGCTAAGGATGAGGAGGGAGGTGGAAGGACAGCTTTACTGCTGCCAGGTCCAGAAAGACTCATCTTTGCTCGCCCCGGAGGGGACGAAGAGGAGGTGGAGGAAGAGGAGGAGGAGGAGGGCAGAGAGGAGGAGGTGGAGGAAGAGGAGGAGGGCAGAGAGGAGGAGGTGGAGGAAGATGAGGAGGGCAGAGAGGAGGTAGAGGAAGAGGAGGAGGAGGGCAGAGAGGAGGAGGTGGATGGAAGGGTCTTGGCTGCATGACCTGTGAGAGAGGGAATGAGCAATGAGACATCACTGAAAAGGAGAGGGGGAGAGAGGGGGAGAGAGGGGGAGAGAGGGAGAGAGAGAGAGAGAGAGAGAGAGAAGAGAGTAATAGAGGGAGAGACACAGAGAAAGAGTCAATATATTGTACATCATCTTCTACCTGCAAGCGTTCTGCCAGATGTGCTGGAAGCGGGGGGTGCTATTCTTTCGCTCTCCTCCTCTCCTTTAGAGGCCCTCCGCTGCAATAGTGAGGACGACACCAACGCGCCCATGGCCTCCGTCTCCTTGCTAGTGTCTGTTGAAGTGGGACCTGCATCACCTGGGACAGGCATAATACAGAACCGTACCTACATTAGTAATGTAATAATGAGCAACATGTGTGTGGGTAGCTGACTAGTCCATTGACCCTCAATAGGCTATGTATCAAGAAATCCACTTCTGTGCAATCTAGCTACATATACCTTCATCCGATGTTTCTGGGCGTTTCACTTGAGGTTCCTTTTCGACATCTTTGCTCTCAGGCGACTTCTGCACAGGGCAAAGAATTACAGGTTGGTCATGATACTACAATGACGCGCACGCACGGCGATTGCTGCAAAACAGTAAGGAAGCATCAATGAAAGGAACAGAAGCTAGCTAGCTAGCCAACGTTAGCTCGTCTTAACCCATAGAACATTTCCACAACGTAAAAGCATACATGCATGCCGATTATGCACTAATGCATTTAAAGCTCCTGGAATCTTCCTGAGCAAGAACTAAAATCTGACTTTCTACTTGGCTAGCAAGCTATCCAATCTTTCAGCAAGCCTTTTTGTTTGGCTTGTGTTCTTGCACAAAAAGAGGGTTCCTACGCAGGCAAACTAGAAACTATTCAGCTTTTATATAGATATGCATGTCTCATATTCCGTAAAGTCATAGGCTGTTTGTTTTTTTACATGTAACTTAGTTCGTTAATCAATTTTTGTTAATCGTTTACCTTTACCGTTTTCTCGGATGCCGACATGTTTTCACAATGAGACGTTTTTGACGTACGTGCGTGGCACGTTGCTGGCGTGAACACGCCCCGCCCACTGGGGACTTCTGACGTCACTTTGTAGGCAGTGTTGTCACGGGAAGTAGTTGTCCTTTCAGGCCAAACGTAAACAGAACCAGCTAACTTTGCAGCTAATACATCAACAAGTTTTCTAAGGACACGTAAAGGTACGGGTAAGTAGCTAGGCTGAACCGAAGCATTGTTAAAACTGTTCTCAAAAAACCCAAATCTAGCCGCCACCTAACTGTTTATATGTTAACGCCAGACAAACAGCATGCCACGAGCAGCCCCTTGTCTGTTAGCTACTTAGCTTACGTAGCTGGTTAGCCTGCCAACAGATATCTTCCAGTGCAATTGGTCAATTGAAGCTAGCTAGCTAGCTATATATTTAATGCTCAGGAATTAGTGCTTAATTCCATTTTCAAAGCATGATCCGAACCCACACTGGAAGACATCTATTTTTAGCACCAAAAAGCCCAAGAATGGAGCCTTATATGTCCCACTGGTCAGTGATGGGATGGCAGTGTTTCAATTAAGCTAACGTAAACTAGTATGACATAATTTCTGCATCTCTCTGTCACTCAATTTAATTAAACAGACTTGGAATGGAATGAAATAACATATTGCCAAGCTCCATATTGCCAAAGCAAGTGTAAACACAAAATGAAAACAAACATCACAAACTCTCCCTCCATCCTTCCATTTCTTCTACAGACGGAGAAGATGGGGCTGCTGTGTTTCCGTCTGCCGGGTCATGGTGACACGACCCTGAAGCACATGAACTCGCTGAGGTCCAAACAGCACTTCTGTGACATCACCATTGTGGCGAGCGATAGCCAGACATTCCGGGGACATAAAGTGGTGCTGGCAGCCTGTTCGCCTTTCCTCCGAGACCAGTTCCTGCTCAACCCGTCTTCCAAACTGCAGGTAGAACGCACCTGTATGATCTCCCTCCTCATATAGCATGGGAAAAACTTTGTTCTTTTCATTTGTGGCTTTTACTGAATTGTTCCTTCATAGAATTCTTGTGTGCATTTTATCAAGAAGTTAATTTGCCATGGCTGTTTGTGTATGCGTGCATGTGCGCGCGCGTGTCTTGCACAGCATGTCATCTCTCTTATTTCATGTTTTTATGTTGTCTCATATATGTCTTCATGTATTGTTAAAGGTGCTCTGTGACCGTGTATCGGTAAAAAGCGCTAAACGAATAAAGCTGAATCCTATCAAAAATCATAAAAACAGCACCCTGAAATAACATTTCATTCTCAGAGCCGTATCCCTGTTACACTTGTGGAGATCAGATGGGATTTGACAGGAGTATACAGTGTGGTGTGATGTTGCTCTGGCCTTCTCTCAGATGGTCTGGGCCGGAGTTGGCACCATATTGACCTGCCACCATAATATTATATCACCTGTCCACTCAGGTCTCCAAAAGCACACATGGGTACGGACTGGAATGCGATGGTTGGGGCGATATTGCTTGGCTACGTCACAGACGGTGTACAAGGACAACATTTGGGACGCATCACCCCCCCCCCTCCCCTCCCCCCCAACGCTTCATCACCTTGTCATATATCAACATATTCATCAATATCTGACATTTATCCTACCAGGTGTCAGTGCTCCACAGCTCCAGCGTGGTGTGTGACCTGCTCCTGTCCTGTTACACCGGCGTGCTGCAGTTTAGCCACAAGGAGATAGTGAACTACCTGACGGCGGCTAGCTACCTGCAGATGGAGCACGTGGTGGAGAGGTGTAGAGGAGCCCTGAGCAAGTACATGCAGCCAAGGAACCCCAGCCCACCTCCGGTGAGGGCCGCTCTTTTCCATGACCATCTACTGGTCGGGAGTCACTTTGTAATAGAGCCCTAGGCTCCCCTATGCTGTCGCGTCATTGGTTTCTCATCATTTTTGCGCCACATGACAGTGGCTGACAATAGCTGGTCTCTCACAATCTCACAATAGTACTTAATTACGAGAAAAGACATTCAAGAATGATCTTTTTCTATATCTTCCTCTCTTTTCAGAACATTAAGTTGGAGGACAGCCAGTCCATGGCAGTGATAGTCTGTGGAGACAGCCAGCCATTTCCCTCCATGTCACCTATAGACCATAACTCCTCAGTACAGTCCCCGGGTGACCTCACAGACACACACCCCCAGACGGCTTGTCCCTCAATGGATTACTCGCCGATCAAGGTGTGTGTGCCGTTTTACGTGCGTGCGTGCCTGTTTGATTCGCACGGATATCCTTGCAACGCTATTTTAAGATCGGGGGTTTTCACTTTCAGCGTACTACAGGGGTGTGAAAACTGCACCTTCATGTCGCCGGTCTCTGTGTTGTTCCAGGTGAACACCTCCGAGGAGGAGGAGCTGTGTAGGCAGGAGTACGGAGTGGACCAGCTGTACATCCAGGAGAGCGGCCAGGTGATGGTGGCCAAACGAGAGGCCCAGGACGACGGCGGGGACCCCACGGAGGGGCAGAGCTACGCGGGGACAGACGGCATCGTGGCGGGGGGGGTTGGCGGCGGCGAGGGGGAGGACGGGAACCCGGAAGCGACGGACCTCCGCATGAGCAGCTTCGTGAGAGAGGGGCTCAACGCCCTGAGGCGCCGCATCGCCGAGACCAAAGTGGGCCGAGGGCGAGGGAGGGGGAGGGGGAGAGGGAGGGGGTTTAAGAGGAAGAAATGGGGCACCTATCAGGAGAGGAGGCCCACGGGCATGTTGTATCCAGAAGAATGGCAGTTCTCCACAGCAGGGGAGGTCGTGGGGGAGGGCTATGGCCTGGACTTCAGCCAGGAGACGCTGAGGTCGGCCTTCCTGGCTGGCGAGCTCCCACAGATGGACTACAGGGTGGGGGAGGGTCAGGGGGAGGAGGCCACCCCCGGGGACGGCGGCGGCATGGCCCACTTCAGCCTGGACGAGGAGGGCAGACTGGAGATGGGGGCCGTGCCCGCCGGGGTGGAGTCCGCGGGGGACGAGTCGGTGGCGGTGGTGGGGTCCACCTCCAGCGGGACGGGGCCGGTGGCCTGTGAGCACTGCGGGCTGACCTTCCCCTCGGCGCACTCGCTGGCCATCCACTCCCGCTCCACGCACCTGCTGTACGTGTGCCCCTGCTGCGGCAAGCACTTCCACCACTCCACCAACCTGGACCGCCACATGAGCGTGCACCGCGGCGGCGCCAAGAGCCACAGCTGCCCGCTGTGCTTCAAGACCTTCACCCAGAAGTCCACGCTGTGCGACCACATGAACCTGCACAGCGGCGAGCGGCCGCACCGCTGCGCCTACTGCCACGCCCGCTTCGCCCACAAGCCCGCACTGCGGCGCCACCTGAAGGAGCAGCACGGCAAGACGACGGGGCAGAACTCTCTGCACGAGCAGGCGGAGAGGGAGAGAGAGAGGGAGCAGGGCGGAGGAGAGGGAGGCTCCGCCTCTCAATGATAGTGGACTGGTGGGCGTGACGATGGGAGATGGAGGGGGGTGTTCTGGCTTAGATGGTGTTTTACTGACTGCCCCACAAGTTCAGGTTGGTGTGGGAGTAGGACTTGTTACTTTGAATTTGGGAGAATGTGTGTGTTTGTGTGGGTGGGGGGGGGGGGGGCGTGAAGGGAATACTACTGTTTTTTTTAGACCCTAGAGACCTCCTTTAAACTCATTTACTCACTGGCTGACCAATAAAAGTCTGTGTATTTATTATAAGCTGGCTTGAGACGGTGTTTCTTCTTGGAACCTGGAACTTGGAACCCCCAGTGGCTTGTTAATGACTCATACTGTTACACATCTTTTATTCATGAAGCTAAATTACAAAAAATGTAAAATGCTTTCCCACTAGAAACCCAATTTAAACAGACAGACCCATGCGATATATTAGGATTCATAGCCTACAGCAATGAGAATGCAGTCTAGACACTGGAAGTGGTGCGTATGAACAGCAAGGCCCCATCAAGCCACCAGCCTGAAAAAAGTATGATGTGATTTATTGAGCTCCACAAAACAGTTGAGTAGAAAAGCAAAGACACTTGCAAAAAAACACCACCACTACCTCTGTTCACGTGGCCTTATGTAATGAGACTGACACACAGTACAGTACTACCAGTGAGGCCATCAACGGCAGAAAACTGAAATGCAGAGAAGAAAGCATACAAACAGCACTAATGCTAACTCGTCCATTGTACATGTTATTCCCCACAGGTCCCCTCCTATCCATCTCATAGGAAATCTTCACTGTAGACGACTTGGTTTCTCTTGTCCCTGTATGAGCCTTTGGCACTGTTCTGCACAGCTGGGGGAGGGGGGGAGAGGACAGAATCGATTAGTCGAGAGTTAACACGCTGACCTCTCTTTCCAAAATGTTTTGTAACTGACATTTTGAAACTTAACGCTTAATCAGAAGCTATATTTAGCCAAATATTTTCCCCAGCTAATTTAGCAGCCCTGCCCACTGCCTGCTTACTTACCCAGCGATGCCCAAACAGATTTGCCTGTGGCTGCGTCCAGCAGGGGCTGCTTCCGGGCGATGCTGACTTTGATGGGGACGTCCCCGACTGTGCTTCCATTCAACTGAGACAGAGAGACAGACAGCAGCACATCCAGATGGTTTTATTAGTATTATGTTGGGAACAGCACTGTAAATTGAACTGTCGATACGTCATAAGCAGCTCTATTAACCTCAGCTACAGCCTGGTCTGCAGACTCCATCTTCTCGAAGGTGATGAATGCACAGCTAGAGAGCGAGAGATAAACATTATTTCGATGAGAGGCAAACGGCCGACTTGCAGTTTGCTTTAAGCCTACGCTCGTTGGGACTTCAGTGTTAGGCCTACACTGGCCTTTGTGGGCGAAGGGTGTAACGCCGTCTTACTTGCGTGGGTTGTCCATGGTGAGGTCTATGATGTTGCCGTGCTGTGAGAAGGCCGAGCGCAGGCTGTCGTCCACCAGCCCGGAGCCGTACACATACACCGTGTTACCCTTCCTCACCCCGCGACGCTCCGGGTACGAGTCTGAGCCTGGAAGGGAGGAGGGGGAGAGAGAGGGGGGAGCGCAGGCAGGTTAGGAAACTAAAGTTACAGTACAAAACGCGACGTCGAAAATGTGTGTGAATGGTCCACAACTCACGTCTGAACGGCCCGTCTCGCTCCCTGTCTCTCTCCCTGTCCCGGTCGCGTTCCCTGTCCCGGCTCCTGTCTCTCTCGCGGTCACGGTCGCGCTCCCTGTCCCTGTCCCTTCCTCTGTCGCGCTCTCTCTCTCGGTCTCTGTCTCGGTCCCTGTCTCTCTCCCTGTCTCTGTCGCGGTCGCGGTCCCTCTCTCTGTCCGTCTCTCGTACGCGCTCCCTGTCTGGTTCCACGTCCCTGCTGGTGGACATGGCGCCGCTGTCCTCATCGTCACGGGAACGCTCGCGATCGCCTGGGCTGACGAAGCTGGACAGACATAGTGGGGTGGATGTTAGACTGGAGAGAACAGAGAGTAGACAACATGTTGCTGTCAATTATTCATCGGAGCTTTTAGACTTACCTCTCATATAGAGATTTTCTGTGGGCTCTCTTGCCGGACTAGAGGAGAAAATGCAAAAATTTAAATGAGCTATCTTTTTAGAACTACCACCCCCTCCCCTCAATCACTCTCTCTCACTCACTCACACACACACACACACACACACACACACAACATGCAGTTTTAATGATTATTCCATCTCCACTGTACCTCAGGGAGTTCTTCATCAATGGAGACACTCCTTTGGAATGGTAGGAAGGCAGGGACTGGGCCTTTCTCTGGGTCCTGAGACAAAATAATGGTAATAAAAATAAGTGCTTGTCCCTAAAGGAATTACCCAAAAAACACGTTCTCACATGATTTACAATTTACTGCACTGCTCAAAAGAAATTAAGGAACACTTAAAGGCAAAGCCTAAGATTGCTTTGCAGCTGGTATTTCCTTGATAGTGTTAGGTTTCTTCTGGTATTTGTTGACCAAAACAAATATGGGACGCGGATGAATCTAAACAACTGGCTTTTTTGTCAATACAAATCAGTGGATATAATATGATCAATAAAACACGATCGGAAGCATACTTTGTGCTGATTTTTTTGCCAGAACATCAACGACCACCAGTGACCACTCAGTGAGTTTCCTGTCTTTGAAAATTAAGAGTTTATGGTGTTTTTGAGGGATTTGTCTATGCACCTATGGATCCATTGAGTGTGTTAGCGAAGACGGGCTATATCTCAAGTCTGCACCGTTTGACAAAACTTTGACATCGGCCGTTGTATATGATCGTAAATAACCTTATAACATGGCTTATAATGCTAAATTCAGAACCTGTCCTTTAAATCATCAATCATCATTGCATCATTGCACTTTATTAATTACATTGTGTAATTCATCAAGAACAAAATGACATAAGAACGGTCAATGGAAACCAAAATCATTAAAGGAGTAGTAAAGGGAAATGTTTAGCCCTGTTTTAAGGTTACTTATGATCATATAGGAGAGGATAGGAAAACGCACACCTACTGTCCGAGGTGCAGGCAGGCGGTAAGTATATGGATAGAAAGGAGACGCCGCACACTCTGGCAGGTCCGATGCAAGCAATTTAATTAGAGACTAAAAATATATCAACGTTTCGGCTGTGAGCCTTCATCAGGATAGGATCCTATCCTATCCTTATCCTGATGAAGGCTCACAGCCGAAACATTGATATATTTTTAGTCTCTAATTAAATTGCTTGCATCGGACCTGCCAGAGTGTGCGGCGTCTCCTTTCTATCCATATACTTATGATCATATATAATGGTTCATATCAAAACTAGCACTTTTGAGAAAGTCTGATAATTGCTCTACCACCGTTTTGGTCATACAATGGATGTGGGTGGGCACTGTGAAAAATCATTCAAAAACATGTTAAACTCACAATTTCAAAGACAAGAAACTCACCGAGGTGTTAGTTGGCATTCTGATATATAATTCGCCATAAAGTAAGATTCTAGTTCATCTAGAAAGGCTTTTTTAAATATTTAGCATATAACTATTTAGTCGCAGCACATACGTGTGTAAACTTCCGCTTGAACAATAACAATAGCTACCGTATGTAGTTCCACTTCCTGAATCCCCTCTGCGGATTGATCTACACATCTACAACGGTCACGTCAATACAAGTCAATGGATTTCATAAAATGTTCAATAAAACCCTACAGGATTCATACTTTGTGGCGAATTTGATGTCAGAACACCAACGGACACCAATTACCCCCTCGGTGAGCTTCTTGTCTTTGAAATCGAGAGTTTAACATGTTTTTGAATGATTTTTCACGGTGCCCACCCACATCCATTGTATGACCTAAACAGTGGTAGAGCAATTATCAACTTTCTCAAAAGTGCTAGTTTTGTCAACGTTTTGATCTGAACCATTGTATATGATCATAAGTAACCTTAAAACAAGGCTAAACATGATTTTTCCCTTTACTACTCCTTTAACCCATTGAGGGCTGGATATGGTGATTAAGTGTTCCCATAATTTTTTGGAGCAGTGCATTTACAATTTACTAACTATTAAGAGGGCAAGTTAGAATCAGGCCTTGATAGGATTCTACAAACTTTTTATTGTTATGCATGATGTGTCTCACCTTGAGTTTGATCTCCAGGGTCCTGGAACGTTTGAAGCCCGAGTTCTTGTTCTCTGACTTGATGGCACTGATGGCTCCAGACTTGATCAGCATCTTAGCCTGCTCCGTAGCCGTGGCTGTGTCCACCACAGGCTGGTCTGACAGGGCTGGGAGAGGGGGGGAGAGCATGGTGAAATGTAGTGCACATTAGCTGAACCAACATGTGCCACTAAAATCTAAATCCATTATAGAGTGAAGTTTTGAAAAGAAAAGGTTACACACTGCGTTTTAATCCACTCTGATTCGTCTGGCTGGTAGAACTCTGCTTCTTTAGAGCCATAAGGGCCTTTTTCTGGAGGAGAGAACAGATTTTATTTGTCATATGTAGATGCAGAGTGCAATGTAGCTTACAGTGAAATGTTATAGACGGGGAATAAAACATATTGGCTTGTTACTGACCCATATTCAAGTTCTCATCAATCTGTGATATTAAATGATCACTCTTGGCAGCATTACAGACAAAGCCAGTGTTATGTAATGCAGATGTAACGTTATTCCGAACCTTCTTTTTGAGTTTGGCATACTTCTTCTGTAAGGACTCCTCTTCCTCTGTCAGGGAACTGGGGAAGACCACCATGGCCAAGCTTGCTGTAAAGCAAAGCAATGCAGGCGATGAACCCCGTCAATAAAGAACGACTCGCTAGCTATTATTTACTGAAAACAAAACAATAAACCGCTCGTCGCATTGGCTAGCTAGTAGTAGTTATCAACATCTTCATTTCAATGACTCATTCAATCGCTTGCAAGAACGACTAGCAAGTTATTAAGCCAACCACAAGATATGTTGCTGGTAAATATAAAGTGTTAATTAAATAACACACAAACTACGTACAAACTAAACCATGAATAATCTTTTGATTACCTCTGTGTTTTTTCGGTGTGCTCTGCGTTTCCGAACTCAACCAAAACACTTGCGCATGAATATGACGTATGCAGTTGTCAGGGACGGAGCATGCGAGAAAGATTTAGCGATATAGTGGTTTCTTTCGAACGAAAAAATGAAATAAATTACGTATTTAAATTTAGATAAACATACTTGTTAACATGCACCTATCCTTTCACATCCATAATTTGTAGGAAATGTAAGGTACCCACTTCCGCCCATGCTTCCCCCAATCACACCCTCGACAGAGCTGTGCAATGCAGCGAGTCTCACTTGCGGTGGAGAGATGGAAAGAATAGGTAGGCCTAGCCAGATAAATAGGGACATTTTAATGACAGATAATGTTTTGTGTTAACAACACAGATGAATCGATGGCTCAAACTTAAGCAACCTAGAGGCTTTTCAGTACTCGATGTTTAGCATGTCTGCCTATAACAACAGTTAGAGCTAGCTAACGTTAGCTGACGTTAGCTAGCAAAGTTACTAATTTTCCCTAATCAGACATGATACTTTGCAAAGATTGAGCATATTATGCTTATCTTTCAGGTTGCCAAATACAGGGTTTGCTAGCTATTAAAGCGGTTAGATATTGCATCCAGTTAGTTCGTGTGACGATGCCACATCTACATACAGACTTGACTTCCGTTGTGTTGTTGTTTTACAGGGCAGTGGTCTTATAGTCTATTCACCCTCTATTCATCATGTCTGTTCATTCCCATGTGTGTCCCATGTCTCTCCCTCTACAGCTCTTCCCCCCGTGGGCCCCACGGACCTGCCACTGTCCCTGCTGGAGATGGGCTGCTCTGGCAGGTTCGAGCTCATCACACACCCATTGCCACAGGACCAGCCCTTGCCCCCTCAAAGCACGGTTAGTATGGTGATTTAGGGCTGAAGTGTCATCAATGTGTATTCTACACTTCCTACTTCTCCGTTTATGGACCACTGATCCAATAAGAAGTGATTGTCTCTTAATTGGTAGACATGCTGTAGAATCATGTTACTGCACCAGTCAGCTCCGATCGGCAAAGTCCATTCACCAAGTTCAGAGAAAAAAAGAACACGTTCTCTGTCCTTCATCCAAGATCCCTATCCTCCCCCTTATGTCCTCTCTCTGTTTATCCCCTCTCTCTCTAGGGTCATTCAGACAGACTTGTTAAGACGTAGTACTTGCGCCAATCGTACGTTTCGCCGTTGGTCTAAATTGAACAGACACGGATTAGTGTAACAGATTCTCCCCCCTTTCGTTCCGTCTTTTGAGGTGATATTCCCGCAACGGCCCGACTCCCCTTTTCGTCTGAATGGTGCGTTCCGCCAACACGGAAAACTACTGAAGAACTGCTGATTGTTCACGCCTCTTTTAAATGCGGAGGCGCGGAATGCTATACAAAGAGCTGCCACTGAAATATTACACCTCTATCTAAATGGACAGAACGCTGATATTGTGGGTCCATTGCGGGACCTATTTGCAGCAAATTTGCGGAAGCTCTCTAAAAATGCCTTCTGTCTCTGCAGCTCCCCCATGGCCTCCCTCCAACCAGTGTGGACCTGAAGACGGAGGTGGAGAAGCGTTTCCTACGCGACCCTGCCTGGCTCCCCCTACATGACACAGACACTGCCTTCCAGAAGTTCCTGAAGTGAGACATTTTTGCTTGAACGTCCTCCTTAGTGTGCTTCAGCATCTCCCATTGATTCCCTTTGAGATTCCGTAAATCTCCCTTAGAAAAGCGGGATTTGTTCATAGTGATGATGAGATGCATCGTCATGTTTATGCTACACATCTCGATGGACGTGTTTCAGTGAGTGTATTGTTCTTCTCTAGGGTGGCTCACAGGGACATCGATGTGGACTCTCTGCTCCACTGTGGTCCATCCCCACTCCTCTCTGGCCTGTCTGTGATCAGAGACCCCACCACAGGAATGCTGCTGGACTTCACTGAGGTAGCTCACACAGTCACACACCCCTGCTCGAATATGTAAGTGTTGAGGGCTGATGTAAACTGCTTGTGAACTCATTTATCTCAGATGTGGACTATGGCCGAGAAGTCTCATTACAAAGTGCCTCTGCCCTTCTGCGTTTCTCATCCTGTAACCCTCTCTGCCTCTTCCCCTTTCTCTCTATCTCTTTCACTCCTTTCTAGGTGCCATTGGAGGACACGGGCCTCTCAGCAAAGAACTCTCTCTCTCTGCTGCGCCAGCCGGGGCCGCCCTCAGAGAGCCTAAGAGGAAGCAACACCAACTATCCCTTCCTGCCAGGCGAGTCTGACCTCTGACCTCTCACCGCTGATCTAACACGGATTGTAGCCAGCGGCTCTTGTTATGTGTGTAGCGAGAAATGCTAGTAGCATGTTGATAATGATTATCTGCCCCCCCCCCCCCACACACACACACACACTCACAGGAGGAATGGAGGAGCTCACGCTGGAGCAAATAAAGAAGAAATCTGACCTGGAGGAGGACATAGATTTTGAGAATGGTGAGCTTAACCCAACAA
Source organism: Borostomias antarcticus (assembly GCF_949987555.1). NCBI lineage: Eukaryota > Metazoa > Chordata > Actinopteri > Stomiiformes > Stomiidae > Borostomias > Borostomias antarcticus. The sequence continues at coordinate 5,583,169 of NC_140254.1, forward strand.
GGATGAAGATGAGACCATAGGGGTTATGGGGGCAATAACTCTCCCAACCCAAAGTGTGGTTGTGGTTGTTGCACACAGTGATTTTTGTGTGAGTAAGAGATAACTGTAAACTGTAAATCCCAGGTTTGCTCACAGTACCCCCTGGACTCAAAGCCGGGATTGACTTCAGTGACAAAGGTGTGTATACATGCATTGTTCTACGGTGATTATTCCTTGTACTGTATGTGATGGCACTACACCCACTCTACTGTACTTTCCCTCTCTTTTGAATCATCATGTAGATGGCAAAACTACAAAGGCGCAAGTCAACCTCATGTCCCTCCTGTCCACCTTTGATGACATCATTGACCTGCAGCCTGAGGGAGAGGGGAAAAAGACAGACAAGGGAGATGCTCCCAAACTACCCAGAACCAACAGCCTGGAAGACCTAGGGATAAAGGTGTTGAAGAAGCGCTCTAATAGCTGCATTTTTCTTACTAAAGCAGGAGGGTTTTGCACGGAGGAGACTATGATTTAACTTCTCCTCCTCTTCCTCAGGACACTGTGTCCTCCCCCTCCTCATCCGCGGCAGACTCGACCAAGGCTAAAGATGGGAAGCCCGAACCAGGACCAGGAAAGGCCCAGGAGGCGACCAAGAAATGGGCCATTCCCGTTGACATCTCTTCCCCCTGCGAGGACTTCCACAAACGCATCCCCAACCCAGCCATCAAGGTACTGACGTTAGCACCAACGTATAATGAATATGTGCACAATGGCTAGTACATTGACGACAGCCCATTACTTAGCATTTTAACTCAGTTTTGTTTCCATTTGGTGTTTGTCTCAGTGCCCCATTCCAGAACATAACGCCACAACTCTACCGTTTCTCCCCTAGTGGCCGTTTGAGTTGGACGTGTTCCAGAAACAGGCGGTACTGAGGCTGGAGAACCACGAGTCTGTGTTTGTAGCCGCACACACGTCAGCAGGCAAAACCGTAGTGGCTGAATACGCCATAGCGCTGTCGCAGAAACACATGACCAGGTGTGTCTTTGTGTTATGATCTCCGATCTGCTGTAGTGGGTTTTATTCAATGTATCTGTCATCATCTGTCTGTCTGTCTGTCTGTCGGTCTGTCGGTCGGTCGGTCGGTCATCCTCCCATGATGTTGTATAACCCTCGTCTCTCCCTCTAACTGTTGTCTGATAGGACCATCTACACCTCCCCCATCAAGGCCCTGTCCAATCAAAAGTACAGGGACTTCAGGACCACCTTCAGGGATGTGGGTCTGCTGACCGGGGATGTTCAGCTGAACCCTGACGCCTCCTGCCTCATCATGACCACCGAGATATTGAGGCAAGCGCAGAAACCCGAAACCCATTTCATTACCAACCCAGCTGTCCCACATGCACTGACAAATACATTACACCTACAGCAGTCCTTTCAGACACTGACTGAGGCACCCCCCCTCTCTCTCTCTCTCTCTCTCTCTCTCTCTCTCTCTCTCTCTCTCTCTCTCTCTCTCTCTCTCTCTCTCTCTCTCTCTCCCTCCCTCCCTCCCTCCCACCCCCTCCCCTCTCTCACCAGGTCGATGCTCTATAACGGCTCTGAGGTCATCAGGGATCTAGAGTGGGTGATCTTTGACGAGGTTCACTACATCAACGATGCTGAGGTTAGGAATAACACCACTTGATAAACCCTCCAGTCTCATCCTTCCATAGTCAAAGTGACAACAAAGGTCTTTTTCCCCATCCCTCCCTCTCCCTTTCTGTGTCCCTATCACTCCCTCTCCCTATCTCTCCCTTCCTTCCTCCCTCTCTCTCTCCCTCAGAGAGGGGTGGTATGGGAGGAGGTGCTGATCATGCTGCCTGAACATGTCAGCATCATCCTGCTGAGCGCCACTGTGCCCAACGCCATCGAGTTCAGCGAGTGGATTGGGTAAGGGTTGTCGGCGTTCGCCTTGTACCTCTTGCTCAACAACAAGTCCATATTTGTCCACATACGTTTGTGGTCACATGGTCATGGTAATTTGACTTAAATTAGTGACCTTTTGTCTGTGATCAGTGAACTCTGTGGTGCTTTACCAGTACCTAGTATCAAAATGGTGTTGACTCTGTCGTTGTTTCTGTCGTCCACCAGGCGTATCAAGAAGATGCACATCTATGTGATCAGCACAGTGAAGAGACCTGTGCCCCTGGAACACTACCTGTACACAGGCAACAGCACCAAGACCCAGAAGGAGATGTTCCTACTGCTGGACGCCTCGGGCAACTTCCTCACCAAAGGGTTGAGACATGCTACCTCCACCAGACGTTCAGACCACAACCTACGTGGCTGAAACACGTTCTATGTTATCGGACGAACTAACGGATTATGGTGCGTTATTTTATGCGGCTTTGTTTTGTTTGTTTGTCGTCCAGGTACAACGCCGCGGTGGACGCCAAGAAGGAACGCACTAGTAAGCACGCCCAGTCCTTCGGCCCGAAAAACACCTCCCAGAACACCACGGCCCCGCAGGTAGATCTCTCGCTCCCTCTCGCCGCCGGTCTCTCCATCACTCCCTCCCTCATTCCCTCCCGCTCTTCCTCCGATAAACGTCTGCTCTCTCTCTCCCTCTCCCCTCTTTCCCTTACTCTCCTCTTGTCTTCCTCTCCTCCCTGTGTGGCGCGTCTCTCCTCTTGTCTTCCTCTCCTCCCTGTGTGGCGTCTCTCTCCTCTTGTCTTCCTCTCCTCACTGTGTGGCGCGTCTCTCCTCTTGTCTTCCTCTCCTCCCTGTGTGGCGCGTCTCTCCTCGTCGTCCAGGACCGCGCGGTGTGGCTCTCCCTCCTCCACTACCTGTCGCAGCGGCAGCAGTCGCCCGTGGTGGCGTTCACCTTCTCGCGGACGCGCTGCGACAGCAACGCCCGCTCGCTGGCCTCCATGGACCTCACCAGCTCCGTGGAGAAGGCCGAGATCTACTCCTTCTTCCAGAAAAGCCTGAGCCGCCTCCGGGGAGGGGACCGCCAGCTGCCCCAGGTGAGAGGGGCTGCCTGTGGAGTAGCGGGGTCGCCTCTATGGCCTCTGGGTAAAGCTCCCAGCAGGAGCCATGAGAGTCACAGTCCTCCTCCTCCCTCCTCTCCTCTAGATCCTGGTCATGAGGGATCTGTTGAAGAGGGGGATAGGCGTCCATCACAGCGGCATCCTGCCGATCCTGAAGGAGGTCATTGAGATGCTCTTCTCACGAGGCCTAGTGAAGGTGAGTCTCGTTGGTCCCTCGGGTCTCTTATTGGGTTTGTTCTACACTCGTCCTGGTTTGCATCCTTCCCCACCCCTGCTCAGTCTTCAACTCTTTTATGTTGTCTCTCTC